>NC_143569.1:69150625-69474166 GCF_054136105.1 Typopeltis vanoorti | reverse complement strand
ATGGAGAAAATCTTAAAATACTCCTGGTTGCTGCTGATGATGTGGTTCTGATATCTCATCAACCATTCAACTAGAAATAATGTTGAGTGAAATAGATGTGCACTATAGAATAGAAGAATGTAGAATGTACAATGGCAGACAAAATGAACATTGTCATGACCACCATGAATCCTATATATATATATATATATATATATATATATATATATATATATATATATATATATATATATATATATATATATATATAAATAGCACAGCCATTGTCTTCATGGGGTGTGATTAACTCTATAGAATGTGACTAGACTTCCCTTTCATATACATGAGGTAAAATTTCGCCAACTCCCAACTAAGAGCAACATAAAAAAGGGTTTACAACTATTTATTTCGGATCTCTTTTTAGTGCAGTCGGAAGAATGATGCATGCCCGTAATGTGATGTGACCTTAACTTATATTAAGTTTCTTATGCTATCAATAGGTCTTAAATCCACGCGACTATCCGAATGCTTTGTTTGTTTTTGTCAGATTTGTTGTAGAAACTTTCCGATTTTGAACAACAAATGAGAAACAAAGTTGAAATGGATTAATGTATTCTACTGATTAAAAAAAAATCTCCTTTTAATTTTGACATGGACTTTATTAACCCGATAGGAGGCACGGAATTGTTCTTTATTCATCGAAGTGTGTTTCTGTATCATATCGGAAGATTCAAGTCTCATTACTGGTTATAATTTTGTGAATCAGGAATAATATTTCGTTGACCGATACTGTCAAAGTCAAACAGCATATAGAATACATAAGTTGAAATAATGTTGGATATTATGTAAATATCATACACCATATATTTTGCTCAATGTTGGGAATACATTATTAGAAATAAAATGTTAAAGTCCGAATGTATGTGTGTGTGTGTGACAAATAAAACAAATTTGAATACAAAATTGGCAAAGAATAAGAAACATTTCATCTTCCCGAGTGAAAAACTTTGTGCATCTATGATTTTGTACAATATTAAGCAATTTAGGAAGCGGATTAACTGACATAAGTCTAAAAAAATAATGTAACAATTAAAAATAAATAAATATAATGGTTAAATTAAGATTAAAATTATATTTCTTGTTATAAAAGTATTTTGTTTTAGTACACTTTAAGAAAACATTAACCAGTAATTATAAAAATTATTGAAGTGAACTATGTGTGGTTGCCGGGATAAGAATAGCACCAATGTAGCTCATGCATGGTACCCATTTTAGTCGTACGAGGCGACTAAAATGGGTACCCAGGGAGGGTAATGGATGGCAATGCTGTAGCCAATGAAGTTCTAACTGAGGCTCGGCTATTGCTGTTACCCTCCTGCCATGATCAGAGCTTCAATAGCTCAATAACACCTTATCCTTACACTGTCCTCTACAGACAACGGGGGATATGAAAAATATTCTTGCTTCGCCCCTTTAAGCCAGTCCTTATAAGGACTATGAGAACGATTTTGAACTGGAAGAGTAATTATTCCTAAGCTTGTTTCTATTTCTATTGAGCAAATTTGTCGATTAATTCAAAATTTTTTGAAATTATTTTATGTCTACTCTCCAAATTCTGAAGATCCATTAAACTAAGGCTCGTGGTCAATGGTGGTATGTCGGTTTTCTTCTAAAATGACACAAACTTCTGGAAATATCTTAACCAACATAAAATTCTATACTTTATTCGACACTATTCAGTCATCTTAAATTTTTTTTTTTTAAATTCTCAATTTTGTCCTCTAATTTTATTATTCATTTACTCTGCTTCAAAACTGCATCCAAATGATTTTCTCTCAGAACAATTTAGGATGAAGTCGAATGTCCATAGCATTATGTCACATTCAAACTCACATGAACTGTTAAGTGCACTAAACTACATTCGTTCCTTAGAGAATTATTCTCTGTTTAAAAAAAAAAAAAAAAAAAAGCCAGCATATTTCACTGCTTTACGAAAAATATAACTATTCATTTTAAATCATTTAGCAGACTTGTTCATCTTACAAACCTTGGTAAGCAATGATTTAAAACATTTCCTATGTTTTACTGCTAAGTAATACTAACTAACTAACTAATACAACACAAGTTCAAAACCCGATAGGAAAGGATTTCGTATTTCTTATATATAAAACTATACAATAAAAAATATGGTGTATAATGATTAAACCAGAATTATTATTATTTTTTGGAATTAATAGATCATTAATGCTTTACTTAGCATTATATTTTATTGTTTCTAAATTATATATGTAAATATTCTTAGAAAATTGCAAGAATAACGAATTTTTTTTTCTTATTTCATATCTGGGTTTTATAATTATATATGATTTATCCCAAAACATTAGGTTTAGCTTGTGCGATATGCAGATTAATGTATTACATCCGTAACGGTGTGTTATGTCTTGAGAACATTTCGTTAAAGTTTTAGCTCTCCGACGGATGAAACTGCTAAAACCTGAGAAGTGCTTCTTATGAAGTATTATTTTGTTGTCGAATTAGATCAATTGATATTTTCTCTAAAATGATGAAGTATTCTAACTCAGCATCAACTAAAATATAATAATTCCTCTAGTACTGAATTTAGGTGAGAACTCACACTCATTTAAATAAAATCTCTATGAAGAGTACTTTCCATTTTAATTAAATAAAATATTGTCCAATCAAAACTACTGAAGTTTGATACTTTCTTTTTTTTTATCCTATTGCAGACAACTCTCGATTAATTTAATTTTTTTTTCTTCAGTCACATAAAAATTCAAAGCTGTTTACATGTTTTGTGATTTATAATCAACTTGGCATGTCTTTTATTAACTCTATTGGCGTGCTCTTTAAGTAAAAACACGATTTGCAAAATAGATTTATACATTCCCGATCAACAGTTAGCCTTAAAGTAGGTCGGATGGGGGGGGGGGGGGAAGAGGAAAAACCTGGCAAAATATTTTTCTGTTTTGCGTATGCAAGGCGATAGGTTTAAGGGGATTTGTAGAGTAAATATTCAGGTGGTTAGAGAGAGGGGGACATACGGAAATTTTCATGTCACGCCTACCAACTTCCCTTTTTACCCTCACACAACTCCACACTCTCTGCATGTTATCATCTTGGGGATGTTTATGATTTTGTTAGAGACATGATATACGTCATAAGTAGTGAACACCATCGATTTGTCGTTCTGAATCGAAAAGAGGCCGGCGGTTTATGAGCCGATGGGGGATGGAGGAAGGAACCGAACATACGTGTAAAAAAAAAAAAAAAAGAAGCTCCGGACGACGCTAGTAATTCTACCCACCATCTATCGAAACCACGCCTATATACAAATACAAATAATGAGCAATGCCAGTCAACTGGGTGCAACCAGCTAAGCCTACTTTACGCAGACAAATAGTACTGGAGAGAAACACACACACGCACAACTGAATCCAAATACTTATCTGACACTGGATAGACGGATGTCTGGGTATACGCGCGCGCGCGACGTGAGGGAGATATTCCGAAGGGACAATTGATTCACTGATGACTTCTCTCGCGTTCAGTCAATGGCCCCCCGAGGTCAATTTGACAAGGCAGCAATCAAAGCTATCCACAAAGTGACCACAAGTGGGTATATGCCTTCTTACCAATATGCGACTCTTCGCTGCTTATATAATATTGTCCCTGCAAACCCCTACCTCTATTCCCCCCCTCCCATCACACACCCTCCTACCAAGCGCACGCTGGCTCCGTCTTTAATCATCTCTCGCATTGATGGCTTTCTGCCTCAATTGACGACCAAGCTCGCACTTACTTTATAACAAGCCGGGCGATCTCATCTTGCGTACGACTGCGTTCCTTTCGGGATTATAATTGAGGCTGTCGTGTGCCTGGGCGAACGATGGTGTATATATATGTGTGTGTGTGCTTGCGCGCGTGCTTCTTTCTCGGACCAACTGTTTCCTCAATGACTGGGGTCTTGTGGAGGCTCCGTTGAGCCATTTTGCTGCCGGACTAATTTGGGCAGCTTAATTTAGTCGACTTGTGCGCATGGACCCGAATCTATAGAACAGCATAGAGACGGAGGGGAAGGGAGTTCTTTATACGTTATGAAGGGTAAACTATAAAGTCCCCAATGAATTTAAAAATACGCGTGCCTTGTATAAGGATTATAGCTTTAAATGAGGGGATGGGGGGGAAGGCAAATATTTGAGTCCTCTTTTTCTGATGGTTACTCAATGTACGTCATCCTATTGGGTTGAAGTCATCGATCGTAAAATGTCGTACCAGGAATGATTTAATTTCGTCTTTCGTGGGAAAAAAAAAACTAAGAGGGATGAAAAACAATGAAAAAAAATGAAAAAAAGCTATTTGTTGTGGTTGTCATTGGCTATTTATAGACAAAATATTTATAACAATAACAGTTCTTGTAATCATGCTTATAACGAAAAGAGATAATTTGAGTATTCAAGTTATCTCATTTAAATTAACGTAATACGATCCACTGAATTCTCTATAAATAAGCAGAATGCCTATAAAGAGGTCATCAAGAAAGAGAATTGGTTTTGCGCATCTTCGTTCAATTACGGACCCAAATCATGAAAGTATTGTCGCCTCTGAAAATCTTGGCCACTTTTTTATAGGCCACGACGGTTCGTGATTTATGATTGATTCGTGGATGATATACTAGAAGCGAATATCTTACAATATCCACCTCGAATAAAGTGTACATTTTAAAGAAATTTCTACCGTATAAAATTAAAATAAGTTCGTGGTTGTTCTTTTGTATAGAAACTTAGATTTTGAAAGTTCATCAATACAGTAAGATTCTTTAGGACAGTCCTAAAATTCGATAAGTTCTCTGCTAATCGAAATTTTATTCACAGATGTGAACACAACCAAAATCAAATAATTCAAAATTATGGCTACGAAGTCAATCAGATCAGGAACGGATGAAATACTTAGATTACTTACAGACAGACGAACTCAATAGACCCTGTAGAGGTCATCACTATAGTCAGTCACCTTTTTTTCATTTCTTTGGATCGTATATGATACGTATTACTGCTACTTTCTTTCTCTCTCTCTCTCTCTCTCTCTCTCTCTCTCTCTCTCTTGCATGCTTTTTTGCTATCATACACTAAGTTAATTCAATTTTCCTGTGTCTGTGTGAAACTCATGTATTTCCATATGAAATATTACATTACATTATCTTTTTTTTTTATCTTATTTTGGGCAGCTTACCTGAATGTCCAGTCACGTGATACAAAAAAATTCCTAGCTACATATTTCTTAGAACGCTATAAGGAATTACGACGGTAGCCCAACTTCTAGTATCATTAATACAGCATAGCGGCAAACTTAGTGATGTCTGGAGCCAGCACATCAACAATAGTCCATTGTCTTGATGAGATCGCACGTGTTTCATAGTTCATGGAGGGGACGGGGGGGGAACAAAAAATTGTGGTCAAAAATACAAGTACATTCTTTTCTTGAGTTTTTTTTTTTAATAGATCTTCGGCGTACTTTAGCTGGAATATGGATAATTATTTCATTATTATATGCATTCGCAACTATATTTATGTGTTCCGATTATAGCGCCTGGCCATAATAAAGCGAAGACCTACACTTCTACTTGTAATTGACTAAGGGAATTTGCAACGGATAGAAAGACGATACTTGACAGAATAAGAATGTTCTATCGCTTATAATGAACCGAAATAGCTTATCTTATATTCACCTTTTCTTTCTCTCGGTGTATGAAAATTAAATGATATTTTATTTTAAGAGGAATGTCATAAATTGTAGCTAACGTTACAGACGGAGGGCGTTTAACCCCTTATATTTTTGTGCATGTGTGGGTGCCACTGAGAAATGGTAGTAGTAACTGTTTTTGATGGCCAACTAAAAGACCATGGTTAAATCTTTTATTTTCAACAGCAGTTGAAAGATTTTTTTGATTTATATATATCATATATGATTTACGGTCTCTAAGACGTAATTTAAAACGCACATTCTGCGACTTTTCTTAGGAAGAAAAAAAATATATATATAACAAAATGCTAAAGATGTTAATGAACTGGTGATGTGCAATATATAATGAAGTCAAGTCAACTATCCCTTCTCGTTTCCACCAAAGGGACGTTGGTACTATCAGCGAACAATCCTGCTATTAAAAGATACCTTCCTAAGATGCCAACTAGGCTTACGAGATTGTAGATTATCTTCATCGCCCTGTAAATACTACCACCTTGCTTATAGGTGGTCTGAAGTGGCTAATGCTATTGGTTCCCAGACCAGAGGAGATTCCTGCTTCTGTATTCTAAACCTTGTAATATGCAGTAGGAGTGCTACCCTTCAAGAGCATGTAACATACCGTGGAGATACAGAGCGTCCACCATTTTCGAGGGGACAGTGGTAAACAAGTTCCCCGACATAGTGTACGGGACCGAGAATGCCATCAGTGGTCAACGTCTTCATTATCTGGAAAACTATCAATTAATATGTGTTCAGCCACCCATAGCATTTCTCTTTCCAACATCATCCATCTACGGATACGTGCCACGGAAACTTACGGTGCTATTGCACTCAACATTTCCAAAGCATTTAGGGCTTGACATCGAGGACTGCTATCTTATTGGTCTGTCTTCTATACTTTGTAATACATAATTGGATTGCCAATTTTCTCTTCGGTTGTTCTCTGCGTGCAATAGTGGAGGCTTTCTTCAGATTTTCCTATTAATGCATTGTTCTTCAAAAACTCTGTTACATCGCCCGCTTTCTTCTCATATCCAGGGTGATCAAAATAATATAAGTATCCCTGTTTATGGGCCTTGTAGAACGCCATCCAGCAATTCAAATGCTGCAGGAATACATTGCGCATTATTCGATGTCTGAGAAAGAAGAAAAGTTCCAAAATTCACCAACAGGGGGCATTGTAAACACAACATGCATGGAATTCGCATATCATGCAACTCGGCAAGTGTCAGAAGTGTTTCAACTTGTTAATACCGCCAATAGTAAGAGCAACTAACATTACCCCAATGTGTTTACTCGTGAAGATGAATACCTAAATAATTGCGACGCTGTTGTTGCACTCCACGAATTTCGCCTGAACAAATGTCGATGAGGTCCGCTATCTCCATGTGCTCTGCGATGAATGATTAGTCGTGTTTAAGAAACGGGATCATTGGGAGTTAGACCTGACAGAGGTTGCAAAACGATTAGTTCACAAGTGAATGAAGTTGCTACTGCCGTTGTGGAACAGCCCGTGGATACCAACGTTGGTTGTTATTCGTGCTGTATCAAGACATATGGACGTGCCTTACACAACAACTGTCTGGAAAATTTTACGGAAGAGTCTGCATTTCTACCCATTCAGGATAATCCAGATACAGCAGTTGAGCCCGAAAGACTTTAAAAGTCGACTGACATTCTTTTTAGCATTTTTTGCTCGAGTGGAGTTGGACGTTGAGTGACCTTGGATGATTTTATGGGGAGATGAGGTTCATTTTCACCTGAATGGAATACCTACAATTGCCGGGTATGAGCTACGCAAAACCCGCATGCATTCCGACAGATTCCTTTGCATTCGCCCAAAGTTACTGTTGGTGCTGGTTTACAGCTTCGTTTATCATTGGACCATTCTCCTATGACCTGCTCAGTTGCAGCTGAGAGGTATCGCGATATGATAAACAATTATGTAGTGCCACGCCTATAGCAGTGCCTGTGCATGGACTGAGTCATTTTCCTGCAGGATGGGGCCCCCCTCCACACATCGTTCGATCCGTACAGGAGGTTCTTCAAGAACATTTCCCTGAAGCCAGAGTGATCAGCCGTGCATTTCCCATTGCATGGCCGCCTAGTTCATCTGATCTGACCCCATGTAACTTCTGGCCCTGGGGATTTCTCAAAGACAAGGTTTATCGGGATCATTCTGATACCTTGCCAGTGCTGAAAAACAGCATAACGCAGCATGGGCGTAACATCAATCCCGATTTTCTCCTTCTTACACACACATAAAAATGACTATACCGACATTCGGTACATCATACAGCCCTGGTGGTGAATTTTTGGAAGTATTTTTTTTTTCTCTCAGATATCGATTCCACATAACGCACAATGTATTCCTGCAAAGCTTCGCAGCATTTGGATCACTCGGTGGCGCTCCACAAAGCCTTAATCAGGGATACTTTAAATTTGATCACCTATACATAAACGAGGTTCTCACTGACTACAGATTTGTTGATAATTGCACTCTTCATTCCTCCTACTCGTACGACTAAACTTACAGTGCTTAAACATCTGAAGATTCAAGATTATCTGTTCAGTGCCTTAAACCCTACATGCCATTCTTCGATGGAGTGATAACGAAGTAGTCACTGTTGACTTCTTTTTTATGTGCCTTCCGTCCACAAAAGGCTATAAGCCTATAGTACATCGGTACCGCGAGTAGACTATGGATCTTTTTGATATTTTTATTAATTTTTCTATTTTTTGGTTTAAATTTTTCTTAGTTTTTTACCTGGTATGGATCTCCTGCTCTAGAAACCAAACATTGGACTTTTTCAAGCCACTTCAAGTCTCCAATAAGAAGGGGGGAGGGGAGGTTTCTCACACCGAGCAATGAAATTCATCTCCCACCTTATGACAATCATAAACATTCATTCCGCCGGCGGAATTCGAGTTTGTATAATCTGTTGGATCGGAGAGCGGATACGCTTACCACTCGGTCTGGTTGAACTGGCAAAATGCTCTCAAAACACGTTTTTTTTTTACTAATCACATGAATTCTACAGGATAATTCACTTCCAAAACTTTGCATCCTTTTTCGCTAAATACGTTACTTTTCGTTTATTCAGCTACTAACTCTGTACAAATCCCCAAACCGCCCATCCTTGGAATACTGTTCTCCCATTTGAGGTTGTGCAATCAAGGGGAGCTCTTCTAATTGATGATCCTTTTCTCACAGATTCTCTTCAGCCACTGTCTTGCAGATGGTTAGTTTCTGCATTGTGTCTTTTCTACGGATATTTCTATGGACGCTGTTCGGCAGAACTGGCCTCCATTATTCCTCCTCACCATTCTAATAAATCTACAATAACGTAAGCAACAACTTCCTAATATCTTTTAGATGAAACTTGTTACTTCCATTCTATGGAATAGCTTCCTCATAAAGTATTCCTCAAAATCCTCACCTCCATCTCTTTAAAAAGAATATCAACAGATTACTTTTCTCTTCTCTGTCCACACACACACACACACACAGACATCATTGATTTGATATAGACTTTGCTACTTCTCATGTGTAAAAATGATTAAAAAATTTGCAAACTTCACATTTATTTTTTCTGTTTCGTTTCTTTTTGACTCTCTTCTTTGTAAGATTACAAATATGAATTTGTAATCTTACAAATTCATATTTGTAAACATACAAATATGTTTTGTTTCTTTTTGACTCTCTTCTTTGTAAGATTACAAATATGAATCGAAAATTCGAACTGGTCTTGGACTTATTCAGAAGACAACTGATGGCCCTTAATTGTCAATAGCTGAACATACAAAATAATTCTTTATGGTCATTAACCATTAAAAAAAGTTTTCTAATTCAGAATAATGATAAGAGCTGTTGCGTATACATATAGATAAAATAAACAACCGACTTCTGGAACTGAAAATCCTTAGTTCACCCACAGTACAAAAAAATGTACTATAGACCTGCAGATAACCTTTCGTAGGTGGGGTCTACATATGTGTGTATTGGATATTATATCTAAAATAATGCACAACGATTATAATTATGGAAAAAAGTTTAATTTAGAAACCTCCTCATGCCTACACACAACATTTTTTCGTGTCAATCTCATACACCAGATGTTGTACGACCTACAGCGCTTTAAGTCATGTGTACGCATGACGCTACGAAAAGAAAATGAATCTAATGTTTTTTTTTTGTTTTTTTTTTTGAGCATCTGGAGGTTGTAGTCCTTAGTAAACGCTACGTAAAGAAGATTGTTCAAACAAGCAAAGGTACATAATTAGTTAGGACTGAAGTTCGACTCCGAATAGAAGTTCATCAGTAGATGTTTGCTTTTATAAGCTTAACGGAAAGGCGAAGGAACGTTGGTCGCCAGTTAAGTAGAATATTGGCTATAAAATATTTATAGAAATGGCATAAGGATAAAAAAACAACATTTATGAGAAAATGACCGAAGGAAATCTGGGAAAAGAGTGTGTGGAGGATCATCTATGAACTTAATTCATCTCTTCTGGACAGCATCAAGCATTTTTAGTGATCCCTAAAAAAAAATGGATGCTCTCCAAAAGAGTTGGTTAGTTGGATCATGGTGAAGACTATGAGGCTATCATAGTCTGTCCTGTTGATGACGGCTACAATAGATAAAATAGAACGAAAGGTAAAGAGGGACCTAGAGTTGCTCAAGTAATAACTGTTCGTAAGATCACGCTGGCACTCAAGTACATCACTAAAATGTAAGCTTGCCTTTGTTTGAAATAAAAAATATCAAATGACGTTGAGTTTTGTTTCATTTGTACATTTCTTCTCCTGTCGTATGTTATACAAAGTTGGGTTTGTGATCGGAAAGCAGAACTGGAATATCATCCAAACAACATCTTTTGCAAACAGTTAATTTTCTCGCCAGTATTTAGGTTTTCAAATTAATTTTCATCAGCTGAAAGTAAAGAAAAAAAAAAAAGTGTTATATACGAGAAAAAACGGTTAATGGTTCAAAATAATATTTCTAGATTAGCGTTTCACTATAGCATTGACTTTATTGGGATTAATGAGAAATGGAAAATAACTAGCGTAGTTATTCTAGACTCAATTAACGTAGAAATAACTATACTTATTGCATTCCAAAGGTGGTATTTCTCCTGCTATCCATATTACAGAACATAAAGAAGTGTCGTACGATTTCTATGGTCATAGGACATCATACTAAAGTGATATTGATTGGCAAATAGCCACTGTATACCAAGAAAAATATACATCGTGTTGAACAATAAATAGGGGATTGAAGCTATTCAAGTATGATCGGACTGCTATCAACGATGAACAGTTTGGCCGAGAAGTTTCAATAATTTCGGCAAGCATGGTAGTCGTGGATGCTGCATTCAAAACAACAACAACCATGTAAGAAATAAACACATTGCTGATGGTCTTCGTGTAGAGTCTGGAGCTGTTGTACGGTCTCATCCACAACTTTAATGCAATAGCGTAACGAAAGGTTCCATCCTACTCAGTAAAGACTATGACCTGATTAATTTATGCAAGTGCCCCAAAGATTAAATAAGATCCCTGGGAGACCAGGTTTCTTTGCAATTGCAGTTAAGCAGCATGGTGGAGCTTTCTCGCAAAGGAGTGAGAATCGCCGTAGAGTACATCAGCATTTATAGACTTAAATGAGACACCCATTCTCATATGGAAGGTGTTCGGGGTTTTCTTCCCAGAAACTAGACAAAACAGCCCGAGAACGCAAGGAATTTAGCGAATAGGATGGTCTTCTTCTTCTTCCTTAGTCGAAGTTGCTTCCAATTTGACCCTCAAACGTTTCGCTAGTCAATTAAAAATCATTTGTTGTCGCCTTCTAGGTTCGAAGGGTGACAAGAAATTATTTTATGCACATCAGAGTGTACATAAGTCTTAAGTCATGCAGTTATAAGTCTTGTAAAGGGTAAAATCAAAATTTACATCAGTTGGAGTATAAATACTTAATTAATTCTAGAATACTTGTGTTGATGTACACTCATCGCTCGACGTCTTTGGAACGTTCAATAATATTGTATTTGATTACAACATGAAGATGAATTGCGTCCATGGATCTCCAACTTGTAATTAGTATTATTGTATTTCATTTGCACATGGATGCAATTGATTATAAAATGGCGATGAAATACAATAATATTGTAACAATACCATGAAGGCCCAAACAAAAATGGGAAAATTAATTGTCATATATGGCGATTTAGGCCTAACACGCCCGTCTTCATCCACGAACAAATCGAATGATCCAAGACATCTTCATACCTTCTTGTAGCGTGCAATCACGCGATGAAACTAGGCGCTAATCCTCTCTCGCCGGATATCTACTTGGGGGTATGAGGGTGATGGAGGGGGGGGGGGAGGAGAAGGAGAGAATGTAGTGTAGCGCAATTTACTCCGTTCGGCTTTTCGCAGCAGTGACGAAGAAAAGAGCGTTCGTGCGTTGTTCATTTGGTGTTTCGTCAAAGTGAAATTCATCATGTGGGCTGCTAGCCCCGGGGTAGGGGACGACGCCATAAATATTACCTCTCCCCCCCCCCTCACTCCAGATAATGACAAAGTGCGGACTGAACCCTTGAGGTTCGACTCACACTGAGACAGCGTGTTCATTATCACCTCTACTCCAGCGTTGCTTACCCCCGTCACTTGTGTCGTCCGTCAACCAAAGCTCCGAACGACGACGGCTCGCCTCCAGGTGCGGAAATGAAGACGCTTCCAACGTTACTTCACTAACGCACACCCTTCAAGCCGCGGGATGACGTCCGAAACAATGACAGGGGAGACCTTAGCTGGCGCGAGCAAAGCCGACTGTCACTCTGTCGCCGGCACTTGAGAAGGTCGACACAAAGGAGCCAATCAATAAGGGACACATATTCAAATCATCTTCCGTGCACGACTGACGGCTGTGTCGCGATACACGTCAACATGCAGAAGGAAGGCGGACTTTTGCAGAAGTGGTGACGACATTATCAGCCAAGTGCCGCCCTAAGGAACAGCATGAGACTGCCGACATAGAGGTGCAAAACGCGCGCGCAACAAATGAACACAGCGGGACATGTCGTCCGGAACAACGTGGGGCCCCGAAAAAGAAAGCCATGAAAATCCAACCACAGCCCACTGTGCACAAAGAAAAGGATCCGAGACAAAAAAAAAAAAAAATGGAGATGGAGGAGTCAAGAGTTGCATAAAATAGACGCGGAACGTCATACCAACTCAAAGAAAGACGCCACTCAATATAACCAGTCCCGCCTTCTCTAACCCCCCCCCCCACTTCCACACACACACGTTACTGATATCTTTAAATCAATCTATATTGTATATAATATTGGTCACATCTGGTATTAGAGACATTCAGGTTCTCAAATAATATTGATAACGGTGCGTATTATTTGATAGGCAAAGTGGCACAGTTAACCATCCATCATCAGTTGTCTGTTATCATGGCGCGGTTTCATCAGCTCTGTCGAAATAACACACACACAAATACTATATGATGCCAAATGGCAGGCCAGAATCCCTTAAAACCAGGGTCGCCCCTGGGATTTTGCCGCCCCATGCAGTAGCATATTTTGCCGCCCCTTCTCCCTTATATTTCGTATATTTTATGCCAACTTTGCTGCCCCAAAAAACTTGTCACCCTCTGCAAATGCTGGCTTGCACTGTTCGGTAGAGCCGACCCTGCTTAAAATTAAATCTTACAGCGACATCTATATTCAAAAACTACATGCGATTACCATTTTTTTTCCCATATGAATCCTACCTGTTAGAGATTGTTAATCTCTTGCGGCGTAGTATCGTGAATGGTTTGGTAATCCAAAAACCTTGGTCCGATGAACTTTTTCAAACTACTTCAGGGTGCCAATAAGCAAGGTGGTTGTCTCAGAATGGACAATGAAATTGGTATACAATTGAAAAACATTACCAAACATTTATGCTGGTATGAAATTAGAAATTATTAATCCTGGAGCGGGATTCTAACCCATGACTTATCGGTTAGAGAATGAAGGCGATGCCCACACGACCAACCAAGCTAACATTGAGAAAATCCTAAATGAGTTCTGTACTTTGACCTGAGGTGATATCTGACTATCTGTTTGTCTCTTTATAACTAACTGAAACGTCTCTAGGAAAAACGAACTATGCGATCTTGTACAATGATTCATCTCTTAATGGGCATCGCATTTGTTCAGTTTTTGACACTGAGAATTGGAACAAACCTATAAGAACCACAAATAATAATAATAATGATAAATAAAATCCAACTTTAGGTCAACCGGACCCAGTTAAAGGTTATTGGGATCGTTCACTGATAGTTTATTTTTATTTTTTTATTTTTCCCGATTTCGTAGAGTTTCCATAAACGTTTTGTATTAAAACTTGACGGATATTCAATTGTATAATATTCTGAATAAATCCTTTGCTTTAGATACATCCATTCTATGGTTGCTATGGTACCATTCAAATTTACCACCGATTTCTCCCTCAAAAGCGGTTTTAAAAATTTGATCCATCCATACGAGATAGACTAAATCACCATTGTCTTGGCTTGTCATGTCTTAAGCTTTTCACGAACCATTGAGGTTCTTTAGCTGTGGACTTCACAATCGCAACCGTTGTGTCCCATGTCTGTAGATGCGTGCGTTCACGGGGCCGGTTTGCCTGTCCTCGGAAAAGAAACACCTGAGTTTTCGGGTGAAAACCCCCCTATCTGAGACTGGCTAACTCACCTTTAATCGAAAGAGACCAGATAAAGGTTCCTCACGTCTTAAATGGGAATCGAACTTAGATCTTTTCGACCAAAGGGATACGTCTATACCCGGATGAACTACAGAGGCTCTCCTAAACTCACTATTAGTTGAGTTGAATTCATGTGTTTGTAGTATAGAAAGATCGACTTCCATATATTTAATAAATAAAGCATTGTGTTTAAATACTGTAAAGCCACAGTTGCAAGGAACTCTCAACATTTATCTTCGATGAGAAAGACCTGAGTTCGACTCTTTAAAAAGATTTTCACCTTCAGGAGAGTTAGCCAGTCTCGGGGGGAAAGGGCAGGGTTTGGAACTGACGACCCAAGTAGCTATGGCCTTATAGTCACGTTTACCTTTTCTAAAAAAAATAAATTAACATTATTTCTGCATTTATTTGCCAAGTTGGAATAAATGTAAGATAAAAATTATAATTTTTTTTTTTTAATTTTATAATTTTAATATTTTCATTTTAGTTTCAAAATGAAAATAAATTAATCCGAAAATTTATAAACACTTTAAGAAATGTAAAAATGAGGAATCAACTCGAACAATATATCAAAAATAAAGAATGAATAGAATCCGATCCGACTTAGATCAATTCAACTAAGAAATCACTAAAAAGAAACTTTTATAACTTCAGAGCATGGGCCAATTATAGATGCATTGGACTAAAGTCTATATTTCCATTCTCATAGAAAACATTACAAGCAGATGTATCTGCCCGATTTACAGTTTTTAATAAAAAAAAAAAATGATAAACAAAGAACTGAAGGTGTTTCATAGCCAGATACCAATAATCACAAGTCTCTTCCATTGTGTGTGTGTAATATTATTCACATTTGAACTGATAATATCGGGAGACAAGACAGGGAGACACCTGCCAGTACATTCTATAGACTGTCGACAATGCTGGCAGAGTAATGATTGGCTACTCTAAGCGTCTGCTTCAACACTGTCTAGTGATGAAGATAAAACAGAGTTAGGCCTAATTAAATGCTCACTACGGGGAGATCTCCATTGCCACCACCACCACCAGCAGCTCCACTATCTTCGTGCTATTGTCGATGCAATCGCTACGGCAGGTCGGCCTGCGGCGCACACTTTCTTCACAGGTCGGTTGCTAATGAATCCATTGCTTTGATATGGGAACTATTGTTTGCATTGCATTAGGCTTATCTAGGTTCTGAATTAATATTTAGCAACCCCCCCCCTCCTCCTTCTCCATTGGTTCCTCCCCTCCTCCCCCTCGCTTTTCCACCTCCTAATGGGACGCAGGTTAGAGGATGTTTTTGCCTTGTCTTTAAAGTCTCATCTGTTTTTTTGATAATAGGGCTGGCTTCCTGTGGGAGCGGTAATGGCTGAGGTGGTGACAAGGAAAGAACGGGGGGGGGGGGATATGAAAAAAAAAAGTCGTTTTCTACCTCTGTCGAATGACACGTGAACGTTCTGTTAGCGTGCACATTAAGTTGGTAGGCAGAATGCTTGGAAACAAACTCAAACTTGCGTTTTAGGAATGTAAAAAGAGACATCTTTCGGGCTTGTGTCTGTGAATGTCTTCATTCCAGATACAAGCCCGAAAGATGTCTCTTTTTAATTAATTATTAATATATATCTTAGAAGTTTTATAAAAAAACTCGATTATATTTTAAAATGTTGAGGATTGCTAAATAAAATTAAAAAAAATAAAAAAGACACGCTACACCATTTATTGTTTATAATAAATATTTATTATTAACAAAATGTTTTACATCGAATTTGCGATGGTATTATAACATCTTTCTTTCCACATTTTTTATCGAGCCTCAATTTCTATGCAATTTAACTCAATCTAAGATGACCACACATCTGACGTAAGAGAATTGTTTCACAAGCAGAAATTTCTATTTATAAACTCTGCAACATCACTATTAACAATCATTTACTACACTTGATTACATCGACTTTTAGCATACATATGATGCTCTTCCAATTATCGTCTATATATATTTATAAACAATCGTAGACATTTCACTATTTGTAACAAAAGTGATGACAACGAATAAGAAGACACTTCGCATTGAGATGAGTGATCTGTGATTTCACTATCTGATGAACTCTAAGCCATGGAAAATGACGTAGTGAATTGTCAAAGACACTAAAAAATCTTCTCTATGTGAGGGATGTTTTCAACTGACGATCACATGACATAATGAGTGGGTCTATCATCCTTACTATAAATAGGGGGAAGAAATATGTCATAACTTTTGTCCAGTTTTTAGTCATTTGTTCAACTTATAATAAAGGGAAAGAATGATAAAAACCAACCTCAATTCATTCAAGCCAATAGTATTCATCTTACCGAAAAACCAATTAGCATTATACAGATGAACATTATAAATCTGTTGGGTTGAGTTGTTTGATTTTATAGCCGAAGAAACGTAAGCTGACTTTAGTGTATTGTCAGTTAATTGCACTTTTCGTCTGATTGATTTGCCTGTTTTGCAAGATGAAAAACCCGAGTTTTGGGTAGAATAAATTAAAGTCAAATTTTTTTTTTTTAAATGTAAGAACAATGTTTATGATTTTGTGAAGCGCCAAAACATATCGAAGTTGTGCAGAGAGAGAAAGAGGTCAGTGCGTATTTAGTTTGAAGAAACGAACAGCAAAGGTTCGGTCATGTGGTGTATATTTTCTTTTACCAATTTTCAGCAATTTTCCCTCCCTTTGTCCCTAAAAGATTTGAAAGTTATAGCACACTTTTGTCATAGATGTACTTAGGATTAGAATAGTAATCTTCCCCACATACACACATCCCGCTCTAGACTCCGAACAGCTTTTTTTTTTTCTAAGCCGTAGTCTGGATCCAGGTTTCTATGCCCTCACAGCTAATGTCAACCGCACTTCAGATCACTTAGAACAGATCCATTATACACCCTGATATTGTGACTAACCACACTACATGTTCCAAGGCAGGTTTGTTCTGTTTGTGGGTAGGAAAACTTCAGTAATCCAGATAATAGCTACGTCTCACTGAGCTGAAATACGTAAAATGCTTGCCCTTACTGCACCACCCACTTAATACACAGGCATACGAGGCAGTAGCTGTTTGAAGATCCATTATACACCCTGATATTGTGACTAACCACACTACATGTTCTAAGGCAGGTTTGTTCTGTTTGTGGGTAGGAAAACTTCAGTAATCCAGATAATAGGATTACGGCTCACTGAGCTGAAATACTCAACTTTCTGCTGTAAAATGCTTGCCCTTACTGCACCACCCACTTATACACAGGCATACGAGGCAGTAGCTGGGGGTCCCCGAAAAATTAGGGCCAATTTAAGGGCCCCAAAGAATGAGGCGCCCAGGAGCACACTAACGTCCCCAGACCCCGCACGCCACGGGAAAAGTGTAAGTAATGTCCCTCTTCAGTAAGTTTGAACTAATGCGAAGATTGAATCCAATGAAGCAATTTTATAGTGAGAAATCCGTTGTCCGACATCATATATTTAATGGTAGTCTAAATTGCTGGTATGTAGCACCAGATATGTTACAGAATCCGTGACATACAGTTTAGTATAACTGGGATGTCTGATGTAACACTGCTGTTCGACAAACTGAGATGTATTAAAGCTACTGAATAGATTTAACTTCGTAAGCAGTTTGTAAAGTTTCTTTTACATAAGACAAATACTGTGTGGTGCACATAAAAATTAATCGAACAGAGATTTTAAAATCAAAATTTTAACGGTATTGTTTTATTCATTAAGTTCCAGTAACAACACTACCAGCTTTTCAACGACAACGATTTTAAAATATATAAGAGATGAACACAGAGAATCATTTTGTATTATATATAGAATCTCCTAATTTCTCTTATAAATATAAATAACTGACTTGCCCTAATCAAAGCCATTGAAAAGAATCTAACTAAAATGATAATCATACATTTTGCATGATCGATGATTTTGTTTACACGATGTAACACTACATCTTCCTTTATTGAAGGCCTCAGTGAGTGGGAAAACTAAGTTTTATCTCTCGATTTATTTAACCCTTGTTTTTCCCGTATTCACACACACACACACACACACACACACACACACACACACACACACACACACACACACACACACACACACACACACACACAGCTTGTGTTGGACAGCTGGTAGCAACAGCGTCCAACGATTGAATCCTACTCCAGGACGGCAAAGGATATCTTTTTCTCCCGCTAAAGAGGTAAGGGACTGGCATGCAATGAACGGATAATAAATTGGTATCAAGGCCTTACTTCCCTTGTTCATAAATGCAAACTAACCAACACAATATTAGGGTGCTATAGGTTTTCATGCATCATAGATAGGACTGTCGTAAATAACCTAAGTGAAATTTCTATTAGACAATATAACATCAGTATTCGTGATAAAATCTTAAGAAGTTTT
This sequence comes from Typopeltis vanoorti, assembly GCF_054136105.1. Taxonomy (NCBI): domain Eukaryota; kingdom Metazoa; phylum Arthropoda; class Arachnida; order Uropygi; family Thelyphonidae; genus Typopeltis; species Typopeltis vanoorti. The sequence goes on along the minus strand of NC_143569.1, from coordinate 69,455,227 downwards.
TTTTCATGATGAATTTAAAAAAAAAAAAAATTTACCTTGCGATCAAAAGCAACCACTTTTAAAAAATTGATTCTCATTAGATGAGTGAGTGACATCATAAGATTACTTGCAGTGTCGAGCACATGCTCGGTCGGCTATCGTACGCACGCATAGAACTTCAAATAAAGTTATTTCAGCTAAGACAACCTTCAATGACCTCTGACTACTAGGTAGGACCAGTTCATCCCAGTTGGTTTGGAGTAACCAGACAACCATGATGACGGTACTGTTCAGAAAGAAAATAAATCAATCTGAGGGGTGAGAGGTCGTGTTAACGGGGGTAAGGCAAATCAAAAGGCGGCTACAGTAACATGGCTATGTACACAGTACACTTCTCTGCCTTTCTTTCCCTAGGTCAATAGACGCGTAGGTGTTCTGGAAGGGGATGTGTTGATCCCACACACAGAGTGGGCCATCTGGATACCCCTTTCACCTAGGGGGGTATGAAGGGTAATTGCAGAGTTCATTCCTAATTGGCTTCCGTTGTTTGACTTACGATCGAAGTTCACGTGTGGGCCTAATACGAGTTATGCATACAGTATACATTCCTTTGAATACTTCATATTAATGTTGATTTAGATATACGAAGTTTCGTTTTTAGATACTTAAATATCCACATTTATTCCATGGATGATTCTCCCCCCCCTCCCTCCAAAACGCCATGCGGAGCGCGCTGACTGTTTCAAACTCAGCGTGCCAGGTGAGAGGTCTATTTTTCCATTGTTTGTTTATCCATTCTATAACCACAGCACCCGCACCTCTACTACAAAGGAGATCACGTGACTACGCTACCGAGGCATGACATTGCCAAGGTATTCAGCATGCACCCGACACGTATTATTACGCTTCGTAATAACCTTGGCCTGCTGTATACGTCGACCGCCCGCTTTGTGCTTAGCGTCCGTCTGTGGCGACGTGTAGGGTCATCATTACTGCGCTTCAGTGAACTGTACGTTTCTCTCTCTTGCTGACCCAAGAAATGTCGGGAGCAAGGAGAGAGACGGACTGTGTTCATATTTATGTTTCCTCATTTACAATTTGCTACACTGACATTCATTTTTGTAAGCATAACTAGAGCCACCCTCTCATCGTTTAAAACTTCTCCGCCAGATGTCGCCATTGTCGAAAAACGAAATTATACTTATTAATGCTATTCGCTTTTTGGGGGGGGGGGGGGTGGAGGGTTATGAAAATAATGAAATAAACAAGATTTAAGAAAATGAAGATAGGTGGCGCCACTTTTTATTTCAGTGTAAATCAATGATAGAAATCGCTGGATTTTATATGCCTCAAAAAAGACACACAATCAACAGATAGCTGAAGAAAAGTAGGGGAAGATTTAAACGCACGTGATTTTTCTATCCTCTCTCTCTCTCTCTAGTGTACAGATCTTCGATTGCCCACGCCAGTCGATTCAGCGGAGACCTCGCATCTTTGCTCACTTGTGATCTTTCGCTTCTCGCGTATAGTGAGATGACATCGATGGAGTCCAACAGTTGTCGCTCCGATTGTACGAGGGGCTAAGAACAATACAAAAAAAAAAAAATCTGAAAAACAGAAAAAAAAAAAGATAGCCTTTTGCAATAAGTTGAGATTGTGATGGCCACAGTCGGTGGGTGGGCTACATATTCCCCTACACCTACTGCTTACCCTGTCTCTCAGCATTCGCGAGTAGCCCTGTCTCCAGTCTCTCGTCTTTGGATCGTCAAAAAGTACAGGTTGTTGGAGGGTAATTACTGCCCCTCCGCACAACGGGCTCTCTGCAATTGTTTGGAGCCTTTAGGGTCCGCTGCTAGCGTCGATTCAATTATAGTCACTCGGCACAAGCTTTCAGAATCCTCATTCCTTCCCCCCCCCCCGCCTCAATTCATAAGACTTTTTTTGATGCTGTTATTGTCAACTCTACGTGTTTCTGTGTATCAGCTTGAAACCTTAAAAAGCTGCAGCTGGACTTTGACGATTAGAGAGCCACTTGGGAATCCCTTTGCCAAAACACGTGTTAAACGTGTTTTGGCAATGCTTCTCGAGTAAGTCGTGGATTGGCAAAATATGTTGCGAATAGAGCTATTTTTCCTATTTGCCAAATTGTATTTATTGGCGAATTGGGAATTTTTGAAGCAATTAATGGAAAGCGAACAATGAAATAAATATGATAAATTCGCCTATTAATAGTAGATGAACAAATTATATGAATATTATTAATGGAATTAACCTAAGTGCTAGTTGTTTACTGTAGAGTTAACCAAAGGAAATGATCGAAGAGGTTGTTTATTGATTAAATAAAAACTTTTTTTTTACTAGATTACTCTCCACGTAGTTTTCCTGTATTTATGAATAACGTTGTTGAGGATTTGTACACAATTTTCCTTTAGCGATCAAATCTGTATTGTGAATATAAAAATATTTCATCTTAAATCCATCTAATGCGTACATATACAGAATGAGCAGAAATTATACAATCATTTTCAAAAATTTATTTTAAAAAAAACTAAACAACATTTCAAAATGTACCATAAATTGAAGGAAAATTTCTGAGGATTTTAATATACACCAACAGAGCTAAATAAAGTTTATTTTTCTATTTTATTTTGATTAATTTTCCTCCCTAGAGAATGATCGGAGTTATCTGATGTTTTTATAGGTAGATAAATGGGACTAACAGTTTTTATCTTCGAGTTCAACGCTTTTCTTTCCATGTCTACTATTCTTACCCACTAAAACAAAATTTTGGACAAGTCGATCTCATTTTCTAGCCTTGAAACCAGATCTTTTGGAGTTAACAGCAGTGAAAGTTTCTCTTGTTCTTTGGTATTATCAACTTATTCTTGCAGAACATTATGGTGGCAATGTTCGAAGTTATAAATTTTGCCGTTGATTGACTCCGTTGACGAGTACGTCTTGGTATGGAAAAAATCAGCCATCCTTGTGCCAAAATAACAGACACACGGATAGAAAAACAATTCAGCAAAAAAAAAAAAAAGAGAGAACAACTGTTACCCCTTTCATATACCCATACTACCAATAGACAACTTGAGTCATTGTTCATAAAAAAATAAATAAATAAGTAAATAATAAATAAATTCAAGGACCTCCAACTTTTCTATGGTCTACTTCTAATTTTATAAGTTCTGTTCCTGTTCTGATTTTTTAAAATTTATTTATGTACTGTAAAGAACGCAAAGGAAAGGGTGAATCCAAAAGATCTATCCAATCTTCTAAAATTTATAAAAATATTATTCAAATTTAAAAAAATCACTTTAATTTTCGTGAATTTTATCGCTGTAATGAAGTTTTGTACTGGTTAATAGCATCACTATAAAGGTTAATTTAAAAATAATAATAATAATAATTTCCATCTTTAGAAAATCACATATATTGTATGAGGGATATAATAGAGACAGGAATGCAAAAGTTTGTCTATTTTCTTTTTATTTATTACCATGTTTTAGAGAATAAAACAAAACCCAAGCTAATTAACATTATTATTATCTTCATCCTTTCATTATGGCTATAGCAATTCCATACTTCTAAATAGCGCTGATACCTTTGCGCGTGCGTACAAAAATACTCTTGGGCAATAATAATAATAATAATAATAATAATAATAATAATAATAATAATAAATTGTATAATCATTTGTATTTCTAATTAGCAATTCATATTTCTTGTTTACACGAACAATCAGATGATGGAATATAAGGTTAGAGTATCCATCCCCTGACGTCACAGATTAGGTTATTGCATTTAATGGGGAAGAAAGACCACTAGGCATGTTTTCAACTGATTAGTTAAGGTCAATCGAGGGGTAAAGCGGACCTCAGTGAGAGTAGGTCATGCCAATATCAACCTCAATACGTTCGTGCACATTGAGAAAAGGGGGACACAGTTTAGGGATCGGAGGAGGATGTTGTATCCATAGAGGGCTACTGGGCGTGCGGTTCACGATGCCCATTACGACCCGGCGATGTTCGGGAGGGAGGAGAAGTGAGAGGGGGGATAAAAAAAAAAGAATTATTCAGTGTGCACAGCGTAGAGACCTGAATGGGGTGGGAGGAGCTAATGGGCAGGAGGTGAGACCCTGACGTCACCAGCCGAGTACTTTGCAGAGCAAACACGACCACTAAAAACAATTGACGGCGTTAATGGTCAACGTGACGCTTCCCTGACCAACACGGGGGGAGGGAATAAAGAGAAGAAGGGAAGAGTTTGCCCAACTATTTCCGGCCATGTCTGAAGCGAGCCGACTGGAGAATTGAATTTAATAACAAGTCGGGCCTAAGCGAGGCATAAAAAACTCAATTCTAGAAAATAATAACACAGTCTGGCGTTGGGAAAGTGGCGGCAAATGGCCGAGAGGCGGGAAGGCGGTCGTCGTCGTCACAGTACCGCCGTTCTCCCGCTAACCTGTCAGTCGACCTCCGCACTTTCGGGCCTTGCGCGGGAAATAATCTCTCCTTTGTGGAGCGGAATTAGCCGTAGAAAGGAAGCCTCGGAAAGACAAAAAACGGAGAAGAAAAGATTTGACACTCGGGCCTTTGTTAGCAGTCCTTCTACGGTCCGAACTCGGAACTCGCTCCCGTAAATTACGGTGCGGTCTAGTGTTGGGGCTATCGGGGGAGGGTGGAAAAAAGGAGGGGAAAGGGAACTAGTCTGTGATTACAGTGACGACTGTTTGGCGGAGCGACAGGAAGGGCGTAGAGTTACGGCTCGGCAATGAGATTACCGTCTTCACACTTCGGATTCACATCGCTTGTCTAACGGCTCCTTTCTTTCCATACGTCGTTCTGTCTTTCAGTGGGCAGGGGGAAAACTATTTCGTTGTAGTTATCGAAACGACCTATAGAGGACGCTTAAGGAGAGTATCTAGATATCGCGAGTGGTGGAAGTTTCTATCCTCCGATTTATTAAAGAAATGCTGTTCCTTTTACTTTTTTGACTTTGATCTGCCTCAATATGCTCGTGTACACGAGGAAAGTATTTTGCGTTCTGTCATTCCAAACTCGTATGGGTTGTGTAAGATTTTCGTAGCTGAAACATGAAAATAGCTTCCGCTGATATGACAATGCATGCAGTTGCAACAGTATAATAACATATCATAATTATTCCTTTTCCTTGTCAAAAAAACGTTCGAATTACTCGACTGAACCCCTCCTCTCCCTGCTTTTCCAAGTACCAATTTCAGCAGTATTATGACTTCCACCTGTCCCATTTTTTTTTTTTTTTTTTTTTTCCCTTACTGGTAGCAATTGAATCTCCCTTTTGCTTTCAGTGGAATCATCCGAAAAATCAGCATCCTCATCATTATATGTATTTATATAAAATTCATATAATTTGTTAGAAATCAAAAAAGTGTAGAGATTATCTAAAATGCTTTTCTTTTTTTTTTAATTTTTTTTTTTTTATTGTATCCTCCGGTCTTTTCACTATTTTGTTTTAATTAGGAAATCAGAAAAACTACAATTTTTGAATCAAGTAAAACGGAAATGAAAGTTTTCTTTGAAGATATTCGTTTCGTTAGCGAGAACTACGGCGCCTCGTTTCTATTTGTATCATACAGAAGTTCGCGTATACAAAAGGATGCTAGCCTCTCGGACGTTGCTTTTGCATTCTGGACTTTTTGATGATCAGATCATCAACACCCATATATGCGAAATTAAGGACCTTTCGAGATAACGAAAAAAAAAAAAGTCCTTAACCACAAAAGCTTAACTGATAAAAGCCACCGCTTGTTTATTCCAAAGGACGGAAGATCCGAATCCAGCATAAAACATGGATTCACACTTCTGTGGATAAGTTTGCACAGCTCGTTGAGTTTACAATATAATTTTTTTTTTGTTCCCTGACATCAACAACAAATAATAACACATAAAATTCTCTGATAATTCTTGATAATGTCCAAAACCTCTCTCGCCAATTCTCTCCAGCCATTGTTTCACAAATGGTAGCTTTTGCATTGCGTCTTTTCTACCGGTGCTTCTTAGTGCTGTTCAGCAGAAATGGCATTCATCAGTCCTCTACATGAGCACCAGCTGTCCATCATCCATTTACAATTCAACTGCTAATTACCACTGAACCTATTTCTTCCATTCCATCTAGAACACAATATCCCATGTAGTCTTTCCAACGACTGAACCTCTAGCTTTTCAAAAGGAACATCGGCCCATTCCATCTCCCACACACAATATCAATCTACTATAGGCTCTGCACCTTAGGGGAGTGATATATTCCATCCATCCAATTCTCATCTGTCCACGGGTTGAATCCCCTAATTCCTCTTCTGCATCGTCCAAGGCAAGTATTTATACCTGCCAAAAAGGATTTAAAGTTGGATCTTTCTGACCAAAAGGACTCGTCTATGCCGACCGAGTTATAGACACTCTGTGATATAATCTACTTAGATAAGAAGAGAAGAAGAGGTATGAAGCAAAAGAGAAAAAATATGGGGGACGCAGTAAAACAGAAAAAGAGATGGAATAAGAAATCGGGACAAAGAAAAAAAATGAGAGAAATGAGGGAAAAAAAGAAAAAGAAAAAGAGGCATTGAAAGAGAGATAGAGAAATTACGAGAACGATAGAAAAAAAAAACCGCACAGACCTTACCTTAACACGCTTTGGATACCAGCAGACTTTCGTCACTTAACACTGAATGTAGTTGTGCAATAGAGAGGATGGAGCATTGTTGGGCCCTGCTATTATCTGTGTGTGAGGACAGTAGCCAGCTTCACACACTTGTATTGTAGCGAATATAACAAGCATCCTTATTGATGGCATACATGCTCTTCAACTTTTTTTTTTTCTATTATCTGCATACCCTCCCGAAGACTCACTACTCTGTTTAATTACCACAGTATAGTGAAAACGATGACCTTTGATCTCGACGTGAATTCACGTTCCTAACACACCCTATATGTCTCCTGGCGTAGTCCCAGTGTCCACGCTAATAATCATACAAGCCAGTCTTTCCCGGTAGGGTTCAAAGTGGCCAGCACTCTATTGTTTGCTTGTCTTCTAGAGTCACGATCGGGATTTTTCTACGATCTGCTTCCTCACGGAGGTTGTTGGAACAGCAACAAGTTCATCAGATTGCCTCGATAGTAAGAAACAGTCATAGCAACGCATAGATAGATAGGAAGACAGATAAACAAATGGACCGCCTTAGATACAGTACGACGAAGGGGAAAAAAATGAAATAGCAAAAATAACGAGAAAATCAGACTTAGAAAGAGAGAAAGGACAAAGAAAGAAAAAATGCAAAACGAAAAAAAAAAAAAAATGATAAGATCATCAGGGAGAGGCAGACCTAATATTCATAAGAAATGATATCTCAGATATCGCCTCTTACCACCAGAAGAAATCCGAATTCTATGCAAGAAGTGTTAGGGTCTGGACTCTCTTTCCACGCGGAATTAGTAAGATAATCACAAACATCCAGATCTATGGAGGAATTCGAACCGGCTGCCTATTGATCAGAGAGCGAATAAGCACTCAATCAAACGGGCTGGTTTGCTATTGCTCTATAAAGTAGTTAATTTTGTTTCGCAATGAATATGATTAAAACAAGAAGTTATTTATTTATCTATCTATTTATTTCTACCTTCTAATTTGCTTGTTTTATTATTTCCCGTTCTCTGCTTGCTAAATAAATGCTAACGATTTTAGCAATTAAACACCAAAAATTAATAAAAACAAAACCCCTTCATACACTGACCAAGCTGTAATGCAGACAAATCAGTATTGCTAGATGTGAAATATCACTAATAACATAACATTGTTACCAAAGACGCTGCTATTCTTACATCATCATCACGTTTTTCAAGGCCTAGAATAGCCTGTTTCGGCCTTAGAAGTCATCGTTGAATCTCTTTAGAAGACGTCCTGGTTTTCTTTTCCCTAACGGCTTGTACTTTAAGGCTTGTTTTGGTAATCTTTCTGTTTTCATTCTTTGAACGTGTTCTATCCATTTATGTTTATATTTTTTAATTTTTTCTATTACTGATTCCTGGTTTAATTCTTTCATAATTTCTTCGTTTCTTTTGTGATCAAATAGGGTATCCTTTGCAGTTTTTCTCATAAACTTCATTTCTGCTGTTGTTAATCTTTGTTTGTCTTTTTGTTTTATTGTCCAGATTTCGCTTCCATACATTAAAACCAGTAAGGCTAATGTATTGTATACTTTCAGTCTGGTTTGTTTTGAACTAGGTTAAGTTTAAATACAGAGTTAATTGTACCTGTTATTTTTAAATATTTTGCAATTTTTAGGTTTTTATCTTTTCCATTTTCATATATAATCATACATCCTAGGTAGTTAAATGAATTCACCTGTTCTAAAATCTTGTTATCTATTACTATTTTATTTCTTACTGCATCTTGTCCTTTAACGGCCATAGTTTTTGATTTTTCTGTTGATATTATCATCCGATAATCTTTAGCTATCTCATTTAAATTTAAAATAGCTTTCTGTAAGTTACCTTCAGAATTTGTAATTATTATTTGGTCGTCGGCAAAAAGGAGAGTGTTTAAGTTCACTGTAGGAGAAAGTTTAATTCCTTGATGTAAATTTTTATTCCATTTTATTATTATTTCATTTAGATAAATATTAAAAAGAGTTGCCGAAAGGGGACATCCCTGTCGGACTCCTTGGTTTATCTCTCTCGGATATGATAGTTCATAATTTAATCTAATTTGTATTTGATTATTTTCATATATACTTATGATAGCCTTCAGAATATTATTTGGTATTTGTCCTTCTTTTAATATGTTAAATAAAATACTTTTAATTTTATCAAATGCTTTTTCAAAGTCAATAAATGTAATATATGTTTCTCTTCTTTTCTCTATTATTAATTTTAGCCTAAAATTAATATATAAACGATCGTCCTTTTTTAAATCTATTTTGTACTTCTAAAATAAAGCCTTCCGAATATTTTATTAGTTTGTTATTTAAAATTTTCATATTTCATAACAAGAATAACAGGAATTTAGAAAACTTATACCTCTATAATTTTTAGTCATCTCTACTACCTTTTTTTTTTTAAAGATAGGGATCTCAATTGCTTTCTTCCATTCTATTGGCGGGTTACTTGTTGAATAATTTAAAAACAATTCTAAAGTTCTAAAAAGAACTGGGCGATGGATTCAGTCCTTGACTCTTTATCCCGTGATCTGAATGAAGAAAATCTGTGTGGATGGGGTGTTATTGAGCTAAAAGCTCTAGTCATGGCTGAGTAACGGTATTAGCCGAGCCTCAGTTAAAATTTCATTGACTACAACATTGCAATCCGCTACCCTGGAAGTCCTTAAAAGTACTGGGTGATCTTCTCACCTTAAAAACAATTCCTTATAGTCCTTATAAGGACTGGCTTAAAGAGGCGAAGCAAGAATGCTGTTTATCTTCCCCGTTATCTGTAGAGGACAGTGTAGGGATAAGATGTTATTGGGCTATTAAAGCGCTGATCATGGCAGGAGAGTAACAGCAATAGCCGAGCCTCAGTTAAAATTTAATTGACTACAGCATTGCAATCCGCTACCCTTGAAGTCCTAAAAAGGACTGGGTGATCTTCTCACCTTAAAAACAATTCCTTATAAGGACTGGCTTAAAGGGGCGAAGCAAGAATGCTTTTCATATTCCCCGTTATCTGTAGAGAACAGTGTAAGGATTAGGTGTTATTGAGCTATATAAAGCTCTGATCATGGCAGGAGGGTAAAAGCAATAGCCGAGCCTCAGTTAGAACTTCATTAGCTACAGCATTGCCATCCATTACCCTCCAAGGGTTGAATGAATTGGATTGAATGAATCAATCACCGCATCTCACGGTCGATCGATTCTGAAACCTAAATTTAAAAAAAAAACAATTAATTTTCTTTAAACTTTATTATTATATATTATATATAAAATAAAATGGTGTTTTAATAGATTCTAATGAATTTCTAAAAATATTAAAGATATATAATTTTATTCTCTATATTTTAAAAGTATATTACAATTTTCAATAATCTGTATCTTAGTTTTAACTATACTTTAGAATAAAATCTCAAAGATACGTTCTAATAAAACTAGGAATAACAATATTTGGAAATAAAATATTTTACCTTCAAATAATTTTTTTTGTTTGAAGGGAAAATTTGCATACACGCAATTAGCAGAAATGTAATGTTTTTTTTTAATCTAAAAATTAATTGGTAAACTAATAATAGAAAAGAAAAAATATTACAAGAGAAGAGAGTTTCAAAAAAAAGCAACTAGAGATTTAAATTACGGGAAATGAATTGTCCATAAACAGGTAAATTAAGAAATAAAAATCAACGCCGAAATAATAATAGAAAAGAAATCGTTTAATGAAAAAGAAAGGATAAAAATAAAATAAAAATAGAATTTAAAAAAATAATTTTAGATTAAAAAATTTAAATTATTTAACTACATATGGAACCAGGTCTATATAATGGAATAATGCACTTGGTATATTAATACTATTATTAATATTAATATCTATGTTGTTATATTTCGCAATTAATGTCTATGTCATACATAGCATTATAATTAAATTAATCCTTATAAGGACTGGCTTAAAGGGGCGAAGCAAGAATGCTTTTCATCTTCCCCGTTATCTGTAGAGGACAGTGTAGGGATAAGGTGTTATTGAGCTATTAAAGCTCTAATCATGGCAGGAGGGTAACAGCAATAGCGGAGCCTCAGTTAGAACTTCATTGGCTACAGCATTGCCATCCGTTACCCTCCAAGGGTATTGGATTGAATGAATCAATCACCGCATCTCACGGTCGATTGATCCATCATAATTAAATTAAACAACTCGCTTCATAATATTATACATTATATATAAAATGGACAGGTGTTTTCTAATGAATTCTAAAAGATTTATTAAAAATATAAAGGGTATACAATTTTTTTCTCTACTATATTTTACTTTTTTTTTAAATTTTTTTTTTATTCTAGAAATCTTAGTTTATTAAAAAAAAGAAGCATTGGTAAGTGTGCCTGTAATATGAGCTAACAAAGTAGGTGAATTAAATGGGGAAGTGGGAGGAGGGTAATGAGAGAGATAAACCTCCGAAAGGGAGGGGGATGATGTACTTAAAGGAAGGGTGAGTAGTCCATCAAAAAAAAAAAAAAAGAGAGAGAGAGAGAGAGAGTATGTGTGTGTGTATGTGGGTGGGTGTGGATAATCCTCTGTAAGAAAACGCTGAATACCGTAGTTTTATCAAACAGTGGATTAACGAGTGCAGGATTAGTGGGCCGTAATTAAAGTGTTTATGATGCAGAAAAAAAAAAACAGTGAAAAAGGAGATCATGTATCACTGTAGTCCCGGTTTTTATGGTGTTGAAACAATGGCTGCGATAAGAAAAATCTTGACTTTTTAACAAGCCTTTTGTGTTGCCCTTTTTACTTCTTTCCGCTTGTTTGCCTTATCGAGCGCTTGCTTCACTTTCTCTGTACTGAGAATATGAAACAGTTAATGAAAAAAACACTCCTTTCTTTGATCTCCCTCTCCGGTGTGATTATTCTTTATTTAATTCGAACTTTGCGACGCTTAATTAGCGTTCCCCAATTCCCTCTTTGTCCGGCGTCCGTGTCATGCAGCTAAATTAATTACCCGCTTAACAAGCCTTTATTTAAATTGCTTCTTTAGGCATTAGGGTTCTTTCATTAGCTCTTCTGTGTGTGAGGGTGTTTTTGTTTCACGCGCGCGCAACAGTCCTTCCGTCTTGTGGCTGAGATCAACTGTTATTACGAGAAAAGTCCGTTAACAGCTGTCCGATCTTTAACTAGGACTTTGTTTATTTGGACGTTGACAAAAAACATACGCTAGGGGTCACTGCAGTGCAACGATCGCGAATCATTTTAACTATTACTATCGTGTTTTATCGCTAGCTGCAAGCAAAAATGCAAATAGAAGGAGAAAAAAAAGTCTGTAATTTGTTACTAATCATAATTTACACTCATTGTTGAAATATACAAGTTTCATCTCAGCACGCGCTCACTTTAGATGAAACACACGTACTGATAGTTGAAGGTTAATTTTTGTCAATTTCAATATTTTATTTGTTTATGTAATAAATTGTAATTTTTTAGCATCATAATTATAATCATTGTTGAAATATACAAGTTTCATCTGAGTGTTGTCTAAACTGATTTTTGGATCCGATCATTAGATTCAAGTTTTCTGAATTAAATGATCAGTATGTCATCTTTTTTGATAGGATTTAGGGTCATACTTGATTATTAGGCGTACCACTATCCTTTCGAATTTCGATAGATACGGATTCGATCCCGTAACAATACAGTTTGAGGATATTTACGAAAACAAAATGGATTCTCTAGCTGATGCTAAAGAGAATTCTAAAAATCAGCTTCCACCTATTCCTGTGAGAGATACAAAAGATGTAGAATATCATTAGAACAGAGGACACGCAATAATATAATATTTTGTCTACGATCCTAGACAAAAGAAATTTTTGACTTGATTTTTCCTCATAAAAATGTATTGAAAAAAAAAAAAAAACATTCTATGTGCATACTTTTCAAAACTTTTCTCCAGATTTACAGAATTTCGATAAATATCTATACAATAATCTATTTTCAAATAGATATATTATTTATATCGGCCAATGGGAGCAGGGAGATGAACAATAATGATATCTGGAGGAGAAAAAAAAAAATCTGTAGAGATATGTATGGCATTGTAAATTGTAAATTGGAGGGGATTTGACTCGGGATAGCGTATAAGAACAAAGAAGAGGAACAGTATAATAATAATAATAATAATAATAATAATAATAATAATAATAATAATAATAATAATAATGGCAATCCAGGAAAGTGATGACCACTGAATTTAGTGTCCTAAAAAGTCTAGTTTTTCAGGGATAATTATGAATAAATGACTTCTTAAATTCTGACATGTACATCGTTATCTTGAACAAACTTAAAAGCTATCTACAGCTGCTCCAAACAGATAGACATGAATGAACATCTTTTCTGTGCATCGCAATGGCTCCACTAATTTGCAAAAAAAAAAAAAAAAAAAAAAAAAAAAAAAAAAAAATTGTGGCGACTGGGTCTCAAGTTTGGATAAAGAAAAAAAAGTGGTTCTGAAACATAAGAACCATCAAAGCACTAGCTTTTGTAATTCCTTCTCAAGTAGAATCAGCCTCTTGGTACGAGCCGCCTATAAAATTTTGTTGAAATTAATAAATAAATAAAAATATAGTCGTGACAATCCTCGTATTTCTTTCATCAATATGTAACATCTGAATATGTATTAGTGTCACTGGTAGTAGCGGAAAATCGTCCCACCCCCGCAATATTATTTCAAAATGGATTGGTTTACTAATGTTATTAATTTTTAGCACAGAATGGACGTTACCTTAGATTAGTTTTTAAAGTTAAGAGCATTTAAAAGTAAAGAAAAAGCGAAACTGAAGATAACGTAGCCAGCAACCTCCTTCTTTGATGTTAAAATCCGACAAGAAAACTTCTAAGCTTTTTTATTTATTTTTTCTTTATTTTGCAACCCAGATAAACTTTTCGTTGAATAAGGTGTTAAATATATATCTGCCAACCGGGTGCCTATAATCTCTCCTCTGAAACTACAGGGCAATGGATCTGATTTCATAGGGAGTGTATATTTATGAATGCTTTTAAATGATAGATGATTTTTATCGAGGGTGTGATGCTACACCATTCCGCTTGCTGGAGATCTGAAGTGGTTTAAAACGTCCCATGTGGGGGAGAGACACATAACTTGAAACATGAATAAATTTGTATTTCAATGATTTTCGTCTCATTGAAAATCTTAATGTATATTAAATCAAAAGCTACAAACATACAAATGCTTTTTAAAAAAAAAAAAAAAAATCGTGGTCCATCGGCACATTGGTTTTTTAAAAACATTTTTAACGGCCGGCACAGCGAGTGGTCCAGACTATATTAAAACCTCAGATATAGGAGCTAGTAAAGATGACAGTTCTGTCCACTAGGTGTCACTGTAGGCATTGTCTCTTGGTTGGCAAGGATAACATAAATCGGTTTTTTTAAGGATGTAGAAACATTGTAGCATTCTATTGACGTCACTCCGCTGTGAGTTACGAATTTCCCACTTTGAGGCCAAAAAAACATGCTAGTAATTTGTGGTACCGTCTATTAATTCTTAAAAATTTATTCAATAGAATACTCTAAAATATAAAATACTAAACTGATGAGATTTATTTAAAATAAATTCAACTATTCACGCATTATTTTTAAGCACCATAAATTTATTTGTATACTTATTTTTGTGTGGGTGGAGAGTAATTAGACCATCATGCTCCAGATGGCGCTACTTGTTGTTGATTGTATGTCTTAGAAATGCTAGAGAACATTTGCGACGCAAATTATTCGTCGAGAACAAAGTTGTTTGTGGTTGTTCGTGGAGTAATTATTCTGCTGAACGGGCAAAGTCAAATAAGGCAGATGTCCATCAAGTCAGGTTGCTGGGCAACAAAAACGCGTGCTGAAGGCTGCAGACAAAGCTTGGCATAAAACTCTGTACTGGTTAAAAGACATTTAAAAAAAAAAAAGAAAAAAAAAAGTCTCTTACTCTTGTCTCGTGCCCTGCATTATTTAAGGGGCATCGTAACAGCACGCGGTGAATGAAGGGTGAATGCATTGGCTGCAATTCAGCTACATTTCTGAAAAGCCCCTTTATAGAAGCATCAAGTTTTTCACGTGCAAGCTCTTCAACCCGATGACAGGTAAGAAGTAGCAAAAACATATTGTAATTATGTGACGCCTCCGTGTGTGGCTCCTGCATGTGCAGCAACACCCCCCCCACACACAAGCATGTCCTCCCCCCCTCATAAAGAATCACATCGGTATATCGTATTTCGATTTCGATGAGCGCAACCACCCTCTTGGGAATCCCGAGATACCTAGTGGACGTCATTATTAATTATTGTCCTAGCGAGAGGGGGGGGGGGTGTATACGGAGTACTGACGGCTGTTTCAGAACGGTCGGCTTCCCATCTGCAGCGGGCGATATTTTTTCATTATCCGTAGTTATCAACTCCACGATATTCTCGGAGAACACAAACTTGCCAAAATTGGGGCCGTGACCCACAGCGATGTGCGGAGGGGGGGAGGTTATAGGGGCGTTTCCGCTAGTCGTTTGTTATGCAGATCAGTTCGTGCCGGGCCACAGGCGAGCCAGCTTGGAGTCATTCTTGGCAAAAGGTATGGCGATTTTCCAGTCGGCTAAGGACGACACGGTTTAGCTACCGAGAAGGGGAGTGGGGGAAAGGAGGGGGTGGAGTTCTTCCCCCTCACTGTTCTTAGCTTTTATTCGGACTTTTTTTTTTTTTCCTGCAGTTACGAGATGTAGCAGTGACAGCGAGATTGGCAGCTACGCCGTCACATAGTCCGATCACCGACGCCGATAACACATCTTGCTGCCGTCCGCGGCGCAAGGTCTAGGAACGCCTATTATTACGTCGCGTTTAGAGTTATAGGCTGTCACTGTCGCGGTGCGCTTAGCGGTAAACCCCCCATTTACGGAGATCACGAACACCAATAGATGTCCAAATCCCCCGTGTACTTGACTGTTATTATAAAATGGCCGGCGGGCGTGGCAGTGCCACCTGGCGGTGACGGTTGAATAGAATAACAGGTCCTGACGAAGTGGTCGATGACATACCTGCCGTAGCTAGGTCACGTAAGATGCCTGCCGTACGTAGATTATAGAGGATCATCCAGCCCACCCACCCACTAAGAAAAAAAAAAAGTAAGGGGTGGTAGAAATGTAGATAGGGGGGGGAGGGAACTGTTTGAAAATGATAAAGCACACAACGGATCTTAACAATGTTCTTAATTCATAGGCCTTGGTCAGACGTTAACTCATAGGATATGATGGGTTAACTGTGGGTTAATCCACTGGTTTGATGTGAAAAGTCTAGTGAAGGCAATTCTCGTTAATCTGAGAATTGCCTTCATGAGAATTTTGTGATCCACATCAAAGTGGATCGCAAAATATAACCACATCATATTCGATGCGGTTTTATTTTGCTAATGCAGAAAAAGAAGAGATGAATCCTTAAAAAAAAAAAAAAAATTCAGCCATCCGAAGAGGGTGAATGCCCTCTCATATATTTATTGTTGTGAGCCATCTGGAAATTCTGCTCAAAAGAACAAACATGCAACTTTTTTTCAGAGTTTCAATAATCCCAGTTGTAGTTTCACATCGGGTGATGAAAATCATCCCACGAAATGTAATTATCTTCATATCTAAAATACGAGATCCTACATGTAGTTAATTTAAATATTTTTTAAATATTTTCAATCGCGATTTAAATGACGCAATTTAACTCAAAAGATCCCAAGGGATAATTTGTAAACGTAAATCTTACTTTGAGTTAATTTGGCAGAATTAAAAATGTTTGTAAACTGAAAGACAATTTTATTTATGAAGCTGTTGGTACAATATTAAAAACCTTAAAACATACTAAATTAAAAACGACGAAAATGAAATGGATACTTTTATGATAATTAAACAAAGGAACAGATAAAAACTAAAAAGTTCGAAAGCATTGAAAGTGAATTAAGGATATATATTATCTTCTCCTTAACGTGTCGGGCTATCCTGTTACCAGATAACCTGGATTTACACAAAATACACATTTGTGTGTAATTTGTTGTGCTGGATGGAAAACCCGGATTTCGAACCCAGATTTTTTCCCCACCGAAAGGTGGAAAAAATCTGGGTTCGAATTCCTTCTAACATGTTTTCCCAAACCCAAACTATTATTACATTATAACGAGCTGTTGGTGCTTATAACTTATGAAGGAATGTGCTTGTCTAAGACATATCGAGTGAGTGGATATACTTTCATGTTTCCATGAAAATAACAGGTTCGGCTCGCGTCTATCAGGTGGTAGAGTAGTGAACGTATAATTCAGCTGTTGTCCGAAAGATGTCGGCATATTTTTTATTATTTTTTTTTTTTAGCGCACTACACGCACCGAAGCTCTAGTACTTATACATAATCAGGTGATGATGTATCTAGTTAACTAGATCACTACGGAGTTAAGGAATGTGTGGAAATAATAAAAAGACAATTAAAATAGAAGAAAGAAAAAAGAAGAAGAAATTGGACTATGTGCAACTGAATTCTGTTGAGTATTTGAGCAAATACAAAGCATACAATCAAAACTTATCTAATAAAGTGTGAACCATTAAATAAAGTGACATCTATGATCAATCATAATAATGACAAACAGTTAATAAATTAAGAAAACAAGGCATGCGAAATCAGCCTGTGTAGGTTGGACCACTTTTCAATCCTTGCACTCCCCCTTCATCTTTTATATTACGACCTCTTACGTAAATTGAACGGAAACTTTAAATTCGGGAGGTGTAATATCCTCAAGTAAATAGCTTACATGAGTATAGGGGGGAGGGGAAACTTTTAAAATGAGTTGCAATGACCTTTTCCACCTCCTGCTTCTTTTTTGCCAACGCCTACCTTCTAGTTTGTAGGAAATAGTTGGAAACTGGGTCACGTTTCATTGCCGAGCCTAGAAAACGGCGACAGGGAAACACTTTTTAACCTTTACACTAAATCAACGTATCCCAGTCCGTAAAATTCCCAAAAGGAGGAATCACTTTATTCAAATAATGCTGATAAATTCTAGTATTCACGAAATCGGTAACATTAACAAAAGAAGTCCATGAACACTGCCGAATAATTAGTAATGTTACTTGTCAAAAATTAAGATCTTTATTTGATCGGATCACAGAAGATCTTCATGACAGAACATATCCTTTAAAAGTATTCCTTTAGTTTCGGTTGGAATATGAACCAATTTTGATTACTTCAACCTCTTCCCAGATCTTTCGTGGCATTGACAGATGTTGGTGGTCAATGAAAATGGATGTTATGACTAGCAGTGATAACATGTTTAGATCGATTTTTCCCTTAGTTGACTGATCATATTTTCGTTATCCTAACTTCTAGCGATCATCCAGTGTGTCCAGCATATGTTCTATCGCATGAGTGCCTTATGTTTGGATGTTTTTAAATGTATATGTTTTTTTTTCCAATAATCCTGGGAATGAAACAGAAAATCCCCCCCCCCCACACACACACAATTTCTATAGTTGGTGTAAAAGTTCTTTCATCCTCTTTTCGTTCTAATAATTCATTTATTTGATTCGTTTGGTATTTCCGTAACTCCAACGTATCCGGAGATTTTAATAATCTTTGTTATTTAGAATATCTAAAATTTTATCCAGTCATATCAATTTTTAGCTTAAATCAGACATTTTTAGTGGCAAAATTAGGCCAAGTATTTTCAAAACGATATAAAATTATGTCTTAAATGAAAAGAAATAAACCTTCTACAGTATATAAGCGAAAAATGGATCTAGGGGTTTATTTTTCTACTAATACAGGTGAGAATAGTAGCTTTCCATTTTTCACCTGTCCTATTGCGTAAAACAGTGATTCTCAGCCTGTGGAGCGCCCCCTTAAGGGGTGGGGGAGATAGCTAAGAAAGGGAAAATCAAAGGAAAAAACTACTTTCTTGAAACGAAAGCATTTAATGAAACTATTTATTGACAGAAAAATAATATAAAAACAAAAACATAAAATCACTCTAAAAATAAAATAATAAAATGTATAAAATTCACTGTATTGAATAAACTAGTTACGCTTACGGGAACATATCAATATTGCAAAATATACCGAGCAACTAATTAAAAAATTTCACAAAGATAAGATGTTGAAAATGACAAAGTGCACGAAAAGCTCTTGACTTTAGTGCCCAAAATTCATCATCAACACCGGCCCAAAATTCAAACAGCGATTTAGATGCAAATTGTCTTTTGATTTCGCCTCTTGACGCGAAGTCTATAAATTGTTCCTCTTCTTCAACTGAGAAGCCTTCAGGGGTGATTTGAAATGGGTTTCTAACCCTCGTACATTGCCATTATGTTGTCGTCGGTTATAAAATAGTTTCGTCAACATAGTTCAATGATTCTCAACATTTCTCAACAGAACATTCGAGACTTCCTGTGATGAAACCGCGAATGTTTCCGAAAGGCCAATACAATTCAACGATCTGTGCAGTGATGCCAGATCTATATAATTATCGAAAGATTTGATGACGTATTTAAATTTATACGAATATTTAAACATTTTAATTAATTCCTAGTTTTTTTTTTTTTTTTGGTTTTTTTTGCTAACTTTTATGGGTTTTGTCAGTGTCTCAACACAGGAATTACAAGGGGGGGGGGGCGCCACAAAAACTAATATTAAAAAATGGGGCACACTTGAAAGAAGGTTGACACTGCCGTAATAGCATCGACCAGTGTGTTAAAAACGAAGCTGCTCTAAGGCATGTTGCTATAAGGATATCACTAACATAGCAAGACATTAATTTATGTTCTTGCCAATACCAATGATTTTGAACAATAAACTGCAAATTGCCAACAACAACAACAAAAAAAAAAAAAAAAACATGTGGGGTATTTAAATCGTACCACCCGGCCTCTTTCTAGCTAGCCAGAAACAGGCCAACGGTAAGTGGTATTCTGGTATGGACCTTGCATAGAATCGAACCCAGGTCTTTCCAACCCTAGGGTTTCGTCTATACCGATTGAGCTACGGAGGATCCGGCGTATTGCACTAATAAATAGCTACGGGATTTAATCCATTAAAATCTTCAGAACCAGACTTATTATCTGGTGTGCACTCTTTAAGTACGGATCGCAAGAAGAATTCTACTAGAACTGTAGTTACTTAAAGAAAAAGAAGGCATATTTGTTCCATCCCCCTCTTCTTGCTGTAGACAGGAAAAGAGGGATGAGAACAGACACGAGTGATTAAACACGTGCACAGATTACTGTGACATCTCTCTGGCTTGTGAGACAGTCCCACAAATATCTCACCGGTGAACTTGTTTGTAAGACGGAAAAAAAAAGAAAAAGGTAAAGAACCGTGTGCAACGATAGAATTATCTGCTGATTGCATCTCTACAGAAAACTAGAAGCATTTACAGCTAGGGGGAGGGGAAAGAAGGCAGGCGGTGAATCCCTGGTCGAAGGCAGTCCATTATCGGAAGATCATGTTAGTATTCAGGTTTCTGTTACTTTAAAGTTTTCATAGAAAGGGAACCTGCTCTAACCAGCCCGCACTTTTTTGTCCTTTCTTTTCTTTTGTAATTGCTCTGTCGAAGGCACGTGAGCATTACTGTCAGAGCATGATTGATTAGTTGATTCTGGTAGCACCGGTTCCCCACTAGTACTGTGTTGTAATGCTAGGTCTCGGCATCCCCCCCCCACAAATGGTTTGTTCTGTTCACAACTTTGACAGATAAGATGCATGCCGTGGTTAAATTTATCCATTCATTTCTTCTACTTGTTTCACGTTTAATTTCTTTCGTTTAAATCTTTTCTCCTTTCTTTAATTCTTCTAACTTCTTTTCTCGAAGAATTTTTCATACCTTTTTTGTCCTTCAGTCATTTTTTTTCCCCCTTTTGTGCTCATCGACTTTCGCAATGTGACTTCCTAATCAACCTGCATTATTCAAGTCACTCTTTCTTAATACCGTGTCTTTATATTAAAGTTTCTAAAGGGAAACCAACAACTTGGTTTAAAAGTTTTTTGATATATCCTTTACTTTAATATTTCCCAATCGTATTTCTTATTTCGAGCTATACTGTGATCTATTAGATAGCATGTGTATATAAGCAATCCTAGCAATAATATTATATTATTCCCCAGTTTATCTGGGATGTTTAACCCCGCAAGCAGGCAAACCGGCCCCGTGAGCACACGCAGCTACAGCCATAGAATATACCGGAAGGCATAGAGCTAGTCACCTTATCCTCGGGAGGGGTACGACTTATAAGAGCTTAAGATAGCTCTGTAACAGGCCAGTAGGCCTAACACGTAGAAGGGAGAAGAATAAGATCTTTTTTTTTAGGAGGGGGGCAATACTGCAAACAGTGTCCCGCCCAAAAACGTGTAAACTTCATAAAATGAGCTGTTTTTTCTCCCCCTGTCATGCTAGTTATTGTCGTATTGTGTTCTCTTACTTTTTTCTATGGTTTGTCATATATGATGTCATGGATGTATTATGAGGTTTGAACCCCTTGCAATTTATATGTAATGTCATTTAATGTGAAGTTCAACAGAATGATAACCGATGTTAGTCTCCTGTATAGTGCTGGTGGGAAAATATTCATGTTCCTTCATTGAAAAGATATGATTTATACCGTCTAGAACTTTTCTAAGATCTTAGTTAGATGGTCTCATACGGTGGTGAAAGATTTTCTCCCAGAAATTTGGGCTTTTATTCAGGTAAACAAATAAACACAATGAACAGACAGAAAATACAACCCTTAGGTTTGCATAATATTCCTAAATCCTGAAATGTTTACAAATAATTTGAACATTATTTAAATTTAAATGAAAAAAGTTAAGTTGAATACAATATCTCATTTATGCGTATATAATATCATTCATGTATATTATATATCATTCATGTATATTATATATATTATATATTACATTACAAAAAAAAATCTTGATTAGTAACTCTTATGTAAAAATAAAAATGGTGTGTTTAAAAGCTTTAAAAATTAATAAAACTATTTCAAATCATTTATAAATAATGTTAAATAAATTATTATTCTATAAGTTCTTACTTTTCTTAAGAAAGAAATTTAGATTATTTTCATAAAAATAATTTTAAAACCACTTTATTGATTTTCGAATGTCATCCAATTGAAAATTTGTAAAGCCATTTTTGATCTTTTTCGATACATGTAACAGAAACATTGGATACTGAGAAGTACCATAGCATCGATTCGCCTAACACTCATCATACTAGTCTCTCTCTTTCTCCTAGTGGAATTTCTTAGACCTTCCAAAGCGTTTTTATACCATCCTAGTCATCGTAGTTCCTTTTTCTTTTCTAAACAAACGAATTTAAACTAACAATTTTACGCTTCATTAGTCCATTATTATTGTAAGGTCCTTTACACTTTTGTTGCGTAGATATTTGAAGTAATTGTAACGTATACCTAGACTAGTATTTTATTATCCTCCCCCCTCTTATTTTAGGAAAAATCCTTAATACCGAAGTGCGTAGGGTCTGAGATCCTACAAAAAATCCTCGGTGATACCAATACTTGGATCGGATATTTGTAGTGAATTTACATTACAATCTATCGACGGTTCCTTTTCGGGAACTTTTCATACATAAGTAGAATAAAAAAAAAGAAATTGGCTTACCTCAGTTTTCTTTAGGCGTTTCTTCTATATTCACCAACAGCACTTCTTGAGTTCTTGGTCTATTAAGATGACTCCTTAAATGAGTATTACCATTAATACTATCGTAATTATCAGCGCACTGCAGAACATTCATTGCAAATTGCTCAGGATGGATATTCCTTATTCGTAACCAAGCAAACGGAAACAGAAGGATACACTAAAATCCCTACCTGCTTTTTTTTTTTTTTTTTTTGTCATTCAAGGTCCTCGTATAATCAAGATCTGACTTCACAAGAAGTTGTTTGGTAAACATTTGTTTGCTTGTTAGCAAACAAAATAGCTTGAATGTTATACGCGGAAGAATTGATATATTTGGGTGAAGTGGATAAAAGTCCACTTTTATAATCACCAGAAAAAGGGCAGTCTTTGAGCTATTAAGCATTTACGAGAGTAGCATCATCCTGAACATACCTTTGAATACGTCCCAGCTAGAAGTTTTAAACATCAAATGAATATGAGGTAACATAGATAGTTGCTTTATTCTAATGGAGACAGTAAAACCTTAGAATCATCTCTAATTTCTTCTCTCTAGCCATAGACTTGTTATACGAGAGCCATTTGAATCTCAATGTCTATAGGATTTAAACGGCAGTTGATTTGAGAAGCGGCAAATCACTAACTGCCTTCCTTCCGGTCAGTGGCTCCAAATTAAGGACCGAAAAAAGTCTTAAACATCTGGGTTTACAACAAGCCTGCTTATTCCTGTCTGTAAATACATGAAAAAAATACTCAGTTTTTTAGCGATTGTTGTTTTTTCTATTCGGCACCTTTTGTGTTGTAGGCAAGATCATTGCCAGTAGTTAAACTGAGACCTTTCCTTAATGACAATTTGAAAAAAAAAAAAAAAAAAAAACATCCAGAAATCTTGATTTTAATCTAATTCAACAAAAAGGCCTCATAGCCTTAGTCGTTTCAGCTGTTATTATGTGCGTGTGTTCTCCGGCCGATTTTTCTGCCTCGTGGAATGAAAAAAAAAATCACGCTGCTTTCGTATGAGATCGGCTAACTCACCTTCAGTTGAAAATCCCTTATAAATTTTTCCTCGCGTCCTTGACAGGATCGAACCCCGGTCTTTCAAATCGGAGGAAGGACAAATATCGGGACGTTCTTACTGCTTTACTACGGAGTTACTGTGCTTTGTGTTTTTGGGTAGTGGAAACATAAAAGTTAGGGCTAAATAAGCTCCGCCTACTCCCTCCAGAGGAATAACCAAGATTTTATTAATTAATTTAAACGAATTCAATGTATAGTTTTATTAAATAATACAAACATTATAATCTTTATGAAGAAAATATGAGTAAACCGAAATACAGAAAAAAATATTTTTAAAACATAAAATATTGAAAAAAATCTAAAATATCCTCATTTAATAAACCAGGGTTTCAAAACTGTGTTCCGTGGAAGGTGAATAAGTGTTCCGCGAGGAGTTCTCCTGGAAGCCTAGTGGCTTTGCGCTTCGCAACCATATGCCTGGGGAAGGAGTGTCCTAGGTTCTATTCCCGTCGAAGACGTGAGGAACTTGAGGATTTCCTCAGGCACAGCCAAGTTAGCCGGTCTTGGGCGCGGGCAGTAAGGTTTTTTCCGTCAGTTTATCTGTCGTTTTTCATCCCGCAAGCGGGCAAACCGACCCCGTGAACATACGCTTCTACAATCAAAAATATACCCCCCCCCCCAGCGGCAGACCAGGCGACAGGTCGGTTGGGAGTGGTACTAACTAGTCGCATCTAAGTAACACGCAGACCCTGCATAGGAAGCGGGAATAACGCGTAGTGAAAAGAAAAAAGAAAGTTTTCTAATCATTTTTCATGAATAAATATTTTATAGTGGAAATATTCTGAGCAGAATAATACTCGTGAATATGTCAAAAAGCTCAGACTCGGAACGCCTAATAACATCTGTGTAGCAAATGTTAGTGACCAAGCCGTGTATTTTTAAACGTGGAAGTGTTCATGAATTATCGTTAATTTTCACACATCGAACCCTTTCAACATTTGGGAAAGGGAATACCGCTGTTTATGACCGGTCATAAAAATTGCCTTCAAGCCGATTACAACAATGGGCGGCGTATCCTCTGTTCTCAAAACTGAAAGAAATAACATCCGTGTTGCAAATGTTAGTGACCAATCAGCAAGGAAGTATAAAGAAAAATTTTCCACTAAAATTGAAGATCAAGGTAGTCTGTATCCGGTTCTCAAATCTAGTAATACTGAATACCTTCTTCGCAAGTTCGTATTGTAGGGTGAAAGTTTCGAAACCGTAGTGCCGTCATTTTTTAAAAGTAATAGGAATACAGATTTAAATTTTAATATGAATAAGAGATGAGGGACATTGTTTAATTTTGGTATTAAGAAATCTCTTATTGAAGGTGTTTGTGAGTCATCCACCACCAGCCTACAAAGCGATCTCCAGGATGTGCAAACTACCAACACACAGGAGGAAAAGTCTACATTCGCTCGTAAGTACTTATAATAATCTTATAAATGTTTGGTGATCAGAATGGGACATGTCAATGAAAATCAGCACAACTTAATTTAACGATGTTTATGTTTAATTAATTATTAATTAATAATAAAAATCAGCTAAATTAACAATTAATTATTAATTAATACATTACAAAATACCAAGGTGTTCCGTGAAAATTTCAGGATTTGTGAAGTGTTCTGTAGTAGAAAAAGTTTGGGAAACGCTGTAATAAACAATCGTAATAAGGGGAAAAAACTAACTAAAGCTTAAGAATAGTGATAATAATAAAACATTTAATTAAATAACAACGTTAATAAGAGTTATTAAATCTACTAACTTTTCATTTGAATTCTCCAAAGTGCAAAATTGGTCTAAAAGACAATTCAACATTTATGAACGAATTCAGTGTTAGATGGCTTATAAAATCTATGAAACCCCGATTTATACATTTAAAGAAAGTGCTAAAGATTCATGAAGAAATACTAGATGCATAAAGCCACACGTCCAATCATATAAACTTTGATTTGTGGTTGAATTTCAGACTATTTTTTATCTTGTTTTGGTGGATTTTTTTTTTTTTATCTTTAGAGTTTCTTTTGCATCCAGACCTTCATTCTTAAAGAAATCAAAGTCGGACAGTTAGTTTTCAATTGAAGATATTTTCAAGTGCGCGCACAGTTGGGAAAAAAAAAAAATAAATAAAACGCTACGTGTCCAAATTAAAGAGAAAATATACGCGATCACGTGATTGAAATGTTCAGCTTTAAAGTGGGTAAAATCTATTTTAATTTTACTGAAT
Source organism: Typopeltis vanoorti (assembly GCF_054136105.1). Lineage (NCBI taxonomy): Eukaryota > Metazoa > Arthropoda > Arachnida > Uropygi > Thelyphonidae > Typopeltis > Typopeltis vanoorti. Next base: position 69,429,599 of record NC_143569.1, on the reverse strand, counting down.
TAGTTCTCTGAGTCTATGTTTACTCTATCTGCCGGAATAAAATAACTATCATTTCACCAGATGGCGCAAGCGCGGCACGTAGTTTCACTCTCCTTAAAAAAAAAAAAAATTTAAAAAGTCATGCTGTTTAAAATTTTCAATTTTTCATCTTATTCCAAAACAATTTTCAGCACGCAGATTTCTTTTTGCTTGTTTGTTACTTAGATATGAAAATGAATGTTAGTTCTCGGTCTAGCCAGTAGATGGCATTAGCATTTTTTTCTTTTGTCCAGGCAGCTCTCCTTTTTAGTAATAGAGAAAAAGACGTTATAATCCTATAGTAAAATACACTTTTAATAATATGCTTACTGAAAATTAAAATTAAATATGGACCTGATGAGGTCCACTAAAACGAAACGTCCAAGATTTAATTTCTTTACCACTAACAACTAACTGTATAGTAGGTTAACTGCTGTTATGTGGAAGAAAAATAAAGATATCAAAATTATTAGCCGATGCTCAGAAAAGTTGTGGACACATTCGTTTTATTGTTAACGAGGATGTTCATATTTCGAAGGACGATTTCAATTATAGCTTTACCTTATCGGTAACACAAGTCTAGGCCATTTAGTTGTAGCACTAACAAGAGGGGAAAAAAAATAGACAAGTGTCAGGCAATAAAATAGTGTCCAAGGTGCATACGCCCATCTATAGTGTACGACCCTATTTTATAGGCGTCGCAGTGCTCCCAAAACACCCGAACAAAAGATAGACTACAACAAACACTGATTCCATGTCCATAAAGTGTGTCATAGATGGGCCTAGCAGTCAGAGAAACAGATGGAGCGGTACATTTCGGTAGAGAGAAAAAAAAAATAATAAAGAACACAGAGGGGTCGATCGTAGGTAGACAAGAAGATTGGGAGGAGGAGGGGGGGGGGGAAAGCAGGAGAAGCCTAAGCTAGAATACATGTGACTTTTATTACATTTGTATTTCCCCATCTCCCAGTGGTCGCTAGAGATGGTCGCTTTTTATTTCCGCACTGCAACATACAACAGTAAAGCAACCATTGAATGATAGTGGACGCTGTCCATTGTTGGCTGTAGGCCAACAAACGCCTCCAGTTCTCCCACGTGTAGCTGGGTGGCTGTAGTGCGCGCGTCTCCACTATTGTGACGTTTCCGTAGTGGCTCATAAACGACAGCAAAGCGTAGAACCTTGTTAGTTTTTCTTGTTGGCTTCGGGCAGTCCGTTTCCTGTGGGTGTGTGGAGAAAGGCCTATGACGGCCGTTTGTCCGTGTGATTTATCTGAAATAATCCCACGATTGTCGTAGCAATGTCCGTCTAATGGGTATATGGTAAAAGAAGAGGATATGCGAGCCCATAAGCAGCTACAAAAGCGTCGCTATCTTCGCCTCTTTCTCTACCCCCCCATCCACAACCTCTCTCCCTCCCCCTTTTCCAAGACCAGAGAAACTACTGCGGTGCTATCTTACCTGAAAAGCAGACGATAAAGCACGTAGCAAGCACAGCCATACACTCCCGACCGTGATGTGTGTGTGTGTGTGTGTAGCTTCCCTCTTATCAGTCCATTTGTGGGACAAAAATTATCTGCTCGCGATTCACGCGTACAGGCGAAAGGCAAGGCAAAAGGCGGGCGATAGGAAAAATCTCGTCGGTCCCCCTCTTGTTCCTCCCCTCCCCCCTTACCATCGCCATGTGAACGGCACACGTTCGTTGATGTGGTAATTTTTGCCATAATTTGTGAAGTCGGAAATGGCCATTCTTTGTTTTTCTCCCACATTTCCCATAGTGTGCTTCGATAAGAGACAATAATTAAACGCGCCATCGGGAACGCACTACGAGAGAGAGCTCGAGCTCCGAATGCCTGCCCGTGTTGTTTTTAATAGGCACATTAACTTCAGTGGGCAGCGGAACTGCTAATTACGGCCCGTACTCGCTACCGTTGACGAGTGAAGTGAGACGCATCGGTAGAAAATAATATCGGGGGAGTTTTTCCATCACGAAAAGCAGACGGTCGAAGACGTGCTAAACGGGGAAAGGGGGGGGGTAAGGGAGGATGTTGGGGGGGTTGAATAAGAGAGAGAGAGGGAATGTTTGTTTATTCGTTCTTTATCGATGCACACACCTCACCTACTTCAAAGCATGCTTCGTCGACTAGAAGACTTGTTGGAGTTTCGGACTGTGAAGTCGGATGTGTCGGCATATTTTTGCAAGTGCTGATATCTCTCTAGGGATATGACGATGCTTAAAATATGACGCGATGAAGGGGGGGGGGGAGGCGTGGAAATTGGAAATCAGTTGGACACGCACTCATTTACTAAAGCACTGCATTGTAGATGGTGTTGCCGAGACAGAGAACAATGAGGCATTGTACGCGCCTGTGTATGTTGACTAACACCGTACTGATTTGGCTAATCGAGTCTCAAATAACCCGGCGATCATCGACTGTTAAGCTGTTACGATGCACTAATGAAAAGACAATCTCTTTGTGTGGGCAGGCCGGCAATCGGTTGGTGGTTGGTTGGTTGGTTGGTTGCAAGGCTTAATTTTTTTTTTTTCTTTGTATTTGATACTTTGTGAAATTGAATTTGATGAGTGATGATCTCTCTCTCTCTCTCTCTCTCTCTCACACACACACGCGCATGCGCGCACCACATTCTTTAGTCAAGTAGGCATATTTGTAATATATTGAAGTCGACGTCCTTTTAATAGTTATTTAATTGAAGAAATAAGAAAAAGTCGCATACAATCAGTACTGTGATCAAGTACACCCCAAAATTCGCAATATTTCAGCACCTTCGTATCTTGCACAGCTTTCCAACAATTGAAATCATCTGAATTTTTTTCCCCAAATAATAATAATAATAATCTTCTATTCTTTCACTACGCGTTATTCCCGCTTCCTATGCAGGGTCCGCGTGTTACTACTAATAATAATAAAAATACTTAAACCATTTTACATTCGTCTAGTAGATTTGGGTTCTTTCTCTTAACTTTACCAAACTGACTCTTAAATATCTCTATTTTCTGGAAGTACAAGTAAGAAACTGTTAAGTGTCTAAATATTATTTTAACTTGTTTATGCTGTAAAATACATGGGAATTACCGATGCTAGATTGGAGTTACTGGTTTAATTTTTTTTTTTCTCTGATTTCAAGTTAAAATTAAAATCTTTGCGAGCCAGTGAATTATTAATGTTTATTTACATTTGAAAGTGAGGAGAAAAAACCCCGTTAAACTATTATTTTATTTTTGAAATTTATAATGCAGAATTTCTGTGCGCGTACAGCGCTAATAGTTGTGACTGTTTCCAAGTGTATTTTGTCAATATAAACGTACTATATAGAAGTTTTCAAAGATTTTGTGGAATTTTCGAAAAATTTCTTAACTATTTAACTATTTTTTAATTATAGATTATGAGTAAAATAGGTTCCTTTATGATTTCCAAGAGAAATAACGTACATTAGTAAACATTGTGAATTCATGACGTCATTTCCGTCTCAAACGATCACAAAAATGTTTATTGATATAAAGCTAACGGATTACAAATGTGTATTACTTATTCATGTAGAAATGTTTTTCAGAAAAATTTGATTAAAATTCGAGATATGGATTGGTTTTTCCTTGAAGTAACCATCCTCTGTCAACATCAAGTGATATTATTATTTTAATTAATTTTTTTATTTTATTTATTTATTTGGGAAAAGCCTAAATTGATCGCTAACAGTGATTTAACGTACTAATCTATTGAATATATAACCGATTATCCGATGATATTACACAAATTCATAAATCTACCCTATGAACGTTGATCAGATATTTACTACAATGAAGCCAATAAATCAAATGAACGAATGGTTTGTTCTGAAAGTTGATTTGATCAAGTATGAGTGATCATCAGAAAAAAAAAAAATCGAATCAGTCTAAAGAATAAAACTTGTCTGGATTGGGTTTTCCTTTGCTTTGTTTCTGTTCTTTTAACATTGTTGTGTTAATTCCGTAATTTTTGACTTTGATTGCAGTTAATGTTCTACTTTAACTTAATGGGGATATTTACAGAAAAGAAAAACTAGATTCAAGGTTTATAAATGTAATTCCTAATTACATTTGAAAATTAATAGGAGAGATAATAAGACTACAAGTTGAATGTTATGACAGTCTACTCTTTGAATAATCAAAATTTTAATTAGTAATTGCCTTTTAAACTCTTCAACTTACAACACTTCGTTGATTTAAGCACATTCCAAGCGGGTATTAGTGGTTATAACTATGACGGTATTGTATTATGTCTGTTGATTGCTGATTGCGTGTATGTGTGCTTCATGCCGATTTGCCTAACTGCACGATGACCCCCCCCACACACACACACACAGAGCAATATGATACCGATTAACTCATCTTTATTTAAAGGCCCTTCTAAAAGTTCTTCGTATCCTAGATGGGTTTCGGTAGGTCTTTTCAATCAAAGGGCATCTTCTACATCGACTATAACGAGCAAGCTACAAATGCATTGGTGACGATTCTTAAAGGAAATGATCAATTTTATTATTTTAAATCACCAGTTTTATCAATTTAAATGATCAATTATAAAAAAAAAAAATAATAAAAATAAAAAAAAACATTTTCATAAAATTTCAAATGCTATTTAAAAAAGGAATCCATTGGTATTTCCAAAAATATTTGATTTAATAATATTATTAGGAAGAATAGTATTGATGTATTACTACATCAATACATAGTACTAGTAATACTTTGTATTACTAGTACTATTATTATCAAGTTAAAAAATCTAAAAATTACTGATGAGAATTTAAGTCCTAAACTTAAATTCTCATCAGTTCGAATTTTTGATTCGAACTGATGAGAATTTAAAACACACACACACACACACATGTAAACGCAGATCCTCTGCGTTTACATGTGTGTGTGTGTGTGTTTTATCTACTGTAAATACAACAGGATTATATGTCAACTCGATCCTTTTAAGTAATGCGTGCACAGTTTTATTTCTGAAATGTAAAACTAAGCGAAATGCAATTAGTCATCTAGAACAGCGTTTCCCAAACTGTGGGCTGCGGCCCCCTTGGAAGCCGTAAGTTTTGTTGGGGGGGGGGGAGACTGTGAAATAATGAAAACAAATTTAAAATGTTTTAAGACTAAGTAGTTTTTTTTTTTTAATCTTAAAAGAAACGTATTTAATTTTTATTATTTATTATTTCTTTTTTGTTATTTTTTTATATTTTAATGGAAAAAATCGCACATTGGTGTTGGTTTACAAATTTTGCTTCTTGCGTATTTCGGCGATTAATGAATATTAATAAATCTATGCTTATTCAAGTTTCATTTCAAAGGTAAGAAGCACAAAAAAGATTACAAATGCAAAATCTTGAATATAAATTGTATTGAATATAAATACAATAAATATTATAATAAAATATGTCTATATTACGATATTTTTCGTGGGGGCCGTGAAATATTTTAATTTTTCCAAAGGGGGTCTTGGCATCCATAAGTTTGGGAAGCACTGATCTAGAAGATCGACCACCGTACACTTCTGTTTGATGCCGACATCAACGCTATACCTTGCCGCTTAGAGAACCATTTGTCTTCCGGTAAACTTACGGTAAAGTCTCTTCGTATTATTATTATTACTCTTACTTTTAGCAAACCATTTTCTTCTCGGAAGAAAAAATAATGTTTGTTAATGAATTATGTAAAATATGTATAAATAAAATTAAGAAGTATTATAAGTTATTAAAAAATAAACGATAATATTAATATATGGCAATATTTAGAGTGTTAATGCTAAAGTAATTCTAACACCTTTATCTTTTTTAATAGTACTTCTTAGTTATGATTCTGGAACTTTTTTTTTCATTATTATATACTTTTAAAAACTATATTGAAATACTAAAACTATTTCACATAACATGACTCACAGCCTTAAAATATAAATCTTTAAACAGATGTGGATTATATGGATTATATATTTATGAACTTGAGTTCATAAACTGTCTTCTATTGACATAGAATAGAAGACAGTTTATGAACTCAAGTAGTAAACAAATACTAGTTGTGTTGGAATTATGCCGGGAGCAGGGGCGGCTCGTGCAGAACTGCAGCACCCCAATTTTTCTCGATATATAAATATATTTATTAATTTATTTATATTTGCTTGTAATATTTAATTTTATCATCAACAATTCTCTTATTTTATATTTATTAATTTATTTATATTTGTTTGTAACAAACATTATTTGTTTGTAATATTTAATTTTATCATCAACAATCCTATACAATTCTCTTATTTTATATAAAAAATAATAAAAATCCATCTTGTAGCACTTACGAGGGCGAAGGACGCTAGCAACACTGTGTTTACCACAGTGTCATATTGCTACGGCACTATGATTAATGCGGCACTGTCTGTCGAGCAGTTCCACTGTTGTTTATATGCAGTTTGCGCCAGTAGTAGAGTGTTCGTAGTGCTTATCGCGTTTCTCCGTCTCTTTAAATATTTGACCATTACAATTAAAGACATAACATTTGTTATAGTAATTTTGAATTATACCAAACTGTATAATTTTATCGATAATAAACGATATTTTTTCATGTTTAATTTTTTTTAATGTTTACCATAATTTTGATATTTTATCCAAACATGTATACACTTCTCTTACTTACAGTGTGTATGTATATTTCGAAAGTTGCAGCACCCTCACGATTTCAAGCCACGAGCCGCCACTGGCCGGGAGTAACTAAGGATTCGGGTTTTTCGCCTGTTTGCGAGGCAAAAATCCTCTTCAGGTGAAAAAGCCCTTATAAAAGTTATTCGCATCCCAGACTCGATTAGAAAGGAATAATTTTTCTTTCGAGGTATTGGATTGCTTTAAAATCGTCTTCAACAGTAGAACTTATTAGTTCCAAGAACGAAAAAATAAATAAATAAATAAATAAAAAAAAGCTAAGTTAACATTTTTTTTTCTCTGTTTTTGTAAACAGAAACCAGATCTTAGGTTCACGTTTTAACAATACTGTGACGTAGATGGCCCTTTTATTTTAGAAGAATGAATGACTGAATAGTCTGGTTAGCAAAGTGGATTGAGTATTCACATTTTCGGTAGAATTCGAACAGGCTATGGATTGGAATCCTATCGCAGACATCGATGTTTAGAATCGTCTCACTATTTCTATGTGTAAACAACTGCGATCCTACCACGTCTTCTAGCACAGAGTTTGTTCTCAAAATCCTCACCATCACCATAGTGGAGTAACGACATTAGATGAATGGAATGGAAGTATATGGGAAGATACGAAGTTAGTTACAAGAAGAAAAGAAATATTTATATACATTTAAACTTGTATTTTTGTAAATGATTTATTATAAATGTACTAAAATATGCACACAAAATGGAAATGTTTTTTTTTTTTACTAATTATCGATTTTTTTTTTATGATTTGTACAATACTTAAGTCTCTTTTGAGTTGTGGCATAAACAACCCTTTCGTGTTAAAAAAAATTAATTTTTTAAATTGTACACAAAAAATATGCATGACTTAATCCTAGTTACAAAATCTTCTTTGCTTATTGTAGTCTTGATTGGTTGAAAAAAGCCATTTGCCACTTCATGCCTCCAGTAAGCAACAACGAATTCTCAGCGTAGTTTTGCAAAGTAAACGGAAACCGGTAAAGAGAGAAAAATGTCTGATGAGTACAGATGTTGTCCACAGTTATTTAGTTCCGTGTTTTGACTAGATACATAATAAGGGTTTTTACTGAAGAATTTAGATATTTCAACAAAGAGCCTCAGTAGCTCAGTCAGTATAGACGAAGCTCTTTGGTCGGAAAGACCTGGGTTCGATCCCCGTCTATGACGTGAAGAATCTTTATCTGGTCTCTTTCGACTAAAGGTGAGTTAGTCGGTCTCATACGGAGGTAGAGAGTTTTTTCTCCCGAAAAACTCTGGTTTTTCGTTCCTTGTAATAATCAAGTTCCAGTGAAAGCTTGCCTTGTTGTAGTTTCCGACGTAGACTACACACGAGGGTTTGTTCCGATTTGGTGATGGATGGGTGGTGGTTATTTCTTGTATGCTTTAGGTAGAAGCCGTAGATAACGGCCTTGGCGCAGATGAAGAGGAAATTGCATATTCTGTGTTTATTCTCTTCTGTATGGACTAAATTCCAGTATAGAAGTGTACTGGAATTCCAGTACAGTACTTGGCTGTGTGTGCGCAGTTACAGTGCTAGAGGACATAGGTGATCATCACTTTGTTTGCGGGTTAGATATGTGTGTTCCAAGGCACCTGAAACCTCGCAGAACAGACACAGATTCGTTTCTCTAAGTTGAAATTTGTAGAGTTTAGAAGGAGTTGGCAAGATGTTATGCCATAATCTCCACTGAATGTCGGAATCTGGTTTGACATACTTCGATTTATATGGAAAACTAGGTAGTATGTGCAGCATTGTAAATGAGAGGGTTAAGGATGAACATACGAAGAGCGAAGTTGGAGACACTGACATGAGAAAGTTTATTTATTTATTTATTCGCATGGAGTTTCCTCCCTTTTCTCCCCTGTCCCTATTGGCGCGAGTTGAGCTCCCTCATGGGGTGGGGGGGTAAGTATTTATGGCTGTAGATCCGTGTGTGTTCACGGGGCCGGTTTGCTTGTTTGCGGGATGAAAAACGCCAGATAAACTGGCGGAAAAAACCCTACTGCCTGCGCCCAAGGCCGGCTAACTTGGCGATGGTTGACGAAGATCCTTCAGCTCCTCACGTCACAGACGGGAATCGAACCTAGGACACTCCTTCCCCAGGCATATGGTTGCGAAGCGCACAGCCACTAGGCTAACCGCACGGACACACGAGGAAGTGGTATATTTTCTTGTAGTTGGGGGGGAAGAATTGGAAGTGAGGTTTCAGATGATGCAAGATGAAAGGTAGGCTCCCCGCAGTTTCTAGAAGGAATACGGATTCCCTGAGGTGTAGCGATATTTATTATAGGCTTCTATAATAGCAGCCTGCATTCCAACACGCGATTTTCTACAAGTTGCTCCTTCTTGATAGGAAAATAGCTACCTTCCGAATAAAAAATTATGACATCAACTTTAAGATTTTATCGGTCTTCTTAAACTTTCTCCTGAGAAGTTTATTATGCATTTGGTCATTTAGTTTTGAGTATGATGAATGTGATATAAGAATGTGTAAACGCAGGCCCTCTTCATTCATGTTTTTATCGGCCAAAAATTTCGTTTCAAGAACTACAAATATGGCTCGAAAAATTTTGTTTTTCAAGAATCGGTTTTAAAAGATATAATTGAATGAATGTTTTACTCGAGAAATATTGAATTTGTTTTCGAAACAACTTCGTTCCAAAAAGATTGGATCTTTATAATTTTCTCAAGCTTAAAAATCACTTAAACATCTGCATGGATTATCATCACCCAAGTTAAACACAAAGTACAATCCCGTATGGTTCAATAGTTGCTAATACACAGCAGTCGAATTTGATGATCACTTTCATGACCGATTAGATTTGGACAAAGATTAGAATTATAATAAAAAAATCCCTGATACTTTACAAACTTTTTAGACCCCGATCTTCCAAGGAGACTTGGAAGATCGCGTATCTGCAATACATTTCTTAACCATAAGATAAGATAATTAATAGATGCGTAAATATATATATTTTTTGGGCTTTAAATTGCACGTGTTCGCCCTGCTAGTTTGCATGGTTGCGTAAACTCCGAGTTTTGGAGGCAAAAAAAAAAAAAAAAAAAAAACTTCCATCTCCACATAACACCCGCTAACTAACCACAATCAAAAAAGTCCTTTCCAGGTCTTTCCAATCAAATGGCTACTAAACCCCAAACTTTCTTATCATGAAGCTTATTTATATTTATGTGTGTGTCTAAAAATAAAAATGACTAAAAATGAAACAGTTCACAGGTGCAAACAAACTCAAGCCAGATGGGTAAAATGATTAAGGAACTCTGTCTAGGAATGTTTACTGAATCTCAAGTCATTTTTTACTTGATCTTTACAAGTCAGTTGGATTCGACTGTTTTGGATGTATGTTTAAGACGATTAACATTATCCCATCAAGTTAAAAAAAAAATTAAAAAGAATAAAAGTATGGATAAAATCATAATCGGGTCCAATGCATTAAAAATCTCAAGATTAAAAAAAAAAAAAATCCTAATAAAGTAAGAAATACCCGAAAACGTAGATTTATAAAATGACCATTACTGATTGTTTAGATTTGAAACAGACTTTTTTTAAATATTTTGTTGCAAGTCGTTGTTTAGAACTTGAATTATTTGATCAGTTGTATTCAGTATTGGATGCTTTAAAAAATGAACACTATACTTGGCAATGTCTTCCTAACTTTTTCTACTTTTGCTATGTTAACAATTACGTCATTTTGTAACAATTCATCCGATGGGAGAAAAGAAAAGACACGAACTATCACGTGCTATTATTTTTTCCCTTTTTAACTTTTTTTTCATGTTTGAATGACCTAACTTGTTTATAAACTGATAATATTCACTTAAAAAAAGATGTACATCACTACAGTTGGAATTAATTTAGAAAAAAGATCTATGCGAGGTCTTTTAATACATTTGGAAGAAGTTAATACATGGAGAGGTAAATGAGCATAAAAGTATATTTATTTACGTAGTAGTTCACGTATTATTGAAGTCATGCAGAAAAAGAGTTGGATTACGTCTTCAATGGGTGTGTTTCTGCGATGGGAAAAACCCGAGTCACAGGAGGAAAAAAAAAACACGCCATCCCTTATGAGAAAAATTAAAAGAAAGAGAGAAATGGCGGGGAAAGAGGTTGAGTTACGTCTGTTAATTGAGTGTGTTCGTTTTCCCGATTTTGTCAGTTTTGGCATAGGGAAAACCCGAGTTGTCGGATAAAAAAAAAAAAAAAAAAATCGCCACCTCCTTATGAAACAAAGGAACACATAGAAAGAAAGAGACCGACAGAAAGATAGACACAGAGAGCCAATCTGTGACGCCTATTTGGGCTTCAAAATCCCCATTTCTCTTATCCAAACGTTGAAATCGCTGAACGTAGACCAACCTGTAGTTTAAGCCACCGGGGACATACTTCTTTTTTTTTCTTTCTTTCTCTCTTCCATCTAAACAACGAGACTCAATACATCTTCTTCTCCTTGTTTTATTCATCCATTGTCTACATCTTTTACATTTCCCTTCAAGAACTGACAGTAACAAAGTGGCGATGGGGAATAAGTTGGGGGGTGAGCGCGATACTTTCCCTGTGTTAAATGTTGTTTCCCGTCATTGCATTTCTGAGAAGAAACGTATTATGAGCCGCCATGATTTATGGCCACTTGTTACACTCAATTGTGCGGCCATCTTGCTGTCCAAAGACCTTATTCTAATTCCGGATGAAAAAAAACCGTAGAACGTAGCAGGGTCATCCGTCATATTAATTCTTCCTTCGTCGGCTATTAGAAGGCCTTGTTCTCTAGCTCGCCACCTCACTTACAAACGCCGTGAATTAGCCATTTGTTTTGTCTACTCCCCATTGTGTCTGAACACTCAATTAACCTGTCCTCCCCTACGCCATTTAATTCCCTTTGTTCTGGTTCACGCTGGGGTCAGCTCGCCGTCATTTGCTTTCGACGCACATGATCCGGCACACTTTAAAGTGGATCGCTACCCCCCCCTTCGCCTTTTCCCCCCGTCTCCCCCTAGTCTCCCTTCACTCCGTTTGCCGCCACTTCGAGTAGGGAGACGACAAACAATTGGATAGGCTGGAGGCACGCGGGTTGAGTTGCCTCATATCTTACACTAATTACTGATTGTTTGGCTCATGGCTCCGCCTTTCACATGGTAATCCGGAGGACACACAGGGTCTATTGTTGGCTCGCGCTCCGGCTCAACAAGGTCGTTTACTGTTACAAGATGACGTGCCTAGCCTCCGTGGCTGAAACCAGTTCTGGTGGTCAGATGGAGAAGCAGGTCAATAGAGAGCACAGAGGGGTGTTGTTCGGAGGCTGATCGTCGGTAGCTCCGACCGGTTTAGCCGAACGGTCTCGACATCTCTCTCTCTCTCTCTCTCTCTCTCCGAAAATTCTTTGTTCCCGTAATTCTTTGTTTCTTCCTGTCATTCTTTTTTTTTTTTTCCCTAGCCCTTTTTTTTACTCTCTCTCTCTCTCTTCTTCTGCCTGAGTTCTATCCTCGGCAGTCTAGAAGATTCTTTATTCTGTCACCCGAATCTGTGAATTAGTCACATGAAAAAAAAAAAAAAAAGAAAGAAAGAAAGCCAGTGTGCCAATTACTAAACATACTTTTGTGTTTCTTTTAGTATTTTTATTTCAATGAATAGTTTAATCCGTTTATTTCAATTTAAATCTGTTTTGGAATGCGAATCATTAGCCAGTGTGCATGAAATTTAGAACAGTTAAACCAAGTCGTTAGAAATGAATTGCAGTTTAAGAAAACAAAATTAAATTAAAACAGAAAGGAGATTCAAAGAATCGTAAGGGGTTCTATGCTAGGATTATGCAGTCTGGTCTATAACTACGATTCTTTTATTTATTGGGTAAAAATATAAGTTTTTCTATTTACGTTCAGTGAATATGCGTTTTTTTTTAAAACACACTAGCCTTTAAACTTTTTTTTAATATTTTTCTTCATTAACTGCATTAGACGCTACGGTTTTGAATTTCTGATAGATAACACTATTCGCAGTCCGAAAAACCACGCGTGTTAAAAAGAAACAATTTTTCTGGGCCTTTTCAAATGAAATTGATTAACCTGTCTGGGGCGGAGGTAGAAGGCAGATTGTCCGAAAATACCTAGGCAATCCCTGACCGTCCACAGACACAATCTCTCATCTTATTACCGTCGTTCTCTCAACATTAATTTTGAACAACTGCAATCACACTTTCGGCATTTTTGGAGATTTTAAGGATATTTCGTACTCAAGGCTTGTTTCGTTTATGACTTTGTATTCCGTGTACTAACTTAAAAAAAAGGAAAAAAATTGTGTGCTGTAATATAGCATAATACTTGATACTTTCAGCCATCGTCTCTAAACTAGGGTTTCTCAAACTGCGTTCCGCGGAAGGTGAATAGGTGTTCGACGAGAAGTTCTGGAATTTGTCATTTTAGTTTTCTAAGCATTTTTCATGAATAAATATTTTATAGTGGAAATATTCTGAGGAGAATAATATTCGTGAATATGTCGAAAAGCTCAGACCCAGAACGCCTAATAACATCTGTTTATCGTTAATTGTCACACATCGAAACCTTTCAACATTTGGGAAGGGAATAAATACCTCTGTTTATGACGGGTCATAAAAATTGCCTACAAGCAGATTATAACAATGGATGGCATATCCTCTGTTCTCAAAACTGAAGGAAATGACTTCTGTGTAGCAAATGTCAGTGACCAAGCGGCATATTTTTAAACATGTTAATTTTCACACATCGAAATCTTTTAACAATTGGGAAAGAGAATACCTCCATTGATGACCGATCATTAAAAATTGCCTGCAAGCCGATTACAACAATGGGCGGCGTATCCTCTGTTCTCAAAACTGAACGAAATAACATCTGCGTTGCAAATATCAGTGACCAATCAGCAAGGAAGTATAAAGAAACTTTTTCCACTGAAATTGAAGATCAAGGTAGTCTGTATCCGGTTCTCAAATCTAGTAATACTGAATACTTTCTTCGCAAGTTCGTTCTGTAGGATGAAAGTTTCGAAACCGTAGTGCTGTGATTTTTTTATAGTAATAGGAATACAGAATTATGCCTATTAACTCCTGTCATTTCCGTTCCCGTTGACTCCTGTCAACGAATTAGTTATCTTTCAAACTACTTTCGATCATTGCTCCCTCTAGTGAATTCCTCTGGAAACCGTCCCCATTCTTGTGACTTTTCTGGTCACAGAATTTGTTTTTTTTTTACATGTCCATGTTCGAATAATGTACGCTCGCTTGACCTTGTCCGTAAAACCCCTTCTACCTGACTTTCTTTCCCATCCCCCCCCCCATTTTTTCTTGTACCAACGTCTTCCATTCACCACCTCGCTTATGTCGCCCGTAAAGAGCCATTGTTTTCTGCTGTCACTTGAATAAAATACGCCCTCTATCCTTCTCTTATTGACACCACAGAGCTGGGACAATTGTTCGCTACACTCTGTAAGTTTCCGTACAGTAACTCAAGACAATACAACATCCTGCTAGATGTTGCTCCTGTCATTCGTACTATTCAGGTCTTCAAGTAAGCTCCGGATCAACGGATGAGATAAAACCAGTGAAACAAGAAGAGTAGCTCCAAGAACTTCCGTAACTAGAAATTATCACTTTCTTTTGTTATGGCCTGTCCAGCAACAGTTTCTTACACAGAACGTGATGGGCGTTTACTTTGTTAATACAAAAAAAAAGAGAGGAAAATAACACCTGTTAGTCAACGCCACCTATTGACGATTCATCAATGATGTTGATAGTAATGATTACAACATATTAGGAGGTATTCAGGTGTTTCGTTACACCGCCTAAAGATGGCGCCACTATAAATCGCCCTCGAGTGTATAGTTATAAGTACATATTACTAATAAGAATGCTGGAATATATATTAGCTTCCTGAAATTTCGTTTTTTTTTTTTTTAAAAAAAAAAAGCTCCGGCGAACTAGCAAACACATTGAGCGTGTAAAAATCTAATTAAACTATGCCATATTTGAACTAGACTACCGGAAGTGCATTATCTTCACCACGTGACCAGGAAATAGTCATATCGAGGGGATAGAAGAGATGACACAACCACACTTACGCACTAGTTCCACAAACTCGCTACAAAACTTAGCCCAACTTCATTAGAAACGACCATAGTCTTTTAGAATAAACACAGGACTTGGAAATTGGAATGTTGTCTTTCGTTTTTATATTCAACTTGTTCCACCCGCTGTTCCGTAGCGTTACTGCTAAAGTAAACTAAAAGGAGCTACGGAGTTTTCCCAACACAAACACCATTTCTTTTCTTTCTAATATTAATTTATGACCAGCTGTGTTCTTGGATATGAAGAGGAGGTTCCGATAGCAACAGCTTTAGAAAACTCTTAGATAGCATGCGCGCGCGCGTGTGTGTGTGTGTGTGATTTGAACAATCCTACATTTGCTGTTCCGTCCGTATGTTTTTAAATGGTAACGATGAGATAGAACCTGTTGGTGATGATAACAAACGAATGTTCAGGATTTAGTTTGAATATTTTCTAAGATTGGCCCTCCTCCTTCTGATCCCTAACTCCAAATTAAGGACAACCACTCATTTACTTGATTGAACAGCTCATAATGCTATTGCTGATCGGGTAGTCTAACAATTGCACGAGTTCACATCCAGTATATAATTGAATGCGTAATTCACAGTTGGTGATAGCAAATCCATAGTTTAACAAGACCAGCATAACAGTCTATCGTCTGTTCATGATGACCAATAGTAGACAGTACAAATCACGTGATTGTTCTTATATGAGTTTGTTTCCTCTTTCTGTTCCTCCTTTTCCAAGAGCATGAAAACGGGTTATAAATTCTACAGATTTATGGGTTTATTTATTTATTTATTTAGTTAGTTTTGTTTTCGGAATGAACACCAAGGGGCGCCAGTAGTCACATCAGAGTACTGTATTTCTAATTAGTGGTATCTCTATTGATTCTTTGATATATTTGTCTCGATGGACTTGGATAGTGTCCGCTCTGTATGCGAGTACAAATACAATACAAACTGAAAAAGAAATTTCTAATTTACTTCTCTAGGGAAAAACGAGTATGAGCAGATAATAGTAGTTACTTCTCCAAAAATCATTTCTACACTATAAGTTCATGTTCATCCCAGGATCGCTGACCTGTTGGCACATAGATTGTAATGCCATTTTCCATCAATGCCATATAAATTGATTTTCTTGTCCGTTCAATTCTTCTTTAAAAAATAACAACAAACACAAATCGAATTCAATCCTACTAAGGTTCTTTCTAACCCCTCCCCCATCATCGTATAAAGCATTCTATATATAAATGAAAAAAAAAGAAACAAAAAAAAAAAAGAAAGCCATGTCTTAGAGTGTGGTTGACATTGTTAGAAGATGAACAGACGTTCCAAGACAACCCATGCGTGTCCACAGAGAACAGAGATATGCGGAAGAAACTGGTGACCATTGAGTCACATCGGACGCTTCGGCAAAATTTTTTTGTTGTTGTTCTTACATAGAGGGACAGGTCACGTTTTCTCCAACACCATACCTCTATTATTCGATATGGGAATTTGCAGATGTGTCGTGCTATAGTAAGCTTCAATTCCACTGAGTTTTTAAGACAACGAGCTGTCTTAACCTGTCTATGTCTATTCTGATGGAACTTCATCATCCCCTTGTCTAAATCAGATGATTAGTAAGACCTTTGTACAATTCTGGTACTGAGATCTCATTACTTGGTATTCTCTTGTCAAGACTCTATTGTTATAACACCTAACATCTGCTTTTTTTTTTGGCACTTCAACTTCCATTTGGGGGCCCCCATCAATGCAATAAAAGTGACAGGTGTAATGTCATGTGACATCTGCTGTATGGTCATACAACCTCTGACGTCATACCAACCTATCTTTTAAATGCAACCATCCACTAACGAATAAAAGTAATAGAACATTAAGCAAGTATGAAGCCTAAGAATACCATCTGTCATTGCTTTTATGGGACATTGTCTTAGGGTTTATCTTTTTCGTTTAGAATACCTATACAGGAGATGTGTAGTTTTTAATTGATGTTAATAGAAGAGTTTAATGAAGTCCTTGTTTTCGTAGTAATCAATGCACTATTGAATTTTCTCTCAACTTCCATTGTAATTCTAATTGTCGTCAAGTTCCTACGATATGTCTTTAAATATTCATTTTCCAACGCGAACCATTTTATTGTCGGTCTATTATTTTATCTCCTTTCATTGTTGATTCTATTAATAATTGTAAACTATACTGTTAAGTACTTTCTATTGTTGCTAATTGTGCAGCATATGATCTGCAAACAATGATAAATACTATTGTTAATTTCCTTCATTGTTTACTGCATTTCTCTGTTGACTATATGACTAACAATAGACGTTGATTTGCACCGTTTATTATTTGAATAGGCAATTGTTTTCGTATGAAGTGACGTATTCATTACAGGGATTAAACGAAAATTAAAGTCGCCTGGCACACCGCCTTCGTTTGGATTCTATTCAAAGTTGCTTCTGCTTCGACTGCCTTTTGATATGGCCCAGTGCGGTCCCTAGATTGGCAAACACACACACACACACACGCACTGTCTTCCAGTGCGGGTCACAGGTGGCGATTATAAAAGATGCTCACAGCACCGTAAACTCGGGTCTAGAAGCAATTAAAGAAATAGATAAGGAAGGATGATATTCTAAACTGCGGTTCGGAGTTTCATTTTTTTTTCTTTCTTTTTTTTTTCTTCTGCTCCTTCTAATATTGGAAAAGCGTAAAGCGAGCAATGAAGATATAGAGTCGACCGAAGGAGATGGGAAGGGGGACAGAAAGATTGCAAGGGGCCAATTTCACAAATAATTGTTTGAAAAAGGTGAATGCTATTTGAAGAACGCATTCAACCATGACCTATTACGAATTTCAACAAATAATAAGGGTGAGGGAAAAAAAGAGTTAATAAAGTCCGTGGACTAAAAGTTTACAAATAGAATTCTGTTCAGCTAAAAACAGAATATTCATGACAGATGACAGATAAGGAATTTAATGATTTAAAAAAAATAATAAAAGAAAAGAAAGGTGAAGAGTAAATCAATTCTGTTATTAGATCTTTTCATGAGTTTCAACATATCACTTCGACAAGCGCAAAGGTCATTGAATATAAATACTTTTTTTTAACAATCTGAATTAGTCTTCATCTACGACAACATAGTCCGAGTACACTCTAAGGAATTTAAATCATTTCTGGAGGTCAATTTTACAACATCTCATATGTGTGTGTGTTAGCAAATCTTGACTTATTCTATTGATGACGTCTAATACGAGTTTTCATTTTTGGAAAAAGGTAAAAGTCGCATGAAGGACTTGCAGGCATTGCACTTTAGGATTTTGATTATCAAACCTACAGAGACAAGACACGTATACCACATCACAAATACCTAATTTCGGTCGGGAAGGTGGGTATTAACGTAAACGAACAGTCCGCTCCGTTGATTTTATCCCACCAATAGATTTGTCCGTCACTTCATATTTACCTCGGAAAAAAACCAACGCTGTTTGAAGAGGACATTAAACCAACTAAGATCTATGCATTTATGAAATGATTCTATGATTAACCACAAAGAAGATATTCGGTTATTTCAAGTAACTGGCTGCCTTCCTTATGGTCAGTGATTTCTAGTTAGTGACTGCTAAACTTAGGTTTTCTTAATCTGGTCGTGGTTCTTTGAGCAGCTAATCAATTGAATGATTAGTTTCGAAAGGATATGATCCGCGTTTTCCGGTATGGTAAATTATGCAGTGAATATACATCCCTACCCCCCCCCCTCTCTCTCTATCTCTCGCCTTGAAAAACCGTACGTCATTGTGACTGATTGACTGATTTTCTCTTTCAGACGTTTTCGACCGTAAGTGACTTTGTAGGCATTGCCCACAAAGTATTCCTGGTGAGATTTGTACAGGGTAGTTCACCATTGCTTTCCCTAACCTCCCCCAATTTTATCCGGGCACAGAACTGGCATATGACTGGGACGTATGCCGGTATGACTGTAATCCATGTGTGTGTTCACTGAGCGTTTTGCCTGTTCCCGGGGGGAGGGGGACGAAAAACCCGAGTTTCCGGGTGGGAAAAAAAACATTTCCTCCGTATGAGACCGGTTAACTCATCCTTAGTGGAAAGAGATCAGATAAAGGTTCCTCACGTCACTGACGGGAATCGAAACCACCCCCCCGACCAAAGGGCTTCGTCTATACTGACTGAAGTAGAAAAAATTCACAGAGAATGTGCAATTTTATTTGGGTTCGAAATACAAACCCATACGAAGGTGTACAATATTTCATGATATAGAAGCTGAAGAACTTGGTTTAATAAATGTACATT
Source organism: Typopeltis vanoorti (assembly GCF_054136105.1). Classification (NCBI taxonomy): domain Eukaryota; kingdom Metazoa; phylum Arthropoda; class Arachnida; order Uropygi; family Thelyphonidae; genus Typopeltis; species Typopeltis vanoorti. Next base: position 69,410,483 of record NC_143569.1, on the reverse strand, counting down.
TAAAAACTCTAAGTGCAAGAGCAAAAACCATAGAGAGAGCTTACTCGGAACACAAAGCACGGAGTGCCTATATATAATACACTACATGCAAAGAATAATGCCCCACCAAATAATTTGTTCCCTGCCGTAATCGAATGGCAAAATAGCAGAAATGTTCACTGAAATTGAGGAGGGGTACCAATTCATTAATAATTATATAGCAATAAAAGATTTCCTCAAAATGAAACAAAAAACCGAGAGTTTGAAAAAGGTAAAATTAAAAACTGAAAAAGGCATTCAGATTACCTATAAACCCAAAATTAAAAACATTTTATTACAAAGTTCACCACGTTTGCCTACCCACCAGAATATGGTTCACATACAAAGATCTTATATACACTTCAAGTCCCAGCCAAATGCTACTTCTGCCCTGAACCAGAAACACTACATCACATAATGTTATACTGCCCCATACCTCTCCAATATGGAACCCTGTTCAGAAATTCATAAAACACAAAGAACCGGTCACAGAACACACACTATTCTGGCTAAATGACGGAAACATAACATTATAACAATAATTATAACAACAATGTATTCCATGTGGATGTGATAAAATCGATGGAAGAGATACAGGCCCAGATATAATGCAAAAACTCAACAAACAACTAAACGAAATCATAACAGACACGATAAACAGAAAAAAGATAACAAAACACCAATGGCGGAAGAATATTGTACTAATCTAGGATGTATTGTATGATATACTCCCAAAAATGCATCTATATTTATATAAGGAATAGAAAAATTTAAATATGTTAATAGTAATTCTCACGTAAGATATGTTAACAGCATTGTTATAATTTAATATGTAACATATGATACATTGAAAATTACATGTATATCTATGTGTACATACGAAAACAGCCATTGTAAAGATGACAGTCATTTAATCTTTAAATTAATTTACAGATATAAGACTGAACCAATATGTAACTTATGAAATTCTGACAAATATATGTATATGTAATGTATGTATATATATATATATATATATATATATATATATATGAAAAGGTTGTATATATGTAAATAGCAACTTATCTCTTAAGATAAGGAAAAACATTGTATTATTCCAATGTGTAACTTATACTGAATAGCAAAATAACTGCTCAAAAGATTGTAGAGGACTTTAGGTGGAAATAGACATTGAGTTGTTATCATGTTGTAAATGAAACGTCAATGAAAATTGTTAACTGAAATAAGCATGCTATGTACTTATTGTATATATGTAAATAGTTCGTCCGAATGTACACAGATGCTTTTGAGAAAATAAAATAATTTCTGACTGAGCTACGGAGGCTCTACGTTCAGGCGTGGCCAACTTCATTCTATACAAGGGTCAATATATGATGAGTGGTAGCGTCACGGGCCGCACGCTTTTAGACAGAACTTAAATAAAATAAACTCTGCATTTTTTTCAAGGCAATAGTTATATGTATTGAATTACTATATATTTTAAATCATTTTACTACTGGGAGAACAATATAAAATACTCGATTGATTTAAATATAAGTTGTTAAATTAAACTTAATTACATATTTCTGGTTTTTAATACATGTAACACAACTTAATGAGAACACTGTGGGGTTCACGTGCGGCAACAAGTTCATCAAAGTCGATTTCCAACGATGATGACAATATTCGTAACAAATCCTGAAGGTGTTCATCAGTCAGTTGGCTTCTTTGTGATACGATTTCACTTGCAAACAAACAAGGCACTGTGGTTTGTTGTCGTTATTGTTTATAAACAGAAATTAATTTTCCCATTTCTCCTGAAATGACCTCTTTTCTTCCCACATCTTATTTCTTACTCATAAGTACACATAGGCTGAAGTAACTGACCAGCGGACCAAACTGTGAAACTGAGTCACTGAAACTGAAATGTAACCAGAGCAGAGCAAGTGACTTTCAATGATGCGTCACTCTGGAGCGCATACAAATCTACCACTCCCACTACTACAACTCGCACAGAGAAGCAGTAGATTTTATAAATCGAGTAATCTTTTTAAAGCAATTTTGATTCCGTGTTGAGAATATAAATTGTTTAAATTAAGGGGATATTAAATCCCACATTGTTTTAAAACCGAATAAGAAACTCAAAGATTGGAATCAGAGAGTTTCATGCCGAATATAGTAAACTATAAAAGTATCGGCGACTACTAGCGTGAGCTAATGCAAGTAGTCCTAGTACGTAGTACAATCTCGGGCAACTCGCAGCAAAGGTGGTAAAGTTCTGATCGCTATTCTTAGGTATTCTCCATAATGTAAAAACACATTTCCCAGGAAATGTATGCTGTTATTACATTATGATAGGAGGTCACTACCCAGACCGGTTTCAGCCTTTTTTGAGGCTTCATCAGTGAGTAGCTAGACCAAATTAATACCAAAGTGTATAGCGAAAAGAACTTATATACTCTGCTATACGAGTTGTCAAAAAGGTGCACCCATTAAGTTACTTAAATATAAAGAGCCAAGATTGTTTCCCTCATCAGAAATAATGAGTATATCAATCAGAAAACTCTGGGGTCGAAACTAATAGCTAAATTGATAATACATATAATTTAATATAGTTTTTATCCTGCCGGGGGCCAGCTGTTGGCCACCTATGCTCTACGTCATTGTGATTTAAATAAATACAAATTAACAATAAAACAAGCGTATCATCACCTGGTGTTCAAAATCCTACTCAAAAACACGTCCAAGTTGTCTCGTTGTAGAGAGAGAGAGAGAGATAGAGAGAGATTAAATTTTTTAAGCACGTGTTACCTATATATAAAATAAAAATTTATTATTTTTTCATATTTCTTAGCAAGATCTCGACTCTGCTGCGACAATAATCAGCCTGAAACTGTCAAGAATATCAGCAGAATTTAAAGACTTCTTTACATAATGCAGATAAATATATTTAGAAGATATTTATTGTTAGTACCTCAATGAAAGAATGTCGGAGTGGAATGCAAAGAAAGCATTCCTAAAAGAAATATCAAATGATAAAGTTCTTTTGATTCTTTCCTATACGATAAACCATAATTCAATAGATATACCTGTTTGAAATGAAACAAAAATGATTTTTTCTTCAGGCAAGAAAAGAAAGAAAGAAGGATGAAAAATCGTTAGCAACCGCTGAGAATTGAAATAAATCCCTTGATATACCATGAAGTCTCAGGCGTGTACAGCATCTTTCAATTCTACAAGAAATTAGTTAAGAATTAGCACACCAGGTGGCTGTACTTTTCATCGAATGCTGCAGTTACGTGGTATATGTAACTATGGTAACCAATAAAAGTTGTATATGTAATCATAGTAACATTACGAGTTGTATTTTGTGCTGAATATCGAGTTGAATCCTAATATTTTTGCAGAGCTTTTTGAATCCAGGAATGTACCGCTAATAACAAAAGTTTTGACGGTTTAAAAATAAGAATTATTTTTCTGTTCATTTTGTTATACCTCAGAATGTAGTCGAGAACATGACAGTTGTGACACTAGGTGGCGCTAATAAAGATAAAAGTTTTAGATTTTTATTTTCCCATCGAATTTTTAGTATACGCCTTTCTTTCAGTTACTCATAACTGTACTGTGTGTGTGTGTGTGTGTGTGTGTGTGTGTGTGTGTGTGTGTGTGTGTGTGTGTGTGTGTGTGTGTGTGTGTGTGTGTGTGTGTGTGTGTGTGTGTGTGTGCGTGCAGACCAGAGATTGTACAATAAAAACCTAAGTTGGATCAACTGTTACCTCCCTCACACATCCATGCCCTTAGATAAGCAATGGTAGACAGGTAAACAGCGGTAGATGATCTAAATATAAGCTCTGCACGTTGTTTCACTTAAGACCTGGGGTTCACCAGTTTATGACGTGAGGAACCTATATCAGGAGTTTTAAATAGAATGCTGAGTTATCCGGTCTCGTACGGAGGTGGAGGGTTTATCCTCGCGGAGAGTGGGGTTTTTCGTCTCAAAACAGGTTATTATAGAGGTGTTCAAGAGAAAGATTACCGGAATCTATTCTCTCAAACCCGAAGAACGAGCACGCACGCACGCACACACACGCACACACACACACACAGTATTTCAAAAATTATTATACGAAAATTTTCTACGAAACGTTGATAAATGGATAATGGTACGTTCCTTTATCAAAATGGAAAATGGAAATTCATTCCTGTAATGAAATTGAGTATGTTAGTCTCATCCGTAACGGATGATCTAATTCTTCCCAAAGAGGTATGTTTTGGGTTCATACGTAACTCTGTCCCATTTCTATAATTTACGTTGGCACAATCCTACCTTCACGACTTTCCCAACGATCCATTGTCCAATCACGGCGAGCATTACACCACATAAACTAAATCAACGCATTGTTTATGTAATGTTGTGAAGAAATGAACATCTCTTCTCATCATTCGCTTATCCTTTTGCCGTCAGATGAAATGATCTGTCTTGATTCTTTCTTAGGTTTTATGTTTCTCAATCCTATTTTTCGTGAGGTTGGTGAAGGAGATGTATGAGGGAACAGGTCTAGTGTCGGCATGACAGAAGGGTTCCCCATTGTCGTAGGGCTACACCAAGGGTCAGTTCTGAGCCCCTACCTCTTTGATCTGGTCATGGATGTACTAGTGGAGGATGTCAAGAAGGAGGCACCATGGAGCATGCTGTTTGCCGATGACATTGTTCTATGCGAATCATTCCGAGAGAAGCTTGAAAATACCCTGGAAGAGTAGAGAATGGTATTGGAGGAGAGATACATGAAAATTAACCGAGAGAAGACTGAATATATGTCAACGGGGAGTGACGAGGATATGATCATACGACTTCAGGGTGAAAGGCTAATTTTAGGGAAGAAATTCAAGTACCTTGGGTCGGTCGTCGAGAGGAATGGTGACCTGGATGAGGAAATACAGCACCGAATAACATGCGGCTGGATGAACTGGAGGAAGATGAGCGGGGTGATCCTGTGCGACAAGAGAGGGAGTTGTAAGAGGAAAGCTGTATAAGATGGTGGTGAGGCCGGCGATGCTTCATGGCGCGGAGACGTGGCCTATAACCAAGGCACAGGAGAGGAAGATGGAGGTAGCGGAGATGCGGATGTTGAGATGGATGAGTGGTGTGACAAAGAAGGACAGGATAAGGAGTGACTACATCAGAGGGACGGTTAAGGTGGGACCAATTGGCAAGAAGATACAAGAAAGTAGGCTGAGGTGGTTCGGACATGTAGAGAGGAAGGGTGAGGAGTATGTTGGTAAACGAGTGGAGTATATGGAGTTGGAGGGAAGGAGGAAAAGAGGCAAGCCCAAGCTCAGGTGAAGGGATAAGGTGACAGAGGATCTTAGGGAGAAAGGATGGAGTCCGAAGGACGCCCTGGACCGGAGAACTTGGAAGAGGAAGGTTAAAGATCGGTACGCCGACCCCGTTTAACATGGGATAAGGCATGGTGAAAGAAGAAGAAGCAGAAAGCTGACGTCAGACACAGTGGATGGTTATGTTCTAATTGCGTTGTGATTACATGATTGTGCGACTGCAAACCTACGTTAATACCTCGCTGGAGGTCGGTTAACTAAATCACTCCCCATTTCCAGTATTATAGAGTCACCTGGATGCGTCACAAGTACGCAGTATTCGAGAAAAAATTGGAAAGGGAAGAAGTATGAATAACTTGTAACGTATCGTACAGAAACGCATGCGTACGACATGTTCTATAACGTTTCACACTCTCCCCACTCTCCCACACACGCACATTGTCATTTCGAAAAATTAATATTTTATTATTGTTTATGATAATCCCGATCACGAACTACAGTATTAGAAACCTACGTCACATTGTTGCTATGGGTTACCAGATGAAATAATCTGGAAGCTTTGTTCTAGTAACTAAACATTGTTAAGACTGATACACTCGCTGCAATAATCATCATTTATCGATTTATAAAATACGTAGCAACATTAATATAAGCAGTGTGAGAATACCACGGTCTGGCTTACTGGAGGCTTGAAGTGGCATGGGAAAGTAGCATGTTTGGTGTCTAAAGCAAAGGCTTCTAGATTAACTACTCTTAGTTCTCCCGCAGTGCTAAATAGATTTACGACCTTTAATGTGTGAAATTCTTAAAAAAAACTTAAAAAATAAAAAGAAATAGTGAGCGTTTTACTGTAATTGGAGTCAATTACTCCAATTACAGTAACATAACACGCTCCAATAACAGGGAAATAGCGAACAGCGGCATGTTACTAGAGTGACTGGTCACCCCACAAATTATATCTTTTTCATTATGGTAAAGGCACCTTTAAAAAAAAAAAAAATCACCTGCAGCACAAACATTGGTTAGGCCTCTTCTGGAAAATTGCCATCCATCTAAAACCGCACAAAAAGCATCTAAAATATTAACGGAAAGTAGGATGAGCCACTACAGGACTTTTAAAATGATGTAATAATTATCGGCTGACTTTTCCGTAAAATGTCTGCACGTTGCACCGCGATGCGATTGACCTTCCTAAACGCAACATTTGGCGATATTTGGAAAGCGATGAAAGAGCGATAGCACTGCAAATATTAAGAAGTGATGCGGCGAGTCATAAAAACTTACTGATTCAAACAGAACCATCTGAAAGGAAAACAAGATGCATGATATTAGTTTTTTTTTTTGTTGTTGTTTGTTTCTTTGTTTCTTTCTTCAATACAGTGAATTCCTAGTGGCACAATCTTCTTAGTTGAAGATGCACGTGTCGGAATCACGAACACTGAGAAATTAATTTTTTTTTTTTTTTAAATCGCGCTGAGTTAGTCGATCTCAGGCGCAGGATTGAGAGTTTTCCTTTCATAAATAGACTCAGTCTGAAACACACGTGATCGAAATTAAATCACTTGTGGCCTTAAAATAACTGTTTTGGAGCAGTGTATGCTGTGTTGTAGCTGGATTTAAATTAGAAACAAAAAAGAGTCCTATGGAGCAATGATATTAAATATCCATCTGGTTTAAGATGTTTGATCTTGAAGAATGCATGGAATGATGTAAGAAATATATCGCTTTGTAACAAAGAAATTTAGATTATAAGAACGTATCACTGTGGAATCCTAAGCCAGAAATTGCCTTAAAATTTTGGACAATTTTCTGTTCCTTACAATAGACACAATAGTGTGTGTGTGTGTCCCTTCTGTTATAGTTTTGTGTTATTGTAAATTGTATAAACTTTCGTTAATTTACTATACTATACTATACTTTTAAAAAATAATTAGTTAGCAATAAGGGCATTAGTTTCCTAATTTAAAAATGATTTGAAAAGGGTTCTAATTTAAAAATTACCAAATCTACGTGTGAGATTTGAACCAATGAGTTGTAATCTTCAACAATCAATATTGTTTGACTTTCCTGTTTACTTGCCTCGGTTCTTGAACAATACTTTTTTTTTTTTTTACCTCATAGAGGGGAAAAGTGTTGTACCGGTTTTATTTTAATGATCGAATCGGTCATTTTCTCCATTAACCTCGTCAGACTTGTCTACAGAAAATGAAAAGGCTGCTTGTTAAGTAATTCTGATTGATGTCTTGCTAACATTAATATAAAAATTAAACCCCCCCCCAACCCCTTATTGCCGACTATTTTATACAAAAGTACGAAGGAAAAGTTTTCGTCTTCAAACAGGACAAACTGTTTACTCTTCCACATATTCTGTCCAACGTGCTTTTTCATCTAAACACCCCATCGGACAACAAAATTTGTGTTTTGGAACCAAAACTTCAACTGTACGAAATAAACTATATTAATTTATTATAACGATAACAAACGCCATTATAAAACCATATGTAAATAATTGTGGTGGTTATTTATTCAAAAATAATGAACCAATCCTTATTCCTCAGACTGATTGACATTAACAGAACTGAATCCGTCCCCCCCCCAAAAAAAAAGTATTCCTTACGATGCTAAAAGCCTATTTATCATAAGCTCGTCACCATATCTTAGAACTAGTTTATAGTTCCAGAATCACTACTAGAGACATCATTTACCATTAATACCACAACAAATACGAAAAATAAGCTACCGGTTCTAAATTCAGTTAATACAGGCAAGTGCAACAGTTTACCGGGCATCCAGTATAAGCAATGCGGCATCTCCTTCATACTTATTCGGGCAACCAAATACGACTTCCACCGTCAAATAGATCATCTTAGATACCATCGTCAGTACCATTTCTCAATAGCTATTTTATTTTAAAAAATAAAAAGGGTAGCAACGAAATCCTACCGATTGCTATCGTCCGTTCCTTTCTAATACTCCTATTTCATTCATTGTTTCTTCCTTTCCAGTTTTTCGATTATTTCTTTAACTTTTCATCCCACGTCTTTTTTTTTTTTTTTTTTTTCTTCCTCCAAGTTCTTTTTTTCTCCGATTCAAACATGAAAACCTCCTTATTATTGACACTTCCTAAGCAAGCTCACATAGGCAGGCTTTAATACGTACCTACCCGCCTACTTTTTTTTTTTCACACCTACCTGCCCGCACGAGTGTGTGTGCGTACAGTAATATGGGCTGCAGACTGTTCGTGTACACTCGAAGTCTAAGACGATTGCTTTGGAGTATGGGGAGCACGCAGCCATGCACAGGATGCTGTTGGAGGGTGTGTGTGTGTGTGTGTGTGTGTGTGCAGCGACTAACTCGGGCGGAGAGATTGTGTACGAAGTCTATCGTACGTGAAATAGAATAAGGAAAGGGTCGATTGTGTCTTCTCAGCCCTTATGGGACGAAGAGGGGGGGGAGAGAATCTCTAAGTAAACTGGTGAGGGAGTGCAAACCACAAGAAATATTGATAAAAATTTTACTTTAATTTTCACGCCAAAGTGACAGCATTGGCTTATATCGATGAAAAAAAGACTTAGCTACGTTTTTATATACTATGCAATCTGAATTTTTACTTATATCGATAATTTTTTGACTTCGGAAGCTTTCGGAAGAGTTCGGAAAGTAATCGGATCTATCGTATTGGATAAAAAGAAAAAAAAAAAAAAAAAAGAAATTCATGATTTTCATATTTTTAGTTGGTTCTTGATTATCGGATGTTCCTCTCACCGCTTCGGATATTACGGCAAATAAACGAAGGCCTATTCAACAGACGCAGTCAATGGAATGTTCCCGCATTAAGCAAAGTACGTGAACTCAATCCACAGCTGTTTTGTGAATGTCTTTCTGTATACATCACATTTCAAAAATGACAGAAATCCAATGCTACAAAAGCATTCTGAAATCAACACAGAGCGTGAAAATAATCACATGACTTCGATCGCGCACAAGTTTGTTTTTACATTATGACAGATCACACTAAATGTATTGTTGCGTTTCTATAATAGCCATTACATTAAAATCTTGTCTTTTGTTTTCATATTGTTGCTTCTAACAAATGTTGCTCATAACGAAATTCCGATACAAAAGAAAGAAAAAATTAGTTCGAAAACCCAATATTTTTCCTACTTTAATTGCACATTACCACAACATTGAGTCCCTCAAATCGAAAATGTCCTTTTGTTTCCATGCAATCAGTAAACAGAAGAGAATAACCTTAATTGAGCTACTTTGGATTTTTTTTAAAACTTTTGCTCGCGTTATTAACAATAAAACTACAAAAGACAAACTCTTGTTGTGCGTTAAAAACATTACCGTATCTGCTGTTTAACAAAACAACAGAAATCTGCTGGATATGATAGGATTGAAGACTGCCAAATACGCCATAGAACAGTTAAACAAATAAACTCTTTCATCGGATGCATTAATAACTCCGTATGTCATTTAGAAAAGCTATTATATATAGGAAATGACTGCTCTATATTACTTGTTAACTCGCCTTCCTAATATAAAAACAACAGTAGCTGGCTAATATATCAGTGCTCAAAAGCTTTGGTGCTGCTCATAATGGGAAGACTTTTATTATTTGTTTTTTTTTTTTGACGGAAATTTTGGAGAATTTCCGTTAAATGTCCATTCTCTAGGCTGCACGGAATACATATATGAATAAAAATAAAAAAAAAAGAAGTGGTAAACTGTATTAAAAATATTCTTATATTTCAATGCACCACTATTAGATGAAATCGTCTAGTAACCAATAGTCTCAACTTTTATAATTTTAGGGACTTCAATGTTATTTGGGCATCAAAAACACCAACAATATACATGAAATATTTCTTTTGGTAATAAATTATAGATATTTTCATTTCAGTTCTTTAATTTTCGAGTTGTACCACTTGAAAAGACAGATGTAGTTTTACAAGATGGAACCTATGCTAATATATAGTTGTTCGCGTTATAAGCAGCGAGAACCTTATAAGAGTGGATGATCAACCCTACTATAGTATAAGTAACCTTAAATAAATAAATAATTGGTGCAGAATGTCCGTAATTGGGTTAACTCGTTTTGATAATTTGTTGTAAAGTAAAAAAGGAACACCGTATCTTGTTCCATGGTTAAATTACTATTTATTTTATTATTTTTTTTTTCGTCATCAACTTCCAGATGATCTTACAGCTGATCACGATGCTCTTGTCTTAAAATTTTCTAGAGATAATACCGTCTGTGTGCATCATCTGCACAGATTGGAATATAAGTCATTGGATTCCGTAGATTCTCAACAATTTGCTTCCACCAGCAGTATCTTAGTGCTAAATTGCACACAGCAATAACAGAATGACGTATAAAATGTCAAAGGTTTTCTTTTCTTTTATTTTTACAATCTATGTTGTGTTTTTGACTGGTGAAACATGGATCCATCTGTCAGAGGCTTCTTACTTTGTCAAACGAAACTAGATGGTAAATATTCTACGTGTATTTTCCATTTATTTTCCTGATATTGCTTATAAAAACAAAATAGTTAACATCGCCTAGAGCCCTTGTTGATAAGTGACTACAAACAAATAGCCTTTTTAATAAATAGAAGTTCAAATAATTTTGGCAAGGTAGCATACGTCAGAAACCGAGATGGACTACTAGCACTAAACGATTTATGTTACTTTCTTTTGGAATAATAGAATTCTACAAAGTGTATCGAGCTGACAACAGAGCAATTCGTGTAACAATGAATGTTGAAGAGAAGCCAAACTTGGGCTCATTATTCTTTAAACAATAGCCTATCGATTCGATCTCAGATACCAGACCAAACATTTCTCAGATTGACAGTCTCATTCGCCTTTGGTCTCGACGAACATTAAATCATTTCAAAAACTACACAAAATGGCCAATCGAAAGACTTCAGAACCACATCTGCCGATTGATGATGAAATAAATCTACTTACTTAGGAATTCCTAACATCTGTGGCACTAAAACCTAATCCAAGACCTTTTCTTTACAAAGGAGAGGGGGGGTGGGGGGGAATAAAGTTCGGTGACCCTCAAAGGACATGTGATCATTTAATTTTTTGACACCGTAAAAACTAAACGTTGCGGTAAAAGAGAAATAACTATACGAACTATTTAAATTACATCATAAGTTATTAAAATAGAATATATTATGGATCCGTCCATATTATATAGCCAAATATAGAAATAAAATGACACAAGTATCAAAAATTACCAGAGAGCAACCCTGATGACAAAATTATATACTCATAAGCTCCTGGTAAATGTCAAACGTTTAAGCTATGTTTAAGTTTTTTTTTTTTTGCTATTTGGCTATAAAATAGGGATGGATCTGTAATATTCTTTATTTTAATAACTAAATGAACAATGCATGATTTTTAAGAATGTAATAAATCAGTTTGGTTATAAACTAGACTTTTAGTGGCTATCAGAACACTAAATATGCACTTGCGTCATCAATGGGAGGGGGAAGAATAAGTGACAGATTGTTCAGAGTCTTATCCCATATTTCTTATTTTGTGCTTCACTCAATTTCACTACGACTTTGTCTTAGTCAACAACATACAAAACGAAACTATATTTGTATGGAGAGATAACGTGGAAATCATTATTTCTGTATGAAAATTTATTGCGTGAATTAAATTGTTACCAATAATTAATATGACATAAAAATTGTATTTTTATATACAATTTGTATAATCTCAGTTTATTAAACGACGCGAGAGGGCTCAGAACAGAAACATAACTTTGACATTATAATAATAATTAAATCGTTTAGTAGTATTTTCATATATTTAAAAGCACTTATAAAATAGAAGATTGCATAATTTAAATAAAAGTCTTCGTTTATAAATGCTTTTTTTTTTTTAATTTATGAAAATACTACCATGCGATATTATTATTATAATTTCCATCGAAGTTACGTTTCTGTAATGCGCCCTCTAGCGGCTTTTTATAAATGGACATCAAACAAAGATTAAAAATTAAATAATGTAAATACCATCGTCTGCTTTCAATTAATCCTAAAAGTTGTACATTACGTTTAGTTTCCTTGCAAAGTACATTAGTCTATGGAACTCTCAAATCGAAGTTCTTCGTTAGTAGTATTTTCATATATTTAAAAGCACTTATAGAATAGAAGATTGCATAATTTAAATAAAAGTCTTCGTTTATAAATGCTTTTTTTTTTAATATATGAAAATACTACCATGCGATTTTATTATTATAATTTCCATCGAAGTTACGTTTCTGTAATGCGCCCTCTAGCGGCTTTTTATAAACGGACATCAAACAAAGATTAAAAATTAAATAATGTAAATACCATCGTCTGCTTTCAATTAATCCTGAAAGCTGTACATTTACGTTTAGTTTCCTTGCAAAGTACATTAGTCTATGGAACTCATATCGAAGTTCTTAAATGTCGGTTAAAAAAAAAGGGGGGGGGAGAATGACGGCTTTTTTTTTTTTAAATACTCAAATCTTTCCCTTTCTCACCTATTCACTGGTTCATATAATAGGTACAATACAGGCTATTTAGACTGTGTTCCGTGGCATTTTTCCCCTTTCATTACGAATGTTATTACAACAAAAGGGTATTGTCTCTTTTTTTTTTTCCTTTTTTTTTTCTTCCCGGAGGTCGGGGATGCAAAGACAGGCAGCGGTTTAAGTCTTATAAAGCATGAGCTGTCAGCAACGCTAGATGCAGTAGGCTAATTAAAATTTCTCGGAACTGTTTTTAATGATAGAGTGTGGATAGGTTAGGGTGTATTATGAGCTCGTGTGTGGTGAACAAGTTTTACCCGCCAATGAGCTCGAGGTAGTACGACCCCAGTAAAAGTTCCGAAAATAACGCCACCTATTATTTTGACCCTTGTTTGTGTAAAAACGTTTAACTAGGTCTGTATGAATGTGGGAATGGAGAAGCACAGCCATGTTGAATTACCCTGGATGATTTATGAATACCTCTGTAAAGTGCTTTGGCCATTTCATACTTCGTTCTTTCTTGTTAGATTGAAAGAAGGAAGAAAAAATTAAGTCTGGATGCCAAATGCTGTAGGAAAGAGTTTCATGAACCATATTCCACAGAACCCTAGAGTTCCACAGGGGGGGGAGTTCCCCAGAACATACAGAACTTTATAACTCGTATTAGATGTAGATTCTGAAAAAAAAAAACCTCAATCAGTGGGGAAAATACTAATTTTTATTAAATTGACGTATTTCTAGAACAGCTATGTTACTTTTTTATGTGTCATATGTTTTCTTGATGAAAATATTTTGCAGGGCACGAATTCATTGTCCGATAATTTTTAATGAAAACTTTTTATATGGATTCTGAGAAAATAAATATTTTTAGATAGGGTTGTAGTCTCCAAAAATTTTAAGAGACACTGCTATAGGAGGCGCTTCATATCCGATAACTAGCATTGGTTGTCTGTGCCGATATTCATAAGGGAAAATCTATATTGCTATCTCCCTCCACTAAAAACATATTTACATAGGTGGGGGAAGGGAGTACATTGAGTATGGGTTGCTTTTGGCGATGCCACCCCTTCTCCTTCCAACTATAAAGTTCGTTCTGGGTAAGGTCCTGGTTTATTACACTGGGTGGAATATTATGCCATTTCCGAGCCCTCTTTGAACTTACGAATATAGCTATTATGTTCAACATACGACGTATTTGTTAGTTCCGAGAAAATGAAAGGACTACAAGCAAAAATTATGAATAACATCCCACAACAAACATCCAACGATTCTGTACAATGAGTATGCAAGAAAACCAACTGCAGATGCACAATCACTTTGCAGCACATCAACAATATTACAGATCGTATATCTGAAGGGGGTGGGTGGGGGGGTTGAAGCAATCAAAGTAACCTTCACATGAAAAATATTTCTACAAGGTTAAGATCATCCAAGCAACCTCACCACTTCTCCAGAAATTAGATGTGTATTAAAATATTCTGTTCATGTGATTTGTATTACATGGGACATGAATTTGCTGTTTTAAGGATACTTGTGACATAAGACTGAATGATATATGCACGTAAACACAAGAAAGATATTTAATTCGGTCCGGAAATAGCAGACCATCTTCAGTGGCACTACAAGAACAGTTTTAAAAAATACAAGCTAGAATACTAACAATAGATCGTTAAAAATAGAATGCTGATGTTATATCACTAAGTATTAAGTATAAAATAGAATATTTTGAAGTAGAGACATGATTGAAAAAAGAAAAAAATAATAATGAGTAATCTTGATTAGACTTTCTCAGATTTTTCATATAGATATACAGTCATTACGATTCAGGTTGGGGCGATGGAGCAAGGCCTCCACGTTTTCCTTGAACAAACGTTCGAACCTATAACGGGATCTATGTAAGAGGCGGGTCCTGAACCAAAAGTTGCTGTGGTCAGTTTCAATCCCGTGTTGAGCCAATCCAGACTTTTCAGGTTTGTTGTGAAGAATGGAGGATTGATGTTCTTGGATTCTTTTTTCAAGAGAACGTCCAGTCTGTCCAAAATAGGAAAGATCACAGTTGCAAGGAATTTGATAAACTCCAAGAAGAGATAAAGTTGAGCGTTTGTCTTTAGGAGAAGGAAAATGAGAAGACAATTTGTTAATAGGTGAATACGTAGTTGTTAAATCATATTTCTTTAAAATTCTTGCGATAGGTTCTGAAATACCGGAGATATAAGGAATAGGCACTGGACGTATTGAAACTTTGTTGTTTTGTGCAGGATTATAAGAATTGAGAAGATGTTGAGTACTTTTTTTTAGAAAAGCCATTAAGTTTCATGTGTTGTTGGATAGTAGAAAGTTTGTTCAAGGAACAAACTTTCTACTATCCAACAACACATGAAATATATATATATATATATATATATATATATATATATTTCCCCCCCTCCCAATCATGTCTCTACTTCAAAATATTCCGTTTTATACTTAATACTTAGTGATATAACATCACGCGGCGTGTTCTATTTTTAACGATCTATTGTTAGTATTCTAGCTTGTATTTTTTCTTTAAAACTGTTCTTGTAATACCACTGAGGATGGTCTGCTATTTCCAGACCGAAATATTTGGTTAATTAAATATCTTTCTTGTGTTTACCTGCATGTATCATTCATTACATGGGACAAACAGGAGGTTCGAAAGAAATAAGCATGAAAGAACAAACATGTCAATCACGTAGAGATAGAAATATCAATAACTTGGGCTGACATCACATTACGAAAATTAAACGTAATATAGGAAGATCCTATATTTAATTTTATAACTATATTCGCAAGAAGTCCCAGAAATGGCACGATGTTCGAACCTGTGTAATAAACACCAAGACAATATTCTAAAGTAACCTATATAAGAGACCTGAAATTCATAGAACTCTGTTAGGATGGACATTGCTCAGCGTAGATGACATCTTGAAATTAGATGAACTACCATTTAACGATTCCATTCACGTCAAGTTTTATTTTCAGAACAATTCTGCGATCATGTGTTTTTCAGGTTTCAAAAATAGCATATTCCTGATAAAATACACCACAGAGAGTGAGAAGCTAACAGAATAAAAGAAATCTATTATTATTATTATTATTATTATTATTATTATTATTAAGAGAATTCAGCCCACGAGGGGTCGTAAACCCTGGGTACATTATTATTTGGTTAGTATCACACCGGAGGACCAAAATCATATACTAAGTAAATGTATTTGGTCAGAAAGGACGTCATCCAAGTCGACAGTCAATGTGCAAAATGTTTTGCACATTTACTTTAGATATATAAAAATCTACGAGTTGTAAAAGTATATAAAACTTAATTTATATACTTTTATATTAAGAATATAAAATTATGTTATGTTTCTAACATTTGGATCTGTTGTCATGACAACAGGATAACGTATTTCATGACTCTCCACAGCAAAATAAATACAACGACTTGGAAAAGTTGTGATGTAGAAATATAGAATCAAAAAGTATTTTTTAAATAAGAAACATAAAATAACATGGAAAATTAAATATATTTTAAAATTTATTGAAATAATTAGAATATTTTGAAAAATTTAGACTATTCTTTTAAAAAAACTAAATATACCAATAGTAAAATAATTTATTTTTTATATAAGAATTTCCGACAATCAGATTGCCATGATCAGAGCTTTACTAGCTCAATAACACTTTATCCCTACACTGTCCTCTACAGATAACGAGGAAGATGAAAAGCATTCTCGCTTCGCCCCTTTAAGACAGTCCTTATAAGGACTATTGAATGTACAGCTGTTGGCTGGTGCTTAATACGTTCTCAAATTATCACACAAAAAAAAAAGTTATGGTTGATTAGCATGTGGATTGCATAGTTGCCGATATCAATCACATTTTTAATGTTGTGTCGCCTTTGGCACTTCGCCAGGAACTAAATATAATACTGTACTTTGATTTTCTCACCTTCGACTGTTAGCCTTGTCTGCCATATTAAAGTTGTACTTTTTCAGAAAATTACTCCTTCTGTGAATTCTGGGTGGACTTTTAACACAATGCACGAAGTTGTTGATCGTTTGCCAACTGTGCAACTCATATTCTATATGCTCACCTGCTGCCTCTCTCTTCCCCCCCCCCCTATTTTCCATTTAAGGCGTTCTGTGGCTTTCCTTTTCAATCTTCAGGTTCACTCTATAATTTCTCAAGAAAACAATGTCGAAAAAGAGTGAGGTAATGGCACATTCTTTTTGTATCGCAAACACCTGATTACATGGCTGTGGGTCTCTATCAAGGATAGTTTCCTGTCGTAGAGTCCTCTTGCGGCGGTTAGTGGCTCCTCCCAGCAAAATGGTGTGCCGACTTGCTTTTTCTGTTCTTAGTTCCACATCATTTCTGCCACCTGCCTTGCTTCAAACTGTTTTTTTCTCTCTCTCTCTCTCTCTCTCTCTCCTCATACCGTTCAAGCCTAAGGGCGGATATCTACATCTCCCCCTCCATCTAATTTTACATCCGCTAGTTTCTTTCTCAAGACCCGCTATTTCTTAGCACATGATGCGTGGGAGGAGGAGTGGTATGTCTCTCTCTCTCCAAGTAAGCTCCAAGCCATTTTCAACTTCTCTCACCAACTTGCAAGGTTACAGAAAATCTAATGACCCATTTACACTTGGATATAGACTAGCAATGTCAGCCTACTCCTATGGGGAGGAGGCGGAAGGAGTATGCATCAACACATTTTGATTGCGTCTTTGCTAGAATGGTAATGATTAGCTTAATGACAGTTAGCTCAATAATGTGTAGAATTGGGACACTTCAAAGCATGCCTTCTCATAGCCCTGTAATAAAATCTAAAATGGGTATTCCTGTTTTTTTTTTTTTTGTTTTTTTTTGGCTAGTTTGGTAAATAATTTTTAATTTCCAAATTAAGTTGCTTTCTGGATATAACCTTAACCTTTCCGGGAATAGAAAGAAGAATGTATTAAAATCTAGTTCATGTATCAAGATTGGGCGGAATCCATATAATTCATTACTAATTACAGTTGTGTTTCTAAGTCGAACGATTTAATACGAAGAAGTTAACCTTTCGTGATAGTATGTGATGAATTACGAGGGTGGTCTGAAAAGTTCTCGGCCTAACAATAAAAAAACGAATTTATCATTTCAAAATTATTTTTATTTTTCAACATAATCTCCCTTGAGACTAATACATTTATTCCAGTGATGCTCCAGCGCCATTATCCCATCCCTGTAGTGGTTCTCAGTAAGATCTGCAAAATCTTGATTCGAAGAAAAATTCTGACCAGCGAGGAAGAGTTTTAGTTTTGGGAAGAGATAAAAGTTAGAGGGAGCCAAATCTGGGGAATAGGGTGGATGTCCCAACAATTCATAGTGCAGATCCCTTAATTTTCCCATTGCTAAAACACCTTTGTGGGCAGGTGCATTGTCCTGATGAAAGATGATTTTTTTCTTCTGCAAACCGGGTCTTTTTTCACGAATTTTTTCGTCTGGTCTGGTTAAAAGATCGGAAAAATATTCCCCGGTTATTGTTTTACAATTTTCAAGATAATTAATAACAAAATACCCTTTGTAGCATCCCAAAACACCGATGCCATGACCTTTCCTGCTGATGGAACCAACTTTGTCTTCTTTCGCGCTGAACAACCGACTTCTGTTTTGACTGCTGTTTGGATTCTGGTATGTAATGGTGAATCCTAGTCTCATCCATATAATAAATTGACGCACAAAATCAGTTTTATTCTTGTTAAAAAGCTCCAAGCACTTTTCGGAGATTTTCATGCGAGTGCGTTTTTGATCTGCTGTGAGCAAGCGCGGCAAACATCTTGCGCAAAGCTTTTTCATTTGCAATTCTTCATGCAAAATGTATCCTACACTTTCTTTTGAAATGCCTATAGTCTCAGCAATTTCACGCACTTTGACTCGCTGGTCATCCGATACCATATCGTGCACTTGATTAATGATTTCTGGGGTTGTTACACTTTTTTTGGACGTCCTTCACGTGGATCATCTTCAAGGCTGGTACGGCCAGTTTAAACTCGGCAGCCCATTTCTTAATTATCGAAAACGAAGGAGAAGTCTGCCCATAAACTTTTATGAACTTCAAATGAATTTCTTTTGGCGTTAAGCCTTCTTTTACAAAGAATTTTATAACCACACGATACTCAATTTTATCCATTTCAAGAAATACAGACAACACTTTTGCTTCAGACAGCTGTATAAAACAAACTACTTGATAGAATGACTTGCAATTTCACATGGATGCTTATGACAGATGTACGAACTTAGAAAAAAAATATCATGCCAATAGTGTTGCCATTTATGGTCGAGACCGAGAACTTTTCAGGCCACTCTCGTAAATCAGGTACTGGGACACCAAAATAGGCAATTCTTACAGCCTTATAATGAATCTTATTAATAAGATTGCCGAAACACCAAGTCATAAAATCATGAAATCCAGAAATTTCATGTTATCCTTTACTTTACTTTGAAAGTGTCTCCATTATGTATCAAATAATCTGTTGTTTGTAGACCGAAAAGTCAAGAAACACAAGTCGACTCGATTACGTTAAGAATGTATTTGAAACGCCTCTGTAGAGTACGACTTCGGGTTATGCGGAACACGATGTTGTCATGAAAAACTAAATCTCTCTAAGATATAACTCAAAACATTTGTCCACCCTTCCCAGGCATGGAGGGTGGGGGTAAAATAATAGACTACAACACTTATAGGCGATAAACCGTGATATTCTTTATTACCTTAAGTTTCTCTACTCAGATAATGCGATACTTGTCCTTTGATTGGAAAGGCCTGCATTGAAATCACATCCAATAGGACTCGAAGAACATTATATATAAATATTCTGTCAACTGAAGATGTCGGTCTTACGAAAATAATAAGATTTCGTCTAACGAAAATCAAGTTTTACTCCCGTAAAACAAACACGCTCACTTAGCAAACATCAACTCTTTTTCGCCGCCTTAGTTGACTCTATCTAAGAGCTAATGATCTGATAGTTATCCGTGCCCCCCCCCGACAAAAATTATTTGACGCTGATCGACATATTAATATATTCCTAGACCAATGCTGATCCGATAGCGAAAATAGTTTTAGATTTCTCAGATTATAACGTATATATATGCCATACATTCTCAATAATTTTTTCTTTATTATCAATATTCTTATAATTTTCGTTTGTATTTTGCTGTTTTGAGTCAGAATCTTCTTAAGAATGTGAGGAACTGTCAAATGCTTCACTGAAGTAGCCAAAAATTCTAATTTTTCTCCTTCAAAAAGAACAAACTAGCCTTGCCACATTTTATTATACACAGACGAAATTGTTTTAAGCGTGTCATTCTCATTCACTCGACTACAACTGCTTGTAAACAACAATGCAATGTTAAGATGTCCAAGTATTGGATTTAAACAAAAATCAAAACTTTAAAAAAAGAATTTATCATCTTAAAAGTTATCAATTATGCCAAAAAAAAAAAACATTTAGAATGCTTATACTAAACGCCACAGGGTGACACATACATGAAGAGGAGATCTGATTCTATCAACGACTTCTTATTTGAACTATTAATCGTTGTTTGATTCCAACAATCACTTTCTGCCAACATATCTCGCGCAGTTTGTCACTCCCATCACATACCCAGGGACCTCCCAGTAGAAAAGGAAAACCGTCAGATAGCTTCATGCAAAGAGGATAACGCCCAGACGACATCCAATGACCTTTTACGCCAAGGAAACAAACTGAACGTATAGATAGGAATCAAAACATGTCAGCCAAGACTCTAAGCCTGATCTCAAAAAAAAAAAAAAAAAGAAGAATATACAAAAGTCACTATGTCCGCCCTAAGCAAATATGCCTCCGTTCCTGTAAAGACACCGATCCTCCCGAAAACAACCTTACGCAGTGGGAGATCAACACCAGAAAATAAAAAGGGGAGGGGGGGGCGGATTTTTAATAATTATTTTGATATGGTTTAAGACAATGTGTAGAAAAAGCATTAAATGAACGACTGGACTTGCGGAAGAAGGAACTATGGAGGCAGTTATATGTTGTTTGTTGACTGTGTGTTCCTAGGCTGATTTGTCTGTTTCACGAGAGTAAAAATCAGAATTTTCGGGAATAAAATTTTAATATTGGTTGCAGACGTCGAACTTTATTAAAGAATAAATGAATTATTGTGTACTTAAATTTCTGATCAAAGATTATCTGTCATCGAACAAAATGTCCATTTGGAACATCGTTATGTATGTCACTTGCCTAATTTCCATAACTATTTTTAGAACTACTTTTTTTTTTTTTTTTGCAAATAATTCTAAAAACCACCACCAGAGTGAGCTTACTTTTTCCGTTTTGGGGTATTGTAACAAACTTAATCAGTCGCCAAGGGAGAGGGGGGGAAAGAAAGAGTATTAAGTGCGAAGGAGTGGTAAAGTGATTCTTAAGTATGCCCGCAAGTATCGAGAAATTATGCAGATGGCGCAGCATTAGCTCTCAAAACCGGAAGTAGTGTTGCAGTATAATCAGCCTGCTAGCTGTTTGCTCAGGAAATGTGGAAGCTACGTGCACAGAATGTAGAAAACAACTGTCCCGGCAGCCCTTAGAGAAGAAATTAATTTGAATAGTAAGTTATGGGATGTCTTTGTTAGTTGAAGGGCGTCATACTTTATAGATACTTAGGGAAAGATGTGTTAACGAGATATCAGTCGGATCTTTTTGCTGTTGGCACATTAAACTCTTCTCACAGTTATTTGATGGTTTTTTATTTATGTAACACCTTCATACACGAAAACTAATAAAAATTATGTTTCAACATTGACTTTCTCGTGCTGTAATAACCTGACGTGTACCTACCGAATAAAAGACCTTCAGATGACCAATAATGTAAATAATATTTAAAATATTGGTATGGTGAATACTGTTCAGTCAGAATATGCCTCGCACCACTGCCATCTAGCGGACAAATGATCTTTTAAGTAAATTCCGGTTTGCGAATGATTTAAACCATATTTTGGTGTCAATGGCCTGTAAGGATTGGGGATGAAGGATTACTAACATCCTTAATATATATTATAAATTACACACACACACACACACACACACACACACACCATTTCGCAATATACTACACGTATACTGTATATATAATAATTTCGCCATATGCTTAATGATATCTTATTGGGATGTATTTCGAAAGTTAGGGGACCATACGTTTTTGGTACCCATAAATATTCGAAATATGTTATTTTAGTGTCTATTATGCCTCTGTATATAATCAGATCGTTTTGTTTATTTGACTATGACAAGTACAACGTTATCCTTTGATATTTGCCTAGAAACATTCGTTTAGCTTGTGTATATCACGTGACTGTGTAGTCAAAGTATTTCCATTGTCAATAAATATTACTCCATCTAGATAGAAGACGCAATATTTTAGGAAGCTACGGGCGCCGAAACTGTAGTTTATAATCATTTAATGTTATATTGTTTTATAATTTAATTATGTTATGATATATTTTAAAAATAATACGCCATTTTTAATTTAAGTGTGTGTGCTTTCTCATTAAATGGTAAAAACCTGCTAATATTTGAAAAAAAAAAAAGTCTTTTTTTTCCATAATAGATTATTATTTTATTTTATTTTCTCCGTGGTAAAGCTTGCGAGGATGACGGGGAATCCTACAGCGTTTGCGCTATATTCAGAATACGTTATAACGAAGTTATATTGTATCTACAAACAACACCAGGAAATCTACGATAGCACGAGGCTCGGTCGCACCCGTGTGCTACTTCTGGTCACGCTAAGTCAACAGTAAAGTGATATATGGGACTTTGATTGTTAGGGTGGTTGCCGTCGTGACGGGCTGTTTTTCCGTCTTTCGCTAAATATGATGCTCTATACTCCAAAATTGTTAGTTTGTCTAGTGGACTTTATTGACATCCCTAATCCCATATTTCATGTAGGATTTGAACCCGTATATTATAAAAGTACGATTGCCATTAACAATAAAATAAGATTTAGCTATTGATTTTCAATTCAGTACCGTTGAAAATATCTGTATATTTTAAATAAATCCTTATTAGTGTAAAGCGGGTTTATTTGCATAACCTTTTGCGTATACATTAATCTTCTAAGTTAAATTAATTTATTTAGATGTTTTGTTTCTGTAATTCGAGTATTTGCGGTATCTATCATTAGTTCACAAAACTAAGTTTGCTGAAAAATGTGTGATTTAAAAATAAATAAATAAATAAGATAAAATTAATTAATAAAAATTTGTTATTTATAGTACATCCGAGAATTATCATTAAGTTTATTATATACAACTGGTTAATAACGCCTTGCGGTCCAAGCGAGTGGATACTCGCTTGCAAACCAAAAGTTTGTAACTATTTGCATTTGTAACACCGCTATAGCAAAAGCCTTAATACTATTCTAGCTAACAATAAAGTTAACAATCCCCTTCATTATTGAATCAACAATAAAAATTACTCATTTAATAACATTGTTGAATATTCTATGCAATTTCTTTGAATGGTGTACATTTCTCTATTATTTAATTACATTTACCTTCATTGTTGTATCAACAACAAATTAGTGATTCAAAGACATTGTTGAATTGGTGTAGATTTCACTGTGTCGGAGTCTGCTGTTAAAACTAGGTATAAAAATAATGGAAGGTTTTTTTTATATACATTTAGAATTCTCTAGAAAGAGTTTATTTCAAATACAGTATAGCACTTCCAGCCATTCCATATTCTATTCTAAATAGCAACGTTGCGATCTCTTCTAGATAATTAAAGCTACAAATTTAAATCTGATTACAGTACTCCGAATGATAAGAATATCTATTAAGGAAAACCATCATTAAGTTGACGTCATTTATTCCACATTCGCACAACACAAGACTAAATCGTTGGCTTTAGGGACTAACATTTTGGAAAATTATAAAAAAAAACTTTCTGTAACAACATACAGATTCCGATAGGACACAAGTATTCATTTGAAATTTAGGAGGTGTTTTTTTTTTTTTTTATGATAAAGAAAGTTTCTTTTTCCCAAAAACTCGACAACAATCGACATGTATGTGTGTCGTCCCACTCGTGTCAATAATGAAGAGAGAAGTAGGCCAACGTAGTTGTCGTTTGTCGTGTGGAAAAAAAAAAAAAAAAAAAAAAAAAAAAAAAAACGATATAATGAGTCTGTTGGAAGGATGCCATGATCACAGAGAATCACGTTTGTAATCAACCAGTCGGGTTCAGTTTTCAAAATTTGCATCTCTTCCCGCTGTGAACAAGGGGGAAAAAAGCGATTTATAAGAAGGGATGTGGATACAGTATGTTCTGAGAAGCTTATATATATATATAGGTAGATTAATATAGACGAATAGTTTTTTCAAGCCAATCAGCACACGTTTCCTAGAGAAGCCATACTATTTATGCAGTTTATATAGATGGCAACACAAATGATTTAATTAGTCCGACAGTAGCAAATATGTAGACTCTAATTTAAGCATATATCGCAATATATGCTATTAAACAATATCAGATCCAATCGGCTTAAGCTGGCCCTAGCTTCCATTATCAGATTACATTTATTTTATTCATTATTAGATATACCAAGTCATATATCGGTTCGTTAACTACAAAAGCAAAGTTGTTGTTATCGAGGGTTGAGCAACATTAGCCAAGCAACTTGTTTCTGTAGTAGATATGGCTTAAGGAAAATTGATGATGTTATTAGTTGCTTCACCGCTTTCTTTGGGATATTTAAAGGTCCGTTGCGTTTTAAGGCAATTGATCTTCAGACTATTTAGAGAAGGAGTCTGCCGACAAATAGATGTTCTTTTTTAGTTTTTTTTGCAACTGGTCGTCAATGGATTAAGGAGAATTCACTCTCGAAATATCCAAACAGAAACAGCATCTTAAGAGATTGAGTGGTTCGTTTGACGTTAGGATAGAGAGAGAGAGAGAGAGAGAGAGAGAGAGAATGCATTAGCATTTTTCATTTCTCAATTCGTATTTGTATCTGAAGAGATTTCCCAATGAAAACTTGAATATAGAGAATGGGAAAAAATGTTTTTTACTAGAGTTTCGGTGCGCGTAAAGCAGTGTTTCTCAACGTGGGGCGTACGCCCCACAGGGGGGAAATTTGAATATTTGGGGGGGGGCAATTAGAAAATGTACATAGTTATATGTACATATGGCAGGGTTTTTTTCTCCCGAAAACTCGAGTTTTTCATCCCGCATACAGACAAATCGGCCTTTCAGAACACACGCAATTTACAGACAAAAAATACTAGCGGTGGTGATGGTGGTTGTGGGCCGTAGATGGCGTTGATGTAGGTGATTGGTAGTAGAGGCTCTGTCTAGTAGTGGAGACGAAGAGTTGTACGGTAGGTGTCCTCCCGCGATGAGTCTTCGGACTCCTTGGAGGTGTCACAAATAATAATAATAATATTTATATTATACTTTTTCAGAACTTGGCTGACTATTATGCCAGGGGGGGGGGGGCATCAAGATCTTTGAGATGGGGCATGATTCAAAAAAATTGAGAAACACTGGCGTAAAGTGTCGGCTCTGTGTAGTAGTGGAACCATGTTTTGACAATATACATAATATACTCTACCAAGTGGTAAACGCAATGTCTATAGTTGCTATGGAAACATAACGACGCAGTCGTTTTAGTTAAATAAACAAAAAAAACTTTTTTTTATAGAAAGATATGTGTACCACAAGAAATACAATTATGAACGTTTTATTAATTATTAATTTTTCACTTTTTATACTTTCGCTTTGTTCTTGAATAATCACCAAGAAATAAATATGAATATTAACTGAGTTATGGAAATAAAAACACACACGCACACACCTAAGACTGTTGCTATAATCTAAAAAATTGAATATTTTAGAGGTAATTGTATTTTTTTTTTTTTTTTACTCTTTTTCAAATATATAAGAAAGAATCAGATATTTTAAAGATATTTGTAGTCTAGCAAATAAAGTACGTCCAAGCAAACGCTAGAGGTTGGGGGGGGGGGGAGTGACGGAATTGGGATGTTTGGAATTACTACAGCAGAACCTCACGTATGTTCTTCATTTTGCGGGATGTAAAACTCGAGTTTCCTGGAAGGGAAAACACTGCTACCATTGCACGAGACTGGCTAACTTACCTTCGGTTTAAGAAAGCCTTTATAAAAATTCTTCATATCCTATGACGGGATTTGAACTCAGATCTTTCCATCCAAAGGACATCATCATTATAGATCTACGGAAGCTCGGGGAGGGGGGCGCAAGTTCACCATCGATTGATCGTTTTTCCTCCGATCTTACATTCTTTTCACCATAATTATTTGCTAACATAATATGGTAAATGCAATTATCGATTGGATTTATCAGAAATAGTTCGATGACGAAGTCTGCATGTCATCCTAGCTGATTTCAGTTTCAGAAATGCTTTATATTTCGGATGTTATGAAAGAAAGAATTGCACAGTCAAAGTATTGTGTGTGTGTGTGTGTGTGTGTGTGTGTGTGTGTGTGTGTGTGTGTGTGTGTGTGTGTGTGTGTGTGTGTGTGTGTGTGTGTGTGTTATAGCTTAGTGAGGTTACAAATCGGAAGTCCCTAGGAAGATAAAAATAAGCAGCCATTCTAACTTCAAGTTGATTGTCGTTCAACAAAGGACATTGTAAGAAGAAACAGAAGAAAAATTCATTCTTAAAGCAGTTTAGCAAGTTTTAAATGTCTCGTTTGAAAGCACACATTGACCTAAGAATAGCATCAACAGTACTTTACGTGAAGTATAAAAAAAAATCAACAATCCATGGAAAACTTAGTTTGATGGTGACGTCGCTTACGTAAATCCGGCCCACTAACTTGAAGGAAATTTTTCGATAGGCATTTTCCTGTCCGTTCTGAGATAGATAGATAGTTAAAGGACTTTGTTTACAAGAACTTAAAAGCAGAAACTAAAACTCGTAGGTAAGTTGCAGATTTTGCTTTCTGTTTGTGTTTTAGTTGCAGATTTCAAAGCACCTGCAACTATGATGACGTCATCGAAGTGACGTCACAACGTTACAGTCCTTTTAGAGGCTCAGAGCTATAAGTCATTATCTGAAGTGCCCATAATCGTATTCTATTGACCTAATGAAATTTATTCCAAACAGTTTCGAATTCGGGATTGTGTTATACAATCCGGACTCAAACAGGAACAACGGTCGAAAGGGCTTGTTAGTTTGGGGCGTAATACACCCATTAACAGGAAGGACACTTGTCAAAATCCGTGCGGGCAAAATTAATGGCGAACTCTGAATTATCATGTGGGAACGCATGGCAAGACTAATCGATAATATATTCCGGTTTGACAAACACAACGATGATAAGGATGTGTCCAACACACAGTGGGTGCGAACAATGCCTGGATAATCATCAGAGTGCAACTCACCGTGAAGTGCAATGAGAGCAGTTAAACTGACCACCATCCATACGGTTGACACGGCGAACACAATCGCTGTTAACAGAAAACAGCTACTTAAAAGGGGTAATAGCTGTCATAAGTTGCAGCATCCACACAACAGATTGTCTGTAGGAGTTTCTCGCTAGTGAAGTAGCCTTTAACACTCCATCATGAAAGGGAGAAACGGTTTGAATAAGTCAGATTTATGAAAGGGGGTTTAAATGCTAGCATTTAAGCCCCTAACCGAATTTAGGAAAAATGATACACGTGTCTCATTCTTTTCAAATGTTTATTTCACCACGAGGCACGTGTTTTAGTCTATTTCATCACGAAGCACGTGCCCACTCTGCTATTTCAAGTTGACAACAATGTTTTGATAATGACAGAATTCATCAACAGATTTCAACAATTTGAAAAAAAATTGACTGCTTCTGTTTATCGTGAAAAGAACTATTTTAAGAGACACTGTACATTCTTTTCAGGTATATTTCATCTCCATACACGTTTCTGATTATTTTCCGATGTTTATTTCATCAAGAGACACGTGTGCTAAACGCACTTTTAGTATATTTCACCACGTGCCCATTCTGTTTTTCTGCTATTAGTTGTTATTTCAAGCTGACAACAATGGCATCTGCTAGAATAATTACTTTTTTTCCTCCCGTACATTATTCCATACAGTTACCAACAACACTTAAAGAGTTGCCAACAATGGTGCCTGTGGTTATTGTTGTCATCATCTTTAAACTGTAATTACTTTTAGAGTTGGTTTTTCACCATACAAAGAGCTAAACAACAATGTTCCCACCTGCGGGCATTATTGTCAGCTTAACAGAATAATTCACTAAGTATTTGCATAATGATTTGCTTCACTATTCAGAAAACTTCTATACTTTTTTTTTTTTTCAATGTAACTTAAATAGTTCATCGTTCTAATATTTATTATTATTATTTTTAAAGGTGGTCTGAATATGGCATCTATCTGATTGTTTTCTGTGTATCTATAAATGACCAAGCCAGAATGAATAATTTATAACGAATATCAAGTAAACAATATCTCTTTTTTATATATTTTTGTATATAACAAGTCGAGAAAATGGGGTTTTTGCATGCCATTTACATCCACAGATAATTTAAATAGAGTTTAGTATAGCATTAACTCAGAAAATATTAATTTAATTGAATATAAATGTACTCTTTTATTTCTTCTATGGAAAAAAAAAAATGTTATAATCGCGTATAAATAATAATGATCACCACTACAGATACTATCCGATATCAGCATTATTTTTGACAATGAAAATTATCTTTGAAAGGAATCACGATTGACTGAGAGATGCTGAAGACGCATGGGATGCTAATTTACCATAACTTAAATTATAGCCCAACGAATGATGTAGTGTTAATCTTATAGGCTTTATTTAGAAGAGCCCAATAAATATCCTGGGTTTTATTACAAATTTATAGTAATTAATTCTATCGAAAGTGGTGAATAGATGTTCTGACTTATATTTTAATTTTTATAGATTTTAGAATTTATAGTTTTCATCGATTAATGTCAAAAACAGACAATTTCCCTATGTTTATTTCTACATGACAGTTTCTCAAAGTATTTGCTATCGCATGCGGCAAAGAGAATACGCTTCCAAAAGAAAGACAATAATTTGGAGATTTTCTAAATACAGAGTAGTTTCTTAATCTATCATCAGAATTCCATAAACATTATCATAAATGTATGACTAATTATCTTTTTAAATTTACATACAGATAAATATGGGCGAAATATTTACTGCATCCGCTTAATAAATTAACGTCAATCTGCTACGGAAATTTTGAATTATTATTATTTATATAACATTTATATGTTCTTATAAAGAGTGTATTAGATGTAACTAAAATTTTACAGCTAGTGTTCCTTATAAATGAATAATATTATAGGATTATCCTTAGTTTTATAAATTATTTGATAATTTAAATAATTTTTAAGAAATAGAAATAATAACAGCGGCAAAAAATTACATCTAGAAAGCATATGAGACATTATAACAGACTTGAGTATTATACAATTGATTTGGTGGAGTCATTATATAGCAAATATGTGTTTTAAGGTTGAAAATTTTAGTAATTTTCAAATCCTTTTTTTTTTTTTTTTTCAGTTGTAAGTTCATTTGGCGAATATTTCATCATATAAACCATGATCATTAAGTTTTTTGCCTCGCATCTTATACATTTCGGCAATTTTACAATCACGTCTTTCATTCGATAGGTATGATTTATAAATTGAAGAAATTCGATTTTTTTTTTTCGTTATTCTAGACACATCAATCTATTTTCTGGCCATTTAAAGTTAGAAATAGTGACCGTGTGTTGCTACAACGTACTGGCTTTCCAATATTATCGGGCATTCTCCATTTAATTAGCGCCAGCTAACAATGGTATAAGCCAATAATGAAAATCTGATGACTTAACATTTTTCGTTTTATAGTTCATATTCAATTTACGTTGTGACGTCATCGTTTGATGAAATCATACTGGCAATGGTTTAATACCGATTTGTTTTTAGAACGTAATACTGTATTTAGAGTCTATTGTTGCTGGAGTAAAGTGTTAATTACTTTTCATAATACAAAGCAAACAATTTATATGGATAGAACATTAATGGATATGTATATGTGTACATTTTGTGAATGCTTCAGCAAATTTTCGTCAACTGTCCAGTTAAGTGATTTGTGGGCTTTAAAAAAAATCGACGTACCAGAATTATATTCTAGATAATTTTTAATTACACCATTTACACGTTAATTTACATCTGGAAACGCTACTGATTGGCTACAAAACCTGTCTGGCTAACTCTCAGGCAGTAGGACAGTTTGGGGAAGGGGGAAGACATGCTACTACTCCCGACTCGTAGCCAGTGCAGGGTCAAATACAAGACACTAACCAAAAAAAAATTGACTGGACATGTTTGGGCGACTGATTGCAATTGTAGGGAATCTGTCGCGTCAGACTACACCGATATTTACAAGACACACCTGATAACGGCAGGAAGTCACGTGATCTTCTGTACACATCTACACACCACTGGTCCATTACAACAGTCTGAACAGGTGCTAGCTACAAGTAAGGACACAAAGACTTACAGTAGTCCTGGGGTTAACGATCCGGTCCTGTCCATCGGAAGATCTGCTGGTCGGTCCGGGTCCAGCCTCCATGGAATGGCCCCTCCCTCCGCTACTGTCCAGGGGATGCACTTTTGGATCAGGATTTTTTTTTTTTTTTTTTTTTTTGGAAGTCAAGTGAGATGTTAGTGTCCACAGTTCAGTCATACGTCCACACCATTTTCGGCCGCCTTGGGCCTTCCCAAGCAGGAGTAGAGGCCAAGGAGCTGGCTGGCAGGGAGACCTGATGAGGTGGGAGCACTCGACTGTCCGTCTGACTGTTCTCTGGCGCTGGCCGAGGAATAGGGATGACAATCGGTCACTCGCAGGAAAGGGTTGAGGACTAAAGAGCCAGCCGATGACACCGCCGATGCACCGTGACGAGAAGGGTCAGAGGTCGCCACTGCAGCTGACGGCGAGGATGAAAGACCGTAAGTCGAGGGTCCACATCCACACGGCATGAAGTACGGGGACATGGGAAGTGGGAGTCCAGAATAGAGGGAGGCCGCAGCTGCCGCTGCAGCGGCTGGACTGTAGGCGGTGTAAGCAGCGGTCATGGGCCCGGAGCTTGGAGAACCGAACGACTTGAAGGAGTGCAGCACTGAGTCCGCGTGAGTTGACCCGGCCGACAACTTCACGTCTTGGTCCGTGCGATCTTCTGCAGGGGACAAACGGCTGGCGCTGGCTGCAGCAGCTGCCGAACTGGACGCGGGACTGCTGTGGAACATTGAGTCGGTGGCCCCCGGGAAGGGGAGCAGCCCAGGCACGGGGACGGGCAGTCCTGAACTCTGAGGAAAGAAACTGCGGGGGAAGCTGACCCCCAGATAGTCGACAGGAGCGGACATGTAGGGCAGCGGGAAGGGGAAGCGATCCTTTTTCAGCAGCGTCTTCGGCTTCCGGCGTGGCTTATACTTGTAGTCGGGATGCTCTTTCATGTGCAGCGCTCGAAGCCGTTTCGCCTCCTCAATGAACGGCCGCTTCTCCGCCTCGGAAAGGTGCTTCCACTCGGTTCCCAGCCTCTTGCTGATCTCTGAATTGTGCATTTTCGGGTTCTCGAGGGCGATCTTTCTCCGCTGAGCTCGCGACCACACCATGAAGGCGTTCATCGGTCTCTTGACGTGCACCTCGCCCGTGCTGGTGTGTCGCGTCGTCGACAGGTTCATATCGGCCGGTGCGGCCACAGCGCCCAACTCTGCCTCCCTGTTCCCCTCCACTGTGGCGCAGGGCTGGCTGTCCCACCACACGGCCACCCGTCGAAACGCCACTTTGGTGCCGCGCGTGTGTATGCTGTGAACGAACGTTGGAGTTCACGAGGCCCGAACGCCTGGTCCCTTGTGCCGTTTAGCGGTAATTACGTGGAGATGGTGAACTCCGATTTCACCCGCCTCGCCACCTCCTACTCACTGATTGATTCACATCTGCGCAACCTTCTCGGGCCACTTTATTTACCGCAAACACGTGCGCGGTCTACGGCGCGAGGCGGAGAACCCTAATAGGCGTTCGCGAGCCCACCAATCGCAGACACGTTTACATTTTCCGTATGGCAGAGCGTTCAAGGCGTGAATAATATGCTTGGAGGGACCGACTATTGGTCCTGTTTAGTCGCTGTGTTCTCCGCGTGCATTGCTAACACCCTGTGGCGGGCGTGACATACCGGACTCCATTGTCCGCTCAAGAGGAGACGTCAGGAAGCATTCACATACTATTCTGGCATTGAGGCACGGATTTATTTAGGACTTGGAAAGCAACTGTGGCAAGAGCCAACTGACACTCAGCCCCACCTAGCAGCGATCCAGAGAAACTCACCTGTTTTATGTTGTGGAAAAGTGTGGTGACTCCGTCAATGTTTGATATCATTTCGCACTGTTTCATTCTTTCGCTCCTAACCTATCCCATCTTCTTTGCAGCCTTTATTACACTTTCTAATGTCTGATATTCGTTTGACCTCCTAGATTTGCATTTAGAATTGTGTCTATGTCTGTTTTATTTGGTGTCATCGGCTCTCTATTTTGTTGCTCATTCTTTCTTGAATTTTAACTTTTATCACAATTTATTTTTCTCTACTTTTTTCCTTGATGCTCAGAAAAATTTAAATTTTTAATATTTTCATTTATTTTTCAACATTTGTTGATCTCACTGCCATTTTTTTTTATCTAGTATAGTTCCAATTATAATTTTCTACAGAACTTTCTTGTTATTACTTTGTATATAACTTGCCGATATATGAACTTTCAGGAATTATTTAAATTTTCTTTATAGAGTAGATTTCATTATCCTCGCCTCGACAACTTCCTAGTCTGGACTCTATTTGTCTGACTGATAACTCGTCAAGTTATTTCTTAATTTCAATTACACTCATACATAATTTAATTCTAGGACACTCCGTTGATACAAGTAGTTCTGTGCCCCTATATGTCAGGCATGCTATTCTGTCTTGTTGCTATCTACCATTTTAATCCTTATAATTATTATTTTCTTTCCTTAATATTAATTGTTTTCATGATTTTGTTTTGTATGTTAGAAACTATTTTTATATATTAAATTAAAGTTTAAATTTAAAAACTTTCAATTGTTAATGGAATTATTAATTAAATTTTTTGAGTAATAGTTCTAACACCTTTTTATTTTTATTTTAAATAATCTATATAAGTTAGTTTCATTTCATTTCGTTAGTAACAAAAAGTACTGTGTATTATGTATTATTTTTAGACATTCTTTCGAGACGTTCCAGCATCTCAACTTTGGGAATTGTTAACGCTATATTTCAATTATCTTCATTCAGATATTAAGATGGAAAAGTTTTCTTTTTAAGTAACCAAAAGTTTATTCTTAACACACGCACATACCGGAGATAAATAAGATGGAAGAAACGGAATAGACGATAAATTAAAAAAGGAAAGAGGCGATGTGGCTGAAGACGAATAGGCAATAAATAAGAAAAAAAATGGAATAGACAATAGATGATAAGGAAAAGACAATGCAGATGAAGAAGCCAAAGATGATGAGATGAGGTAGGATAGGAATAGACGATAAATTATAACATATAGGCCATAGATGATGATGAAGTGAAAGAAGAACAGATTGTGGAATAATAGAAATATGATGACGATGAAGAAAGAAGTATACCCCGTGAATGAATACGAAGATGACGATGAAGAGGGAGAAGAAATAAAGCAATAAAACAAATGAGTATCCTTTTATTTGCAAGGATTCATTTGGGATTCTTTTCTTCCGGTTAGGATGTGATTTACTATGTAAATAATAAGTCAGTTATTTTGTTAACTTAATGGCGATCTTACGGAGGGTCTAAATAAAAAAACAAACAAACAAAATGCTATAATTACTTGTGAATCGACACCTCCAGATTCTCTTTTCTTTTTTTGATTCTTAACCCACATAATAAGAACAATCAAAACCTGTTTTAGGAACATTATCTCGCTCCAAATTACCCGAACTTTTAGATGCATGTCACAATCATTGTATTCTCCAGCCGGGAAAAAAAAAAAAAAAAAAAAAAAAAAAAAAAAAAAAAAAAATAGATATCGTACAATCACGTGATCTAGCAGTACACTGGAGAAGATGGATGCACCGACTTTATGAAAGGTTTAAGTGAAAAATAAAAAATTAGGCGAAATTATAAATTTCATGACATCTCAAGGAAATTTATTAAAAGACCGAGAAGAAAAATGAGCATCTCTGTAATAAACCCCTCTAGCAAAAAAGGGGGGTGTTTAGTAGAACGAATATGATGGCAGAAAATGCCATGTTGGAATATAATTAAAGGTTTCGTATGCGACCATTCTAGAAGTACCGCGAACTCCCTCAACATCAAACTATTGTGATCTGCATCTCTTTTAGTGTTCAAAATTCTCACGACAGTATGGCCCCGCTCTGCATTTGTTATCGGGGTTCTATTTCCCTTTATTCTGAATCCCTCGTGCAGTTCAATGACAGCTATCCTTATGATGCTTAAACATAAGCAAATAGTTCTTTGGAGAATAAATAGATTTCTGTAAAAAATACATCTGAAATTAAATAAAAAGTATCTTTACTCATCTATTTAATACGAAACAATTAAAGAGAAAACTGCAATAATATCTCCATGGCAACGAGCCTTCTTCGATCAAAGTCTGTATTCAATAATATGTTTGAATAGTTGATCATTATATTTTTTTTTTAATCTTAAAGAAAACTTGAAGTAGTGAAGTATAAAACTCGTGAGTATCAAGCCCTTAGCATGTTTTGAGAACTCTGATATTTTCAGCTAAGAGATATGCAATCTACTCGCGCTACTGAAGCATCTCTGTGATCTTTACATATTGAGTGTGATCTGTATATAGTTGAATGTGCTATAATGAGTAAATATTTCTCATTAATCTGCTCCTCCTCCTCCTTATACGTATATTAGGCCTAGTGGCCTGTTAGGTTCGTATTAGCTGAAAGCATGGGCTATTACGATCTGAAACCGCGACCGCCTCGAGGATAAAGTGGTTAGCCCTAAGCCTTCCGGTGTGTCTATGATAGATGCGTGTGTTCACGGGGCCAGTTTGCCTGCTCTGGGGACGAAAAACCCTAGTTTCCGGGTGAAAAAAAAACAAACAAACCTACTTCTGTATGAGACCGACTAACTCAGCTTTAGTCGACCAAAGGGCTTCGTCTAATTCGGAGACTCTAATTAATTAAGGCTCTCATTAATCTAGTTAAGATCAAAGTCATTTTTATGCTTTAAGCTAATCTTTATTGTTCTTATTATCAAACATTTCTTATAATAAGGTTCCGCCTGTCAATGAAGACCGAGCCAAATTCGAGTAAAACGTCATATTCGAAACTATCCCTGCTGTTTGAAGAAAAATACATAAAACAAAGATTTGTGTCAACAAGTCGATTATTAATTGAAGAGTGAAATAGTGCAGTCAGCAGGTATTACTGTACGAAATGTCTCGTAAATTTGTGAGGTCAGTAGATTTGTCAAGTAAGTAAATTATCTTAGAATAACTTTAGGAATGTTTTTCTTTTTCTTGCTTTTTAATCATATCATGCACTAACTAAAGAGTATAAATGTGATAATATGATCCATTGAAGTCAGCATTTACGGAATTATTATTTCTGGAAAGAAGGGTAAGAATGTTTTACAATAACCTTTCCGTATGGTAAACGTTCCAATCCAGAGATCAAAAGATTTAGATTTAGATTTGCTTTCACTTGGATTTCGGCAAATGCCCAGTTACGTAATATTCATCAGACACAATTGAGTAATATAAAACATGTATATATATATATATATATATATATATATATATATATATATATATATATATATAGAGAGAGAGAGAGAGAGAGAGAGAAATTTTTCCTCCTCAAAAAAGAATGATTTACTATATATTCAGAATATGGTATTTTTTTATAAAGATCGCGAATTAATAAAGAATGGAAAACTTATTTTAATGTAATCGAAATATCTGTGTCTACTAAAAAAAAAAAATAATACAAGCACTTTATGAAATAAAATAGTGCTTTTAAATGATTAAAGTAGTTTTCTATTTTATTATTATTATTAACCTCAGTAGCTCAGTCAGGTCTATCAGTCCCGTGAACACATCAATACTGATTGCAAGGAAGGCAACAGGAAACCACCTTTGCGTCATATCTCTTTAGTAATTAGTTGCAACCCTGTCAAAGAGAGTAGGCCACAGGATTAGGATTATTATTATATTAGTCCTATCTTATTTTCACTACAAGGAAAGTTAATTTACAATTTATGGCATGTAATTCTGCTTTCATCTTCCCTTTCGTGTTGTTAGGCAATCTACGTGGCTTATTAGAAACCTGATACTGCTTATGATGGGAGGGTTAATCGTATCTGTTTATATCTGTAAATAGCGTGTGTTCTTCTGGCCGATTTGACTGTTTTGTGGAATGAAAAATCCGAGTTTCTAAGCGACTCTGAGGAACAGCTTCAAGTATCCCTTGATATTAATAGATGATCTACGTAACGATTCCAAAGATTACATGCATCTATTAAGTATTTTCAGTCAGTTAATGAGAACTATGCTTTATTCAAAAAACACTTGTTGGCTGAGTCAGGGTTAAGTGATAATCAAAAGATGATTATCGCTAAACTTAAAAAAAAAAAAAAACAGTTCGATCCGTTTGAGAAAAGAGTTCTCATGTCTATTGCAATTTGATCGATCTTTACT
This sequence comes from Typopeltis vanoorti, assembly GCF_054136105.1. Classification (NCBI taxonomy): domain Eukaryota; kingdom Metazoa; phylum Arthropoda; class Arachnida; order Uropygi; family Thelyphonidae; genus Typopeltis; species Typopeltis vanoorti. Next base: position 69,373,789 of record NC_143569.1, on the reverse strand, counting down.
TAATCATGTCGCGGAACGATTAAAAAAAATATTTTCTATAATATAATTCCTCGATCTGGATCGTCTTCTCTGAAATCCCCTTCAAAACACATTTTTTTAAATGTATTTCTTTTTATTGCATGCTTTGGAACAATAACTCTTCTTTCGTCTTTGCTTTTAATCCCTCATTCCTTCGATCGTAGAGTACTGTAGGCCCAACATACCTTTTGCATTTTCCACTTCTGTAAAAAACTTGAATTCGGTAAAAAAAAAAAGCGATGTCAGTCAGCAAATAATAAAGCCAGTTAAATACCTCTACATATTTTACATTTTATTATGTATTAATTATCAATATTCATTTTTCAAATGGTCTTTATCTCCTTTTTTAGCCTCTCCCCCATATGTTCAGTTTAGTATTAGATTCCTTATTAATACCGTGTGGTAAAAATGTTCAGCGATAAAAATAAGCATTTGAATTAAGCACATAAGCGTAGGTTGGGAAACAGTTAGAAATAAATTAAAATTATATCAAAGACTAAAGTAATTTAAAATTAGAAATAGAAGAAATAAAACTTTAAAATGAGGCTTCCATGGAAGAAAAGAACAGGACCAACAAAAAAAAAAGAGGAGGGGAAAAAAGAGTAAATACAAAAACGGGAAAAAAACAGAAGAGGGGAAAAAACTCTCTCTTTGTTCATATCCTTCATTTGTTTGTTCTTCTACTTTTTTTTTTTATCTTTTCCTCCTCTGAGCTTTTAGTTATTTATTTTTAGCGTCCTGTTATTACACAATAGTGGGAGTGGGGGACGGGGAGGAAGGAAGGATATTGATCCAAATGGAGGATCCCCAGTTCTAGATTCGTTACAAAGGTACGTTTCTATTCCGGTTCCAGATATTTTTTCTCCGATCCTGCTAAATCTTGGTTTCTGATCCTTTAGACCAGCGCTTCCCAAACTGTGGGCCGCGGCCCCTTTGGGGGCCGTAAGTTTTGTTGAGGGGGGGGGCCCGTGAAATAATGAAAACAAATTTAAAATGTTTTAAGACTAAATAGATTTTTTTTAAATCTTAAAAGAAACGTATTTAATTTTTATTATTTATTATTTCTTTTTTGTTATTTTTTATATTTTAATGGGAAAAAATCACACATTGTTGCAGGTTCACAAATTTTGCTTCTTGCGTATTTCGGAGCTTAATGAATATTAATAAATATATGCTTATTCATATAAGTTTCATTTCAAAGGTATTGATAAGAAGCACAAAAAAAAAAAAAAGCTTACAAACGCAAAATCTTGAATATAAATACAATAAATATTATAATAATATATGTCTGTATTACGATTTTTTTTTCGATGGGGGCCTTGAAATATTTTGATTTTTCCAAAGGAGATCTTGGCATCCATGAGTTTGGGAAGCACTGCCTTAGACTAACTCTAATCACCACCCTGAATTCAGGTTTCTTGAATGAGTGCCAATCGTATGTCTCTTCATAGGTTTTAATTTCTAGTACCTTACGATTCCACTTCGTCTTAACTCTGGACTTTCTTATCCATTTTATCTTTCTTTATTTGGTGGGATGGCATTGTTATTACCGAATCATTCTTCCCAATATATCCTTAGCTTTAATTTCTAATTTTATTTTATTTTTTATTTTATTTTTAATTTTATATTCATTCGCTTTTCTATGAAATTTAAATTTTTATTACTTCTAACTTATCCTAGACCCGTCACTTTAAACTTGGTTTTATCACTCAAGACTTTTGCGACACGACTTAGGAAAAAGGCTTAAGAATGACAATATCATCCCAGAATGTTAACGATAATGTAAATTACAAGTCAGGGGATTGAACTGCCCTAAGAAACTCCTCCCTTTTGACCAATACAATGCGTCAAAACGGCACATTAACAGGGCATCCCGTGGTGTTCAAGGGGGAGGGGTCGCTAAATCATCTTATTGAGACAAAAAGCAATCAGACTCAATGAACCACCCCTGGCCTCTCGAGTCGAACTCTCATGTCTTATATTAGACAGAACAAGAAATGTTTGACATTCTATCCTAATGAACATTCTTAAATATTTAAGGAGGTTTTATCTTCTACACTTGACCGCTGCTCCACCCACCGGGATACGCTGGAATGTTTCTAACATCTGTGAAATTCACGGTGGCTTAATTACATTGGCACATTTCGGACACATCTCTTCAGTTAACGTAATGATCCACACGCAAAGGAATGGTGGAGAGGGAACACACCGAGTCGTGTTAAAGATACCGGGTGGTTATCAATTACAAAATAAGGAGCTATCATTTCCTGCTTGCTGTATTACTGGTCGATGGGGAGGAGTTTATGTTAGTCATTAGTTTGTTTATGGACTGCAATATCTGGTATTGTTAAGTTCGTCTCGATATTCAGACGATGAAAAAGATATATATATATGTGTGTGTGTGTGTGTGTGTGTGTGTGTGTGTGTGTGTGTGTGTGTGTGTGTGTGTGTGTGTGTGTGTGTGTGTGTGTATTATTTTTGGAATAAAATTTAATGTTCTTGAATATATATTCTGAAACCTCAGCATATGCTTTCAGAAAAAGATTGAAAGACTACCTCATTGGACTAAATAATGTTGATCTTTATTTTAACTATAACTTATCTATTATGTCCAATTATGATTCTAACATATTACAAGTATGTACCATGTTCTGTGAGCCTTGATAAATACATTTTTAGTAACCAGTATGGCTACGTCTCTTGGTTACACACATAAAAAAAATTGTAAAAATTCACAACTTATTTTAAACATTTTTATAAACTACGAAAACTATCTGATAATGTATTATACTCTACTTGCATATATAAGGAAAATATTCTAATTTGTCTATAATAAAATAACCAGACAAAAATAAATGTAAAAACCAACAGAAAATGTGATAGTAATACTTGAATTGTATATTTATAAATAGGCACGTGATGAGAATAATAAATTTTGTATTGTGTTGTATTATATTATCTTTATTGCGTTTGTTGTAGCATAAGCATCCTACTTAGCCTTAAAATGCACAAGAGAGAGAGAGAGAGCGTGACAGAACACAACAACGCTTAAAAACAATGTATGATTAAAATAGATCATAAAAAAGAGAAAAAATATATATATAAAAAAAGCATCCAGAAATGAGGATAGAAAGAAATTGAGGAAGTCTATTCTACAATCCATACGGACAGATCAATAATCAAATATAGACAGAAAGATTTATAATTTCCTACAACCAATAGAAATCAAAGCTTTTATGAATATAAAAGAGAAAGTGGAGCAGTGGAAAATAGGTAAATAAATAAACAGCGAAGCACGGAAAAGCTTAAAAATAAATAAACAAATAGACTCCTCAGGAGGATGCTAGAGCATCTTCCAGTTCTTATTAAAACGTCTTGAGATAAGCATCAGTGAACACTGTTTATTAGCATCCAGTGTTGCATATTTTCCCATTGATTAATCAGACTGCCGACAAGAGAAGATTTCACGCCCGATTAGTTCTATAAAGCCCACGTTTGAAAGCAATTATCCATTTGTAAACATCCGTCGAATGAAAAGATAAATGTTTTATGAAAATGCAATAAAAATAAAAATTGTCCCGCCTTTCCTCTGGTCGACGCACATCGTTCCTTGCTATCCGACTTGTCTTAATAAGCCTTTCAAGCATCGGCGCAAAAGATATTTAAGCGAAGAGGCGTTATTGTTGACAAAAGAAAACACTAACAAGGCGAACATAGCGAATGGAAAGCAAAAGAAGGAGAGAAGAAGAAGAGAGAGAGAGAGATAGAGAGAGAGAGAGAGAGACAGAGAAAGAAAAAAAAAACTGTCAATTCCTCTTTCCCTTTTCTCTAAGCTCAATTGACATTCCGCAAACAATAGACACCCAGTCTGCAGCTCCAGTGAAAAGGATTGAACAAAACAAAGAGACAAAACTGGGTGTGAAAGAAAAAAAAAAATAAAAAAAGACTCCCATAATAAGAAACAAGAGATTCTCTCGTTCAAGTCTTGTGAAGTTGAAAGTTGTGTTGAATTCACTATCGTTCAGAAATACAAACACTAATCCGCCCATTCAGCAACTACTATGCTAGCAGAAGTGTGAAAGGAAACACCACTATATACAACTTTCTACGCTTCTTCTTTCTGCTCTCATTGTTCTCATCAACATCTGTAGATTCTCCAATAGTAGCCTCATGATATTCTCATCACAGCGAAACGACTTTGCCAGCACGCACGAAAAAGCCTTCACACGACATCCTAAATAGGGATTGTCTCCAGGGAGGGGTCCGTTTACTCGGCGCGAGTCCAGTTCGTACTAATCTGATGTTTGTGTGTATGTGTGTGTGTGTGTGTGTCGTTGTTCTGTCGTAGCTTGTGAACGCGCGCGCGCGTGCTTTGCTTCTTTTTCTCCCATTACCGTGCGAACGTTAGCTCATTGTTAACAACGGCAAAGCAACTATTGCAAGTTTATCCTCTTTTTTTTTTTTTTTTTTTTTTATTTCTTCTCCCTCTGACTTCATCTTGTCGTTCGCTACATTTTGTTCAAAAAACTTAAACTCCTTTTGCTAGCGTTCGAAATAGTGTCAGCCGGTTTCTGAACCTTTGCATCCACCCGACGGTTTTCACCTTCTATCGTTGCTTCAAAAGGCCTGTTGAAAATTTTGATCTTTCCCCCTCGCTTTTAAGGAAACAGATTGCCTTATAGAGGGCGCTGAAAGTCATGTTTATAGTGAGATAACCGGACATTTAATAGCGAAATTGATTACTTTGCTACCGATCGCTTTCTCATGCTAGATGGATGTTTGTGGGGGGGGGGGGGGAGAAGGGAAATCCAAATAAGCATCTTGATTTGACTGCCTTGAGCGATAAACAGAAAAAGAGAGACAGACAGACAGAAAGACTAGATAAAGTAGGAAAGAAAGAACGTAATAAAATAGGGAGAAATGATTGCAAGGGAATGATGAAGATAGAGAGAGAGAGAGAGAAAGAAAGTGTGAAAGAAGGAACGTAATCAAGGGGGGTGACTGTAAGCAAAAGAGAGAGAGAGAGAAACCAAAGATAATCAGCAAAATAATGAGTTAAAATGATCAAATAAAGTGAAAAAAAAGCAGATAAGTAGATTTTATTTTCTGATAGTAATCTGGAAAGAATCAAAGAATAAGTTACCTAATAGAATTTTTCCTCTCTTTTAAAAAATAAATTTTTATAATAATTTAAAAATAAATTTAGTTATTTAAAATTTAATTTGACTATTAACCACATTGAATTTTTAAGTTTTCAGTTCACACCTTTATTAGAATAGTATATAAGTAGATATATAAATTTCAACAAACGATAAAGTTATATTGGAGGTGATTATGTGAAGAGGCAGAATAAAAAGTCCTTTTTAAGACTTCCAGGGGTAACGAATGGCATTGCTGTAGCTTTAACTGAGGCTCGGCTATTGCCCGTTACACAGCCATGACTGGAGCTTTTAGCTCGATAACACTCCATCCACACAGATTCTCTTCATTCAGATGACTGGATAAAGAGTCAAGGACTCAGTCCATCGCCCAGTTCTTTTAAGAACTTTAAAAGTTACATTGGATGAAGTGTGGTCAATCGCCCGTGAGATGCGGTGATTGATTCATTCAATTCAATACCCTTGGAGGGTAATGGATGGCAATGTTGTACCAATGAGGTTTAACTGAGGTTCGGCTGTTGCTGTTACCTCCTTGGGCGCTGAGATTCGAGAGTTTTGAGTTCGCTCTCTTAAGGTTTTGCCTTAAGGGAGCAATTTGAGTCTCCGGTGAAAGCGTTCTCCGGCACGGCCCGCTGAGCGGCTTTGTCGGCGAATGATTTTCTTCGGAATTTGAGCGGTTCTGCTCGGTGGTGGGGGAGCCCGTCACTGAGCGGAAGAACCAACGCTGAGATATGGACGGTCTTTCGCCCACTGTGGAGTGGCCTAGAGATCGTCCGAATTTTTTTGAATTCACCTTTACTTAAACAGTCGGTGATTGATTCATTCAATCCAAATCCAATACTCTTGGAGGGTAATGGATGGCAATGCTGTAGCCAATGAAGTTCTGACTGAGGCTCGGCTATTTCTGTTACCCTCCTGCCATGATCAGAGCTTTAATAGCTCAATAATACCTTATCCCTACACTGTCCTCTACAGATAACGGGGAAGATGAAAAGCATTCTTGCTTCGCCCCTTTAAGCCAATCCTTATAAGGATAAGGACTAATGTTACATTTTATTATGATCAGTCCTTTTTAGGACTTCCAAGGTAACGAATGGCAATGCTGTAGTCAATGAAGTTTTAACTGAGGCCGGTTATTGCCGTTACCCAGCCATAACTAGAGCATTTAGCTCAATAACACCCCATCCACACAGGTTTTCTTCAATCAGATGAAGGGATAAAGAGTCAAGGACTCAGTCCATCGCCCAGTTCTTTTAACAACTAATGTTACATTTTCTTAAATGCTGAAAAGGCTACTGGCATAAAAAAATCTTGCAAAATATATAAACGCTGAGAAAAAAACACGTCCGTCTCTTACGATAACAAAAGCAGAAACGCTTCAATTTGTTGAAATGTATATGAAACGTGGACAGGAAAGAGCAGAGCACAACTGCTTCGATTAACGCAGGAACGCAATTTGTTCCAAGATGGTCGCTGACTTCTGATAGAAGATTGCACCATAAGAAGAAATGTATATACAGTATATAATATTCTAATAAAGGCGTGAACTGAAAAACATTTTCCCCGTGTGGTGGCCGGGATAAGAATAGCTCAACTGCAGTCCATGCATGTCGTACGAGGCGACTAAAATGGGTACCTAGGGAGGATAATGGATGGCAATGCTGTAGCCAATGAAGTTTTAACTGAGGCTCGGCTATTGCCGTTACCTAGCAATGACCAGAGCTTTTAGCTCAATAACACCCCATCCACACATTTTCTTCAATCAGATGAAGGGATAAAGAGTCAAGGACTCAGTCCATCTCCAAAGAAAAAAAAAAAAAAAGATGTTACGTTTGTTGGGAGATTGTAATATGTGACAGTTCGTGTCAGAAAGGAGGAGGAATAAGATTAATATCATCATAATAATAGATGATAGGAGGAGGTTAATGAATATTTTTAGCTTCCGATTTGGCTATATATATTATGGCAGGAGTTTCTCAAGGAGGAACAACACTGTAAATTTTATTACATTGCCTCCTTATGGTGATTTATATCATAACCCAATAGAGGGCAGCATTCGCCAACCAACTAACAGAGGAAATTGGAGCTCACGACTCATACACCACATTTAGACCGGTATTTAAGTATTGTTATGGACGGTACCACCTGTTCTTTTTTTAACCGAAAAAGGAGGTTGGGAAAAACTGCCTACAGTCATACTACAACTGCATCGATCCAGTAGGTATCCTTCACAGCTCTTTGTAAAGAAAATATTTCCATTCTGAGCTCGTTCATCCTTAAAATGCATTTTGCATAATTAGGATATAAAGTGGTTATAGAAGCTGATTAGGAAGCTTAGGATGAAATTTACGAAGGGCAGGTTGTCATAATCCTTACTGAATGTCCATGTCCATGTTACGTCCAGTTATACAATCCTTACTGGGCAGCGACAACGCATTTTCTTTCGCTTCTTCCTACACGTGAACTCGATCGGGGGAGGCGCTTAATAGGAGAGGTCACAGCCTTCCATGTCAAGTGGACATAGCAGCTGCATATGTGTCAGGAAGTCCAGACAAATAGCTCTCGTGAGGGTTTAAGTCCCTCTCAATCCTTTTGTACACGGATTTGAGCATTCGCCTAATCTCTGCTGACCGCTATCCTAATCGGTATAAGCCTCCGTGTGTGCTCCACATTTCCCAATGCTCTGGCCACGTGAGATTCAGGTTGGCACGTGTCATGGACGTGAAAGCGCATTTAATGTATATTTCCCTAACAATGGAACACGTGACATGCACTAAATGACGTAAGACCCCATGTAGAAAGAACTCACACTGGGCCAGTTTTCCTAATACCTTTCCTACTGAACAAACGGTATTGAAACAAGATCAGCACACCAGTTTGGGAACACTTCGCAGAAAAATATTTCCTAAGGGAAACCCTTTTTCTGTTATAGGCAATACGCTATAAGAAACAACAACAATAATAACAATCTTCACCATAAATAACATTCAATATATATTCTAAAAGACATGATTAGTGCCAAAAATCAGCCTATACCATAATCATATGACCCTCTTTTATATAAGATATCTTAGTATCAGTCAAGATACGATGAAAGACGTCTTTCAAATCAATGATAAAATACTCATGTGATATTAACTTAACGTAACACTCTTTGCTTTTCAAGAAACACCCTTAGAATCGAATACAATGAACATCATAAACATATTATTCATTCTGTGTAAATCTTATTGTAATATTATGATTATAAAAAATTAAAGGGGTTGTTATTCTTTCTTAGTATTTTTCTAAATAAAATTCAATTATTTAAAATGATAATTAAATTTTTTACATAATATAAGTTACACTCTTTTTTCTAATAAGAATTAAATATTTTATTTGAATAAATTGAAAAAACTAAAAATAATATGCAAAACGTAATTCGTCTCAAACTACAAGGACAGTTTTTATTTAGATGCAAAAATATATACTTTCTCTCTCTCTCTCTCTCTCTCTCTCTCTCTCTCTCTCTCTCTGTTTCCTTCTGTTGGTGTGTATAAAGAAAATAAATATTTTTAATGGCTTCTTTCCATATCTTTATTTATTTTTTTTTGTTTCATCAATCTAACATGTGACAAGTTTAAGAACTACACCTCGTTAGTGCAATATGTGCTTAGTTGGAAAGTGCCTAGGTCCGAATCCAGTCTTGGACTCGAAGAACCTTTATTATGGAGAATTTTCTACTGACGGGGAGTTATCCGATCTCATCAGATGTTAGAAGCATTTTTCCAGCAGAATGTGAAATCGGCAGAAGAACACGCGTAAAATATAACACACTGCACTCGTAGCTTTACTTGCTTCGATCCCAATGCCAAACAAATAAACAAACTATTTAAGTAATAATCAGTATTATATCTAAATTCATAATAAAATTATAAGCTTTTTTTTTTCTTATGGCAACATATAAAAAATTCTCTTTTCTTTTTAAAATTACTTAACAGTTTATTATTGAGTGTATTATCATTGTTTTTCTCAATTGATGGTTGTATATAAAATTATTGAACGTGTCTGTAATTAGTATTTAATCACAGGACCCTTCCTAAACTAATTTCTACTTTAGTTCGTGTGTTAACTGTTTGTGACTTGGAATTTCTTTGTGTATGTGTTTTCTCTTTTCCTCAACACCAATATATATGCTGTCACACACACATACAACACGTAGCGTTGACACTCCCACCTAAGCCACGCTCTTGGGAGTCATTCTCTTAGGCATAGATCACTTCAGAGCTGCTAGATAAACAATGCATGGTGTCAGTGCTGTGCGTGTGCCATTATAGCTGCCTGTTTTCAGGCCTCAGTTATTTGTTGTGAAAATGTCCTATTGTTTTACGGGCACACTGTTGTTTCCAATCCATTAGCCATGGCTGTCCGCTGTTTCTCCTCTATCCGTCCCATTAGCCGAAGTGCAGCTTCGCTTACTAAAGAGCCTGTTGAACGTTATTTTACCCCCCCCCTTATCTTCCCCAAATAAACGTGCATCTTCAGAAGCTAGTAGTAGACGGAGTTTGTAAGCAATGCAAGTGAACGCTCTCTCTCTCTCTCTCTCTCTCTCTAGTTCGATCGCTTTCTCAGATTGGAGTCGTTCATTTTCCCGGCCAAAGCCGCCTCTTCAATTAAGCTAAATGAGCCAGGACACTGGCAATTGTTGCATCCTTCCCAGAGGTACAATTCATTTCCATACAGGTGCGTATAAAACCCTCGTGCCAAATGACATATAATGACAGGCACAGTACTGACATCCGTCACTCTTTCAAATCGAGAGAGAGATAGTCCATTGCTGAAGAAAGAAGCTATTTATGGGTGGGGATGATGTCTCCTTCCTCCACCCCCCTTTCAATAAATTCCCTTGGAACAAAGGTTGTTTCCATCTTCCTTCTTACTGAGTCTGTCTATTGTGAACTACAGTAGACAGACGGCATGCTATAATAGACCCACCACTCGCCTTTGTATTTATAGTCAAATTCTTCTTACGGTTCTATATTTGGAATTTCAAAGAAACAGCAGGAGTAAATATATGTCTAAGTTATTTTAAAGCTTTTAAAAGAAGATGGGTATTTACTGTTCTAAAATGCTGTTGTGACGTGGCTAGATTTTAGTTAATTGTGTCAACAAAGCTGAAAACAAAAATCTTATTGAATATATCACAGTAATGCCACTGACATATAATGGCTGAATGCATTCATGTGGTTTTGATTTCTATCAATGCCTGACATAGATTGAGTTCTCAAGTAATCTCCATCTTTTTGTTCTAATGCTTCTGCTTCAATTTGAAGATATTCAATTCTTTTTTCCTGGCTTCTGAGATCAATTTCACTGGTTCGGTTTTATCTCTTCTGTAATTGAAGAAAGGAAATATTATGAAATAATTGGAGAGGAAATATTACGAAAGCAGGATATGTGAACTGGAATGTCATGAATCTAATGCGTTATTGCTTGAACAGAAATTAACTCAGTTACAGCAGGAACATGCAGCATTACAAGAAGAGAATATCAGTTTGAAGAAAAAGCTAGAGTCAGTGTCTGATTATTCATCACGCAAGGCTAAAGTGGAAATTCTGTCTAAAGAGCTAGCGAACGTAAAGAGTCAATTAGAAAAACTCAAACAAAGGGAGTTAAATGAAAAAAATTTAAGCACTCACACTTCAAGCAGAAGCAAAATCCAACACTGTGCCTCCTCCGGCAGAAGATCTTGAAATTAGTTCAAAGGTTTATCAGTTGAATTGAGCTTTATTTCAGCAACATAAATTTGAAGAAGAATTAGAGAGCACAAGGCATTTGTACAGGACACTTATTATAAGGACTGAAGAACAGAGGACAGATATAGACGAGTTGCACAGAATTATTCATCATCTGCGTCAGAAGCTAACTGAAACTCAAGATACGCTCAACCAGGAACATAAAAAACCAAACGAAAAGAGTGTATTTCAACAAACATCTCCTACTCGTAGCTCAGCACCAGACGACACAGGCAAATACGTGCAACACATTTCACCCCTTTTGACACCTACACATTTCCTTCAAAGATTCAATTACAGAAGAGATAAAAAACGAACCAGTGAAATTGATCTTAGAAGCCAGAAAAAGAATTGAATATCTTCAAATTGAAGCAGAAGCATTAGAACAAAAATATGGAGATAACTTGAAAACTCAGTCTATGTCAGGCATTGATAGAAATCAAAACCACGTGAATGCATTCAGCCATTATTTGTCAGTGGCAAGTCAGAAATTACATTCACAGTATTTGATCGAACCACAGAAAAAATGATCACCAAAACATGGATGTTTGTTAGATCTTCATATGAAGCAAAATGAATTGCCAAAATTCTTTTATAATAAAAAATTATCGGATGATATGTGACAATCACCAAAAATGTGTATTTCACTACTGCATTCTTTATAGGAATGCCAACCATTGTTATAGAAACTAAACCATAGACAGAGTATGTCATGTGTTGTAGCTAATTTATTTATTGTTAAGTCTTTTTTTTTTTTTTTCAGTAGAATTGAAAATCACTAGGCAGCTATCTCCACCCTTAGTTATCAATAGCTGAGTTCATCTCTACCGATCATTTGTAAACTTACCGTTGGCGAGAGTAGGCAGATGTTTGCTGCCATATCATGTTCCTTATCCTAACTGGTATTATTGTCTGTAATTATGTGAGTACTGTGATTTTGAGTTGCGGGATTAAAAAACTAGGAGAGGTTTCTGGGATGGGAGGGAATGAAAAGTCCCTCACATTGTGATGGTTTATTACTTCTTTTTGTTTTGTCATTTTCTTCTTACAATATTTGAGACTTGCAAAACACACACACATAAGATACTGACAGGAATCCATTATAAAATGATGAAATTGTGTTATTGATGCAGAAACACACACATGCGCACTGACTGCTATATCATCGGATGTATCTGATGTACACAAGCACAATATAATTAGATAGATGCATCAGATTCATCTTAAAAACAGAACTATTTTATTATAATTATTATTCTATTAATAAATTGACAACCGTGGTCTTTAGAATGGATATGGTTTTTAGGATACTTTAAGCCTTCATTAAACACTACAGTTGTTTCTCATCTGGCGATAAAAATAATCTCTCCCCAAAACAAAAATGGGACGATATCTTAGGCAATGTTTTTATACACTAGTTTGGAAAGTTGAAATATTTTATTTATTATTTAATTTTAATAGACTTGATAAGCGATTTATATGAATAAATATAGCTCATTTATTTATTCGACTAATTTAAATAAATAAAGAATTTATTTAAATTAGTCGAAGCCCATGGGAGGACAATAACAATGAAATATATAATTATAGTCAAGAACTTAAACCGAATTCAAATTATAAGCGTTTGGATTTTTTTATTTCTTTTTATTTTTTATTTCTTTTATTTTTATTGAAAAATCAGTAATTAGAGCCTCCGTAGCTCAATCGATTTCAACGATACTCTTTAGTTGGAAAGACCTGGGTTCTAATCCCGGCTAGAAAGCGAAGGACTTTTAAAAAGACTTTTCAATTGAAAGTGAGTGAGTGAGTTAGCCGGTCTCATACTTAGATGAGAGGATCTGTTCCCGAAACTCGAGTTTTTCATCCTTCAAACAGGCAAACCATCCCCATGAACACACAGATCTACAGATAAAAATAATCATCCCCCTAGCGGGACGCAGAAGAGGAATGGCAACCCCGCTACATTTCTCAGAGAGCTCTTTGAACATATCATGAGCAGAAACGGAATAATCTCCAAACTCAACCACTCCTGATATACATGTACTGTACGCCCACAGATGCGAGACCCTTCGACACTTCTGCGCATGTCACAAGAAGAATCCATTCCGATATTAGGGTAATAAATGTGTTTCGTGGGATGAGTGTTTCTTATATGCGTTAAAGTGGTAACTATTTTGCTTGTACAATAGTCGGAAAATTTACGTATAAAGCACATAATTTCGCGTGTTGTTGACAAATTCGTCCATTCTTTATTTCTTTCTTCCCCCTTCAACATGAATTAACTATTCTTGGCACATTGCCAGTCCCGTACAATATGCGTGTTTCTCATTGACATGACAGTCCCCCCTTCCTCTTTATCCCTACAAATTTTTTCTAAAATATACAAGATAAATAGAAGGAGTAATATTTGAACAGACACTGGTAATTCGAATTCGTATCGGACTATCTTAAACTCATAATTCACTAATATTTCAAATAGGAAAGTAACACAATAGAAAAATAACGCAAGTGCAGAACAATTAGGATTTACTATGAAAACTTATCAACTGAAATTGAGTTAGCAGAGGTTTTACTTTTGTCTAGTTAGAGTTTTTTTACAGCACAGACAAATTGGCATAAGAGCATATAGTGAAGACCATCACAATTATCGTGATGTATAATGGACTCACAATAAATGTCCTGAGTGCAGGAGACATAGTCTAATGGTTCTACGACTGGTTTTAGGAGGCTAGTTAAGGTAGAAACAGGATTTAGGGAATGTAAATATCGGGATTCTGGCTAAACAAAAGGCGATCGGACAGCGAACTTGAAACCTAGAGGTGAAAGAGCTTCATACATAAGATTACTATCTCTCGTATGGAATTATGAATTTATGTAATGAATGAAATAAATGGATTTGGATTTTATTCTCTTTATCCATCACGTAAACAGCGCGCGCGCGCTCGCACTTCAAATATAATAAAAGAATTAATTTTCACCTTTAATCTGGATGTGGAATATTTTAGCAATCTATTGTAATACAGTCTCTGATCTCTTTCAAACCATTGCAAAAAAAAAAAAGTGTGACGTCACTGTGACGCAAGATAACACTATTAAGGTCCAATTCAATTATTAACATAATAATTGTTTCCCGCCACCTACGGGATAACACACGTGCTAGGGAATAAATAGTTTCACTTTCCCACGTTGGGGGGACCCCTTTGTCCTCCATCTGGGTCTCGATAACGCAGTTACTAGCACACTTTCATTGCTCCCTCGGGTGTCATAACAGCCCTCTCGATAGTTTCCAAGGCTCGCACTCTCTCTCTCTCTCTCTCTCCGGTGGACACTACAAATCCGTATCTCTTGAATCCCTCATATAGAGACCGATCTTTCTCCCATGGGTCTCTTTACTCATCTGGTCTTTGTTTAGCGGACCAACTGTGAAGGCGCGTGAAATGTGCGATTCGGAGATGGCTAATTAATGCTACAAGTGGAACGAATTATTTGAGCAGTTGGCGCCGACCCCCGTAGATCAAGATCGATTCGTAGAGTCGATCATCTGGACTGCAGTCGAAGTGAAGTGCATTTGCCTATTCCAAACACTGTCATCTCTTCACAGATAAAGAAAAAAAAAAAAAGTGTGGATCATCTTAAGTTCCGTCTTAAGATTTACATTGGAAACACAAGACGATGTAGACAACACAAACCAACTTTAGGAAAACTAAATACTGGGTATTGGCGTTACATGATATTAGAAAGACAACATAAGGAGTTTCATTGACCACGTAAGATGCATCATCTGCACCTTTCTATTTTTCGAGACCAAGAGTGCGTATCCACTACTTCCATCATAGGACAGAAGTAGAGAGGATGCTCCATCTGTCGTCAGCTCAAAACAAAGTTCAATGTGAATATTGTATAAAGAAACTGAACTTTAACGTCACATGAATAAACAACCCAAATGACATCTTCAGTGAAGATATAGACAGAGTATACACTGCTGATATGTAAATTTCAAAAATTAATTAAATCAACGAAAAAATCCGTGTTATAACATGCAAATAACCCGAGATTACATTAATATAATAATTAATTAACTGTATTGAAAAGTAGATTATAACCCCCCTACTTCCTTACTATTTCATTCTCTCTATCGCGAGTTACTACGAGATAAAACTGTTACGTTTTTCGCATACCTGCTGTTTAAGATCTTGCCTTCAAAAAGATAAAAATGCCTTCCTTTAAGGTAAGGACAGACTCCAATCGAACGTTCTTTCTCTTATTTATTTCGTATGGAGTTCTCTCGTTTCTTCCCCCCGTCTCTTAGGATGGGGTAAGCCTTCCTAATGAGGGATTAAGTATGTATTTTTTGACTGTAGATCCACTTGTTCACGGGCCGGTTTGGCTGTTCTGAGGAACCAAAAACCCGAGTTTCCGGGTGAAAAAAAAAAAAAAAAAACCTCTACCTCCGTATGAGACTGGTTAACTCACCTTTAGTCGAAACAGACCAGATAAAAGTTCCTCACGTCACTGACGGGAATCGAACCTAGGTCTTTCCGACCAAAGGGTGTCTTCTATTTCGACTGAGCTACGGAGGCACATTCTTTCTCTTAGATGCATAGATGGTAAATGGGGGGGGGGGTGAAATCTGTCGCCTATGGAGACGCACTTCTTTATTTTTCTTTATTTGAGGACAAGATATTCTTTCTGTCTTTATTTCTTTCTTTTGCATTTTTTCATTTCAGTGTATCTTTTTTTTTTTTTTTTTTTACTTCGTTAAATACCTTTCGTGCTCTTTCTTTCTTTCTCTCTTTCAATCTTTTGTTTCTGTCATTTTTTTTTCTATTTTTCTCTGGGTTTCATTTTCTTCAGATTTTTTTTCTTTCTATTTTTCTTACTTTTTAATCTGTGTGTGTGTGTGTGGAAGAGACGATTATCTACAGAACTAATAAACCCCCACATGTATTTCGTTAATTTTTTATACGCCCCTTAAACCATCTTAGAAAAATCTGAGTATTTAAAAAAAATGCCTAATTTATTCTTTCCAGTCAAATTAAAGTGTTCGATCTTTTAGTTGGAACTATTGGAAAAATACACACAAAAGTAAAATCACAATTTAACGAAACAGTTTTTTAGAGCACGGTTAAAAATGTACTCATATTTTCATCAAAATATGTCATGGCAACTAACAGGTATTGGTTAATCATAGTATTGATCTCAATAAACTTGCCACTCGGTGTATTTATCGCTTCATCGGCAGGTCAATAAAAACGACACACCAATTGCCTCTATCTTAGGAGTTGATAGAAACTACTTATTGCCAAAGCACTCGAAGTTAACTTTACCCTCGTTTCCCCCTAATAAATCGAAGCGTCTTACAGGGAAGACCAGTCGCCTATTTATTCTGGTCGCGGTAAGAAGTTTATTGTTGCTATAACGGAGATGCACAAGGCAAAGTAAGGCTGAAAATTTTCTGCACTAAGGTCCCTTGCGGACTATTGAGCAATATAACTGGACGAGAAACATCTTCGGCTGACTGCCAGAGACAGTGTTTCTTTAGATGTGGGTGTAAGCCAGCATCAGATAAATCACCT
Organism: Typopeltis vanoorti; assembly: GCF_054136105.1. Classification (NCBI taxonomy): domain Eukaryota; kingdom Metazoa; phylum Arthropoda; class Arachnida; order Uropygi; family Thelyphonidae; genus Typopeltis; species Typopeltis vanoorti. Next base: position 69,357,262 of record NC_143569.1, on the reverse strand, counting down.
TAATATCCCACATTTTGGCTCGGCCTTTAGTAGGGACGGGGGAGAGGGTGGGAAGCAAAAAAAAAAAAAAAAAGTTAGAGGAGGGGAAAAAAGGAACGTCAGGTCGTTGACGAAGTCGTCTGCGAGGTCATTTGCAGGTCTGATTGAGTCTAAAACGTACAGCGACGGGACTGCCGGTTGCTAGGTAACGCCGAGAAGATGGAGAGAAAGGTAGCCCGAAGAATTGCTCAGTCTTTAACACACTCGAAGCCTAGTCCAGTCCCACGAAAAGGAAAGTGTCCTGATTTACATGAAAGAGCCATTTGGGGAACATTAGTATACAAACTGTGGCCTTTGTGTAGTCAACGGGGCCGAGCTTCAATACCGGAGAAAAAGTGACACTGGAACCGCTTAATGGGACCAGGATATTTTTCTGGATTTTCATCGCACTAGAAGCCGTTAATGCGCCCCTGGGTGCCTGTGACGGAGCCCATTAGCGTAAATTGGGACGATGATACCTTTCACCTGATGCCCTATGCAACACCTTCTAGAGTGTCTTCCATATATATGTATATATACAGCTCATCAATGGGAAATTTATGACAAACGTCTCCTTCTCGCTAGGCCTAAGAAAGGCATTGTTGCTGTCGTGATATATTTATTACGAGATATACTATTAAACAGTATATAGTTCTTGCTTTATATTAATCATACCAAACCAGACCACTTAAAATAACAGTAGCATATTCGAATTTAACATTAAAATAAAGTTACGACGGTTTTTATGATTTTTCCAATGTTTACAGCCTAGAAATAAAATTTGTTTTTTTACTTGTTATTCTGACTTTTTTTCTATATTTCGACAGTTTCATATTCATTTTATATATTTATTTTTTATATATTTATTTATTTTATATATTTTTTTTTGTCAGCATTAGTAGCATGTTGATGCCATGATAGGACTATTGATTCATCAGAACATTGTTGATTCATTTTCCTCTATAATTCCAAGCACATTACAGTCAAGGCCGTCAGTAAAACATTGAATAAATATCTTCGGAGATTTATCTTTTCATCGGATGTTTTAAATCGTTTTTCTGGTGGATATTTAATCCAAACTCTCTCCTGTTCGATGATCCATGCTTTTTAGTTATGAAATAATTTATTCTCGCTTTTATCTTTCATACTCCGTCAAATGCATTGTTCATACTTTCACCCTCCGTGTCGAGTCAAGCGTGATCGCTGACACACTACAGAAAGAAAAGGGCCTTAGTTACGGAACAGGACATCTCTGACCCCTGCAAGTTTTCCGTTTCAAAGTCGACGATAGAAAAAAAAAAAAAAAAACACAACTCATATTGTGGAGCGAGCTAATGATGCATGCTGTGATCATTCATCAACACCCCCTCTCTCTTTCCCTCATCTTTGAAAGGAACAAAAAAAAAAAAAAAAATTCGGTGGGGTGTCAAAGATTATCGAGGAGGGAAAGAGAAGTGAGCGTAATGAATGGACATAGGAAGTTGCATAAGAATGTTGGAGAACAAACGTAGGCGACAATCACCCTTTCCTGAACGTTGTTACAGAAAGACAGGGAAGCATTAGCGAGTCTGGCCCCTTAGGGGGGCCCTCGCCTGTTTCTTACTTCCGTAGCACTACTTCTCATTATGTAGCATCACTTGTCCGGCTCGCCACAGGAGGGCGCCATTGTGGCTCACCACAGCATCACGGGAGCAGGGAGAGCGCTGAGCTTGGAAAAAGGAAACATGCTCTTGTGGTAAGAGTCAAGTGTAATGGGAGATAACAGACCAACAAGCACGCAACCAGCTTTCTCCACCCAAGAAGACGGCTTCCTGAATTTTTGGTGTGCGTGTGCGTGTGTGTGTGTGTGTGTGTGTGTGTGTGAGTGAGAGAGAGAGAGAGAGAGAGAGTAAAAGAGAGAGAGAGACGAGCAGGAGGAGGTGGGGGTATCCATTCAGTGTCGACGCTGGTCGGTGAGCGGGGGCCCTATTTGCCCAGCGGGAACGCCAAGCAATGACGGCGATAGGAGAAAGAGATCTCAACGACGCTCAGAGAGTGAATAGAAAGGAAATATAAAAACATTTTTCAACTTTACAAGTTCCCTATAATAGGATCGCTTTCAGCTCAGAGCATCGTTTTTCTCTCAGTCCCCCAGGGGGCTGAGATGGCTGTCAGAGCTATTCATCAGGACCCTTAGAGGCGACGATATACAGTAGCCAATAAAGTAAAGCGATTTTTGAGGACTTTAGGCACAGAGAAGTCCTCATTTCTCTGATAACTACCATCCTTTTCAAAACGCTATCAAAAGAACTGACAGAACCCGACGTTTTGCCGCGCAACTATAAGCCTGTACTTTGTGGTTATCGCGAGCAAAAGCAATTCCCACCGAAAGTTATTGTGAGTCGGACTCTTTATGATATATCTGTGAATGTAAAGATCTTGGGTTTGAGAGTAGCATCAGTCGGTAGCACTGAATCAACACTTCTGTCTCCAGGTACGGATTTGACAGCTGACAATCGCACTTCTCCGTCCTCCTAGCTACAAACTGCGGCGACAAATGTCATTTCTACACTCCTATTTCAGCACTTAGATGTCTTTTGTAACTGCTGCGTTTCCGGTACGCTAGGAAATTGGCACGAGCCCACGTTAGCATGTGTTACAATACTACAAGTCTCGGTTGTTGTTCGTTCGTTTCCATTATCGAGTGTTATTTACACTTCTGACAAGTGAGTTATTATTAGTGATATTGTCCCTAGATGTCGCTAGCTGCACCTATCCATCAATGACCGAGGACAGCAGAAGGAAAGAAAAAAAAAAAAGAAACGAAGTTTTGCAGATAGGAGCTGTAATTTGGGTACATGTCTTAGATGTGATAAATATCTGTCGGGTTCTCTCGAAAGCCTTCAAAGAACTGTTTCGTGTGCGTCTTTTTGTGGGCGGCTCGCCTGCGTTTGTGCGTTTCACTCTAGACGTCTTCAGCGGGTTGTTCAGTGCCCTATTTCGTTTGGGATTTATTGCTTTTAATTCTTAAACCATCTCTTTCTTTCATTCTCTCTCTCTCTCTCTCTCTCTCTCTCTCCCACTCTTTTTTTCTCATTTGAAAAGTCATAATACCCCCCCCAGGACAAACCCCCTCAAATCTATTACTAAGACCCTAGACATCGGCGACAACGTCGATATAAAAAATACACTATTTATAAAAAAATTTGTAAATAGTGGGGGTGTTCATAAGAAGCCAAACTTCTCTGCATGTGCGTTGAGGAAAGGGTGTGAAGGAGGAAAAAAAAAAGAGTAGGAAACTATCTATTCAACTATTTTCACCCTCATAGTTCTAATGTTCAATAAAAGCTGAAAAATCAGAATATTGGTTTACTCAATTTTGACGAGGACTTTTCAAATGAAGGTGGTTGTCACTAGTTACTTTCATACAAAGGTGGTAGGATTTTTTTCCTGTGTGAAAAGTTGCGTTTTAACTAACACAAAACAGACAATCCAGACTTTAAAAAAAAGGCACGCCATGTACACATGTAATAATAACACATGTCATCTCCTTTCACCTAATCCTAAACAACTAGTACAAACCAAACCTGTTGCTGTTCCTGATTGCGACTACGTTCCTAAAGACGAAATATATTGGGTCAAACTTTGGAAATCACTGATGAAATATGAACGAAATAATGCAACACGCATTCAGCATATAGGGATACACTCCTTTAAGTGGTTTAAGCATTTTAAATTTAAGATAACATCAGGACTGATAAGATGACTCATTTACGTTATCCTTCGCTAACATTATATATTAAGAAAGATTCCCTTAATGCTGGCGCTAACTTAACTAGTTCTGTTTCTTTGATCTTCTACATATTACTTAAAGTAAAATTAATTCGGAGGCTGGTGTTTATACAGGAAAGTTATAACACAAAATACATACACAGCGTTTTAAAAGTAAAAGAATGTATTCAGAAAAAAAAAAAAGGTTTTAAAATTTTAAATTAAATTTTTTTTCCAAATAATGCTGAAAAAATATTAAAGGAACTTGGTGTAATATGGAACATCATTTTGATTTTGCTAGATAGAATGAAAATTGTTAAAGAAAAACTAAATCTTTCCATCATAAGATATAACCCAGAATGTTTTTCCTCAATTGCTGTTTACAAATTTCCTTTATGAATTGTGAAAACCAGGCTGAGAATAAAATTCAGTCTTGGCTCGTATTAGATAGCGAGAACGATTAAGGATATGTAGAATACAGTAATCGATATCAAATGTGAAAAACTTACCTGTAAAATGTTTCTAAATACGACAAAAAAAAAAAAAAAAAAACACGAGAAAATGGATGCGACACTTTATAGGCAAGAAACTGTAGCATCCCTCTACACTCTCTTATTTTTATTATTATCAAAGCGAAAATGACATCAACTTTCACCAATAATGCCGTTTTCGCTTTTGATAACAAACATTGCAAGAATTTATTCAAATAATGATAATAAACCATCGACAGATAACCTACCAAAGAACGTAAAAAATACTGTACTTCTACAATGGATTATCGTTTGTCAACGTTTTAATTTTTGGTTTATATATATATTTTTTTATTTAAACATTTGTAATCGAAGTAATCGCATTCTAGTGGGTGACTATTACATCAAACCGCGATTTTTATTCCAATTTGTTACTCTCTCATGGTATTACAGCAAAGTCTGCACTGCGCAAGTCAAATTCAACCATTATTACAGTAACAGTTGGCTGATAAGCAACTCTGTTTCCATGGAAACTATGAAATACATTACGTAATGTTCTGGCACAAAAGCAACAGGTTTAATTGAAAGATGACAAGGTTAGGATAAGGGAGGAGGGGGGGGGCGAATACATATTCAGTGTCATAATTCGTTAATAACACATTAGAATAAGTCGAAAAACCCATACTCTTTCCGAAGTAAGCACATTCTGATGATGATATTTAAGTGTACAAAAGATGAGTTTTATAAATTTTCACTGTACGACTTATTACAGATTTTCTTATTACAGACTTGATCAGAATAAACAGAGTTGCTTTCAACAGTAACTCTTCTCTTTCTCAAATAAGTTGCATTCAAACCATAATTTAAACATAAAATCCCTATCTTCTATTTTTTTTTCGTACATAAACTTGAACGTAAGGGGGGGGAGGCAGAGTATCTGATAGTCTATAAAATTTCATTTGGTGATTTGTGGGGGGGGGGGCTAAAGTTTAAGTGAATCCACAATAACCAGTACTGGTTCATATATATAAATCAGTAATGTGTATTGTATTCAGTCTCTGATCTCTCTTAATGGTGAGAAAGGCCTCATCCTTTTTCTATTTCTCGCATGGTGACCCAAGTCCATTTTGGGATGAGCATATGTTTTGTATAAATAAAGGACATCAAAAACATCCATGCTGAGATTCGAACCCGCAGCCCTTGGGCTGGAGAGCGGATATGATAATCACTCTGTCCAGACCCGAATGAACCAGTACTATTACTGTACAATAGAACATAAGAATTGAACACCAGAAGTTAGAGAATATCGCACTGCGGAGAAGGAACTTGGATAGCGAGTTGCAAAAGAACCATTATAGCGGCATTGAACAATACTGGCTCATAAACAAGCTCAGTTATCTTTATTTACTATTGAAATATCGAAACAAGTAAAAAATAAATAAGACTTCTAAAAGTCCTAAAAAGAACTGGGAGATGGACTGAATGAAGAAAATCTGTGTGGATGGGGTGTTATTGAGCTAAAAGCTCTAGTCATGGCCGGGTAACGACTAATAGCCGAGCCTCAGTTAAGACTTCATTGGCTACAGCATTGCCATCTGTTACCCTGGGTAGGATGTCCTCAACATCCTTCAATAATCCGCTCGATAAACCTCACAAAATTAAAATAATAGTTCTTAAAAGAACTGGGAGATGGACCGAGTCCTTGACTCTTTATCCCGTCATCTGAATGAAGAAAATCTGTGTGGATGGAGTGTTATTGAGCTAAAAGCTCTAGTTATGGCTGGGTAACGGCAATAGCCAAGCCTCAGTTAAAACTTCATTGGCTACAGCATTGCCATTTGTTACCCTGGAAGTCCTAAAAAGGACTTGATCTTCCTCCTTCTAAAATAAAATATAAAATAAAAGTTATAGTCCTTATAAGGACTGGCTTAAAGGGGAGAAGCAAGAATGCTTTTCATATTCCCCGTTATCTGTAGAGGACAGTGTAGGGATAAGGTGTTATGAGCAATTAAAGCTCTGATCATGGCAGGATGGTAACAGCAATAGGCGAGCCTCAGTTAGAACTTCATTCATTGGCTACAGCATTGCCATCCATTACCCTCCAAGAGTATTGGATTGAATGAATCAATCACTGCATCTTAAGTTCTTAAAAGAACTGGGCGATGGACTGAGTCCTTGACTCTTTATCCCGTCATCTGAATGAAGAAAATCTGTGTGGATGGAGTGTTGTTGAGCTAAAAAGCTCTAGTCATGGCTGGGTAACGGCAATAGCCGAGCCTTAGTTAAAACTTCATTGGCTACAGCATTGCCATTTGTTACCCTGGAAGTCCTAAAAATGACTTGATCTTCCTCCTTCTAAAATAAAATATAAAATAAAAGTTATAGTCCTTATAAGGACTGGCTTAAAGGGGAGAAGCAAGAATGCTTTTCATATTCCCCGTTATCTGTAGAGGACAGTGTAGGGATAAGGTGTTATGAGCAATTAAAGCTCTGATCATGGCAGGATGGTAACAGCAATAGGCGAGCCTCAGTTAGAACTTCATTCATTGGCTACAGCATTGCCATCCATTACCCTCCAAGAGTATTGGATTGAATGAATCAATCACTGCATCTTAAGTTCTTAAAAGAACTGGGCGATGGACTGAGTCCTTGACTCTTTATCCCGTCATCTGAATGAAGAAAATCTGTGTGGATGGAGTGTTGTTGAGCTAAAAAGCTCTAGTCATGGCTGGGTAACGGCAATAGCCGAGCCTTAGTTAAAACTTCATTGGCTACAGCATTGCCATTTGTTACCCTGGAAGTCCCAAAAAGGACTGTTACCTTTTCTTTCACCGCATCTTTTGATTAATTTATATTATATATATAATTATGATAATAACTTAAAAAAGGTGTCTATGATTTTTATAAATTTTATTATATAATTATTATATTATTTGTATAAATAAATTTTATATCAAATCTTTTTTTATAGAAATTAAAGTAAAATTTAAAATTTTCCCTATAGGTTTTTTATAGCTGCTGTTCCAATCAAATGACCACCACCATTTCTTTGGTCTCCTCGAATCATGTACTTAACAGAGGCTGCTGATGGCCAATATTCATACACGGTTCAGCTCCAGACTTATTGGGCCAACTTCTTATTCGCTTCCTTCATTCCGTCTTGTAACAGTCTTCCCCATACAATTTTCTCTAATGAATATACTCACCGCCCCTTCACCAGCTCTTCAAGAAACATATTTATAAATGATTCTTTTCTCCCTTAATCATTTGTCCAAACATGACGCTGTTTAGTAGCCAATTTTCTATTCATAAACGTTATTGAAACCAAATAACTCCAATGGGTTTTATTTGGCGTTGGGGGGGGGGAGAGACAGAAGCAAATGACGCTATGAGGACAATATTAGGCCTTTGTTATTTCTTGGAGGAAAAAAATCTATCACTGTATGTCTGAGATCAATAAATATTCTTAAGCTAAATATGTTGTTTGTCCTCGCTTATCATTTATTCACTATTGAAATATCGAAACAAGTAAAAATAAATAAAGTCCTTATAAGGACTGGCTTAAAGGAGCGAAGCAAGAATGCTTTTCATCTTCTCCGTTATCTGTAGAGGACAGTGTAGGGATAAGGTATTATTGAGCTATTAAAGCTCTGATCATAGCAGAAGGGTAACAGCAATAGCGGAGTCTCTCTTAGAACTTCATTGGCTACAGCATTGCCATCCATTACCCTCCAAGGGTATGAATCACCGAATCTCACGGTAGCGTCACAATACCGACAGACGAAAAAAATCTCACGGCCGATTGATTCCTTCCCAATCTCCGGATCACACTAAAAAAATTAGTTTTGATTAATTTATATATATAATTATGATAATAACTTAAATAAGGTGTCTATGATTTTTATAAATTTTATTAAATAATTTTTATATTATTTTTCTATTTATATTATTTTTATAAATAAATATTATATCAAATCTTTTTTATAGGAATAAAAGTAAAATTTAAATTTTTTGGGCAACTTATTTTTCTGTTTAGACGGAATTCGAACCCAGCTGTTTCCAGTCAAATTGCAAGGCCGTAAACGACTTAGTTATAGATCATTTCCTATTACAATTTTCAGAAATAATTATTCATTTTTTATTTTATTATTTTTATTTTTTTGAATGGATCCCATGTAAAAAAGGTTGTAAACTTATCATACATTAGTATTATAAGTGGATTTATTTGTTTTAGATTTAAGAAGAGGCAACTAAGGATTTGACGCCAGTATGTTATGCCTGGAAATGGCACGTGTTCCTTCTTCTGTTTGTTCTTTTGCAGTATAAGAAGCTGGAATGTCCGGAAGGAAAAATCCTGCTAGGCGGGTCAACAGGTCAAATGTAAAAGGATGTTGAACCTATTTCGCTCGTGTTATTGTGGAATCTGACCTTCTAGGCTGACAGTGGCTGAACAGAGTCTGTGATTAGGTGCTGTCAATCAACCAAACTGTACTCTTCTGAACAGTATCACCAATGTTTAGAAAGGTTTTCAGGTGCACCCACCTAACGTGCTGTTCATTTCAATACCATCGAAGGATGGTATTGAAATCAGAGTTCAGGATACTGACCGTAGATGATCTTAAAGGTTGAAATGTTTGAATCACGGAAGGTTTGTCGTATTAGTAGAAGGAATGGATGGCTATTACCAGCAATAAGTATCAATAATATTTGAAGTCGTTTATGTGTGAGGAAAAGAATAGGTGAAATAAAAAAATCCTGAAGAAGGCCTGCATTAGTGGAAAAATCCGCAAAGAGAACGGCCTTCACCATATACAGCGAACAAGAGGAAAGAAAATTAGTAATCCAGTTACGAATGGTGGGTGACAGAGCATAAGATGGCAATTGTCTTCGATTGCAGATCCTATTGAATGCGTTGGAAATGTCCACAGTGTAACAGCACAGATTTCTCTAAACGTTTCTATGACACACGTGTCTGGTAGTGATGATGTAGGCGAGAAAATCTTTTTTTTCCCCTTTGCTAATGAACCTTCGTAACTCAGTCGATATTGAAGGTGCCATTTGCTTGGAAAGAGTCCCGGGTTCGAATCCAGTGTAGGACACACACACACACACACACACACACACACACACACACACACACACACACACACACACACACACACACACACACGAAACAACTGAATCATAAGATTCAGTTGTTGCGTGTGTGTTAATTGATTTCGACGAAATCAATTAACGAAATCATCCATCGTGACATCTTTGTAATCTCCGGTCAATTCCCAATTAGGCATTGACCGAGATAATATTGGCCGAATCCACCGATATATATTCCGTAACACAGTTGCGCGGGATGACACGGCATTTTCCTCTCTTTTGGAAATACCCGAATTCGAAACTTTACCCCCCCCCCCCGTAGGACGCGAGAAACCTTTATAAGGACTTTTCATCTGAAGGCGAGCTACCTCGGTCTCTTATCTTGGGGACGTTTTCACTTCCGGGAGACTTGGAGTTTTACTCCTGGATAAAAAAAAAAAAAAAAGAGGAGGCAAACTTGTGTAACAAAAAGGCTTAGTTACCTTAATTGCTCCGAACGTAATTTGAACTAAACTAAAACGGAAGTTCCCAGACTACTTCCTTAGACCGACTAACTACGACTTGAGTCAAACATCTCTTATAAAGATTCCTTGAATTCGATTTCAGCTCTTTCCAGTTGGAGGGCAAATGGGGCATACTTTGCTACTACCTACAGGAGGCACTGTAAATCTCTGGAAGTTTCACTCCTTCTTTTATTATTATTATTATTATTATTATTATTATTATTATTATTATTATTATTATTATTATTATAGTTGACATTTGAAAATTAAACTGATTTATACAAAATGGTATAATACAAAATCCTATAGGATTTTGAAAAATAGAGTTTTGCTCTCTACTTGTCTTTCTAATTCATCCTTTTCCCGAAATTTTCGATACCAATAAGATTTAATAAAGATTATAAGTTTAAAATCCTACCTCTCCCATCACGTTAGAAGCTTAATACTTTAATCTCAGAAACCTAATACTGTTTACAATAGAACTGTTAATACTACTACTATGGCTGTAAATTGTGTGTGTTCTTATGGTCGGTTTGTCTGTTTTGAGGCATGAAAAAACCCTTCCACTGCTATGAGACCCGCTAACACGCCCTGAGTTGAAACACCGTGATAAAGTTTCTTTGCGGGATTCAAACTTAAACGGGATTCGAACCCGGGTTTTTTTCTATCCAAAGAGCTTCGTCTATACTCACTGAGCTAGGAAGGCTCCTCAGTTTAAAATTATAACGTATCTTTTTTTCTACAAATGGCACGTATTTCGCAACATCTGATAGAGTCCCATTATTAACATTAGCTTTAAAAAAAAAAAAATTATATATATATATATATATATGCGGAGTGAATTTTATCCTTCCCAGAGACAAATTTATATTAAGCGTCTACTAAGTTAGCACAATACACGCAATTGAGAGATAATCATAGTAATGTAATGATCGTAGAACAGATTTGCCAATTTATATGGCATTGGAAATCCACGACAGAAGAAAACTGCCCGCTGGACCAAATAAACATGGCTAATCTGTGGGCAAACATAATTATTGTATAGATGAGCTTGGAGATCGAACTAAAAAAAAAATAGTTTATTACCCTCCTCCTGCTCCTCCTCTTCCTCCTCCCGTCTCATTCTCTTTCTCCAGTGCCCTACTCGATCCAGTATGTACAAAAAAAAAAAGAGTCTACGACAGCCCTCCATATTTACTGCCGACACTGCCTGCGTCCTAATCCGTATATCAGTTGTCACATATCCCATTTCATCTTGTTTCTTTTTGTCCCGCTTTGTTGCTCGCGAAAATAAGCATTCCAGGCGGAGACGCCCCATTTGCCGTGTATACACTTGTAAAACAAGAACACTATCCATCTAGTAAGGATGGGGAGGGAGGGAGGGAAGCACCGCAGAACAGTGGTCCCTGTATCCAACTGCCACGAACAAAAGTTCCGCCAAAATCGTACCATTGTTTGCAATACGAAAAGGCGATTGTGACGTATGCCAAGTGCACGACCATAGCACGCTGACGGAGGAGTAAGGAAGGTGGCCGCACGCCCCGTCGCCCCTTTTGTCTCACGGCAACACAGGAAGTGGAGAACGTCGACAAGCTAACATGATGCCCGGTAACACGAGACAGTAACGGCTGCCAGCGGAGGCAAGTGGCAATGACAGCGACGACCAAGAAGAAGACCTGTACCTCCCGCACGTGCTAGCCTAGCGACCCTTCTACGTAGACGAGTATTCGCCCACTGCGCCGTTTTGTTTGTCCGCCTCCGAGGAGTCCGCCTTAGAAACAAAAGGATGCGGTAATGAGTGCATCTCTCAAGTTGGCCCACCGCGGAGAGACTGGGCCTACGGGCTATTGTAGCTCGGGATGAAGCCTTCTTGTGTCCCTCTGCACAAAGGGACTAATGAAACGCTATATCCTTCGTTCTATTTCGAATATCTGCGCCCCATCGATTACCGACATCGATTGGTTGCAGCAGCGAGTCGCATCGCAGATGAATTCCGAACGTTAATTGAAATGAGGCTTAAAAACCTCCTCTGGAAATGAACATTTCTGCTTGTCGGTTTGTGGACTCTGTTTTTATCCATCTCTCTGTTTTCTTCTTTCTTTTTTTTATCTATTATAATGTTTTTCATTATACTTATCTTTCCACTTTTTACTCGCTGTCCATGAGGGCCCATCTGTCTTTCGTTCTTCATAGCTTTTTTTTTCTTCTGTTTTTTTTTAATTTTATTTTCTGAATTCTTTCTTTCTTTCTTTTCCAGTTTATTCTTTCTTATTTTTTTTTTACTGTTTTTTCCCATTTCCCTCTTTCTTTTGTCTCACTTTGTCCATTTCTTCATTTTTCATTTTTTTTTCTTTCATTTTTTTCATTCATTTATTTTCTTATTTTTTTCTTTTATTTATTTTCCTTCCCTTTCTTTTTTTTTATTCTTCTTTTTTAATATTGTAGTTTTTTTTTCTCTTTTTATATTGTCGTTTTTTTTTTCTCCAACCTTTCTCACCTCCTCTGTGATAAAAAGTAACCGGGTTTTTACTTTCCAAATTTCGGGTTTTCCACATCACAAAACAGACAACCCGATCAGAAGAACACACGCAAGTAACAGACAATACGTTGGCCAAATAGCTTTAGATGTCTCATGTAGTTTCAACCAACCAATCCGACCCTGCGTAGTGTATTCGTACCGATAACAACACCCTTTAGTTGTAAAGAACAGGGTTGCAGTAAAAAAAAAAAAAACAACTAAGGGTTTTTAAACTAAAAGTTATTTTACAGTGCGCATCAAGGCTTTTATCTCTTATAATAAGCGGGATAAAAGTCCTGCCACACTTCTTATTGACTTAATTGCTTTATTATAAGAGATAAAAGCCTTCATGGCCCGTATGAGATTGGCTAACTCACCTTTAGTTGAAAAAAAAAAACTAAAGCTTTTTCTTTTTTTCTTTTTCTTTTTTTCCCCCGCATTTTCATTTTTCCAACTGTTCTTTCTTCTGTTTTTAGATGTACTAACCAATAAAAATTACTAATATTCAGCCACGATTTATAGTTTTAGCGTCATGCAGAAATTTGAAATATAGGAGCTCTCGTATTATGAATTATTCTCTGAGGAAACCCTGTCTACTTTTCTAAATGAAATAAAAAAAATCATAAAATGTCATAGGCGTTCAAAATCCCATGCTCTGATTTTGATCACCTATAATATTTTGAAATTATGAACTAAAATAAAGTACAAAAGATTATAAAAGACATTTATTAAAACAGCACATTCCTTAGGAAAAAAATTAATCTACATTTTATAGATTAATTTTTTAGGGAAAAATTAATCTATAAAATGTAGGGAAAAATTAATTAAATTTTATTTCATATTTTCTTAAATACTTTATTTAAAAAGTTGGTAAAAGTGAAAGAAGAGTATTTTTTTTTTTTTTTGTTCACTTGCATTATTGGAAAAATTTAAGTAATATTGTCCATGATAATCTGCAAACCTCCAAAGGATCTATGAGGATGTCTTATGAATATCACCGACTCATAACAGTTAACTACGCCTGGAGTTTATAATTACAAATTCTGCAAACAACGGAGTAGTTAACTGTCCACATATAGCAGCTGCTTTCACAATTGACGAATTTTGATGAAATGTGGTATTTGGAATCTTTATTAAAATTTATTGTCCCACTTAACTGCAAGGATTTTGTACATTAATATTAAACCACAGCATACGAATCTTACACATTTATTTTTTACATATACGAATTGAATCCCCGCATCCACGAAAGGCTGTTAACCAATAGAACATTACCGCAGTCAGTAGACTAAGGGTTACACGATCGGGAAATCCTGCTCTAGAAGACAAACATGAAACTTATTCAAGTCACCCCAGGTCACCATGGTGATCTCACACCGTGCGGTGAAATTCATCTCCCAACTAAAAACATTTACCAATCCATGAGCCCACCGTGAGATTCGACCAGTCTGTTGGAGAGTGCATACTCTAATAGCTAGACCACCAGATCGAGAATTTTTTTTATCCCATCGAACCAAAAGACACAACCAATCTGATATGGATTTCGATATTAAATATTTTTTGAATGTTTGTCGCATTCGTAAATTAGTAACAAACTTATATGAGAGAAAAAAAATCCTGCTATTATTTTTTTAAAACACACCATTGTTTTGGAATAATTACTAGTTTTAAAGTAATGAAAAAAAATTGCTTAAACATTTAAAATAATTCCCAAATTCATTAAACAAGGAAAACAATTTAAAAAAAAAAATTACCTGCCGATTTCGACGACAAATAGCTTTTTAAAATCAACAGGTTGTAGGTCTTTGCCCCCCTTTATTTTGTTGTGTAGGGTTTCAACGAATGCAGTTGTGGCACAATGAGGCTTCCGGACTCAAAATGGCCGACGTTGTTATTTAGGTACGTGTATGTCGGCTGTCAGTTCGGTTGACTGGAATTATAGGCTTATGGGATACAGGGGCTTGATTTTAGACCCCTCGAAGAAGATTCTGAATAGTTCTATGTTCTATAATACAGATCACGATACCAGAAAGATATTTACGATGGGAAATGAAGTAAGAAACAAACTCTTAGCGGGGGGGGGGGCAGCTTCTCTGGCTTGGCTCTTCTGGTATGTCGGTTTTGGAAGATGAAAAACCCGAACTTCCTGCAAGGAATCTACCACCTCCGTGTGGAGGGGAGAGAAATTTTATTACTCTTCCTCAAAGAAAATAACTGAGAATAGCAAATACGCTTTTCTATCACAGACAACATTAATCTTTCATCTAGTTATGCTACTCACAATCATACATCGCTCTTCCTCCTCCTCCTCCTCATCGTCATCAAATTCCTGATATGTACTCTCAAGTGATGTGCATACAGGACTATATTACGAAATATTTACATCATTGTTAACTTCCTATGGACAATTTTCTTTAAAATTCGTTTGACACTTATTAGCACTGCATTATTGTCACATCTAATATCCAATCTTCTAGGGTACTTCTGTGTGAATCAATCTACCTGGATCTTAATCTTTCACTTGGTCTTTTTCCCCATCTTGACATCATACACTTGTTTTGCTAGCCTTTCCTCTCCCATTCTGTTTAAGTGACCAAACCACCTTAGATTAGCTCTGCTAACGCATTCCTGGATGCTGTCAATATCAAGTTCTTTCCTAATATCCTCGTATTTAATATGATTCTGCCACTGATGCCATCCATTTTCTCCGCTAATCTTTCTCAGAACTCTCATGTCTATGATCTCCAGTCTTTAAGTGTTTTATTTTTAACCGAGCTCTCGGATCCATAACTCAAACTCGTAGTTTGAACAATGTCTCTTATACAAATAGAGTTTGGGCCAATTTCTCTCTTATTCCATGCAAATTTCTTAATTTTACTTCCTATCATACCAGCTTTGTTAATTCTGTTGTCTATTTCCATATTTAATTTGCCATCTTCACTAACAATTGTGCATAAATAGATGAAATATTTGAATTGTTCTATGGGTTGTGCATTCAATTGATTCTTCAATGTTTCTGCCTATTTTCACCGTCATTTTTTTTATTATTTCTGATTTTCACACCAAATTTCCCACAGCAGTTATTCATTTGAGTTAGGAGATCCTGATGCAGATGATGCTATACTTGTTTAGAAATATAGCATCAGCTGCATAAATTAAAGAGCTGAGATTAACGTCTCCAATTTTGATATCAGATTTAATGAGATTTTGCTTCATGAGCTAATCCATATAGATAACGAATAACAATATATTGTTGATTAATTAATAATAATATAATAATGGATTATGTTATATGTAATAATTAACAGATCTCTCCAACAAAATATTACGAACAGGAAAAATGTCTGAAGATTGGAGAATGAGAAAAAATCATACTCGTATATAAAAAAAAAGGGAGAAGAAAAGAGTGTGCAGAAACTATAGACAAATAAAGTGACTAAGTCATAAAGAATAAAGGCATGCTTAGAATTCTATAAACCTGAATTTATTAAAGAATATCGCAGGTAGAAGAAACTGGGCAATGTTTTTTTCGATTGAAAAAGACCTCAGCTAGAGTCCCATCATAATAAGAATAATCTTTTTAAATGCATTTTTTTAAAGATGAGTTAGCCTATCTCGTATGCCAGTTGTAGCGATTTTCTCCAGGAAACTCAAGTTTTTCATAGGAACCAGCTAATTGACCAAAATATCCACGCGGTTAGGCCTAGTGTCAATGCCTTCGCAACCCTATATCTGGGGAAGGAGTGTCCTGGACTCGATTTTCGTCGCCGACATGAGAAGCTTAAAGATCTTTCTCAGCCATAGCCTAAGTTAGCCGGTCTTGGGCTGAGGGTTTTCTCCCCAGTTTATTTTAAATATTTTAACACACAGATATAGGATATATCTGAAGGCATAGGGCTAGTCACTTTATCCTCAGGATGGGTATGACTTAGAAGAGCTCAAATCAGCTCTGTGACAGGCCAGTACGCCTAATATACGTATTAGGGAGAGAAGAAGAAATACTGTTAGTGGACAGTAGATGGCGTTGCGCGTACATGGAAGATTAAGCAGCATAGAAAGCAGGTTTGCACTCTTTGCAGGTGCACGTAATAATAATTCAAAATAGAATAAATAAAACTGATGAGGAAATAACTAACGAGGAGTATGCTTACTTCAGAAGCACAATTCAACCATTGAGTAAATATATTAAACAAGATCTTGATTCTGTAAACAGAAAATTTTTAATCGATTTATTAAATCTGAAAACCAATAGACAGAATAAACAAGTGTTAATAAAATGCTAATACAGAAATCAAAAAGGTCAAATACCCCACAAATCAAATCAGCATTAAGAAACACGTCTTACTGTTTTACTTATACTCCAGAATTTACCTGTTATTACCACTGACGAATACAACCAGACTAATTACAGCTTAGTCTTGATTCCAGACCCCCCCTCCCCATAAAACCTGTTGACGAAATTAAACGAGGTATTGGTGGAGTTTCAACTGACACAAGCAAGATAAAAATAATACAAATAAGCAAGAATTCCTGATTTTTCCTGATTTACGCTCACGCGTAGACCTACATCTTTTACGGTGTAGGCATTCGGAACCGAAATCCTACGGAATAGGTTGGTTACTCCTTATTCCTGGAGGTATCCTATGTCTGTAGAAGAGTGAGTTCAGGGCCAGTTTGCTTAACTGCGGGAGGAAAAACCCCCCTGTGGAGAAAAACCCTCAGCCCAAGACCGGCTAACTTGGCTATGTCTGAGAAAGATTCTAAGCTCCTCGCTTCAGCGATGGGAATTGAACGCAGGACACTCCTTACCCAGATATAGGGTTGCAGAGCGCGTAACCACTCGGCTAACCGCGCGGCTAAGCAAGAATACTGAAACAATAAAAATAGAAATAAATATAAAATATTGACCAAGTTAAGTTTTGCCAGTTTAGGAACACCGTAATTCATTCAGTAACAGCGATGCCCTTTGACTGAAAAGAGCGGCAGAGGATCCAAAGACACCTCATAAGGGATTTTTAACTAAAAGTGAGTAACCTAGTTTTACAGGCAAGGTTTTCCCTTCCGAAAATTTGGATTTTTTTTTTATCCTGAAAATAGGCAAATTATTCAGGAAAACACGTGCAATCTACAGACACAATATATTCTGAGATGCATAAGACTGACCACCTTATCTCACAAAACTAAGGTTTTGGGATGCTTAATAGTTAACTTACCATTTAAAGAAAGAATTGAAGGTTCTCCCTCACCTCATCCCTTTAGAAGGAAAGATATTAAGAAAGGCCTAGAATTAAGTGGATAGAGACCACAAAGGTCAAGTCAAGGTTTTAGATCGAGAGTTAAAAAAAAAAAAAAAAAAAAAAAACGACGATGTAGAGTGTAGAAATGAAGAACTCAATGGAGAAGAGTTCCACTTAGTAATACAAGTAACAATAAAATAATCATACATGTTCGTTTTTTAAACTAAACATAACAAAGCTTTTTTTTTTTAATTTCATTTTATTTTTAGTGAAATATGTATTTAAATTTAATTAGGCTTGAGGTTTCGCGAAAAATTTAAATTCAGTTTTGATAAAAATGTATATTTCGAACTGAAGATGATGGCATTTGCTTCGGGGAGCATTTCCCAAGTGCGCTTTCCAGATTCGACATCGTTTGAAATATCATTGTTAACCATCCAATCTCTCTCAATCTCTCTCCCTCTCTCTCTCATCCAAATCCAATACATTGTTACTCACGGTTTCCATTCTTCTGCGTGGTGCTGTCATCTATCGACGATAGCCAGAACTAAACTGACTTGCTCGTTTCTCTTAAGAGCTATTAGTAGTAGTAGTAGTAGTAGTAGTCTTAAACGTATTTTGTGTTAAAGATATAAATATTGGAATAGAAAAATGTTTAAAAAGTACACAAAAACAACTTGTTAATAGAACAACAATTTTCTCAATGGAAATGAAATCCGCTTAATCATACTACATGTTATAAAGGGCGTGTGTGGCATGAATACGTTCCGGTTGCAAAAGCAAGAATTAAGAACGTCGTGTTCAGAGAGACTGTTAAAAAAACAAAAACAAAGTGAACCCAAAACGGACTCAGGGGGTTGGTTGCAGTTCGGAATTACCTATTGCTTGGCATATCATGAATATAAATTCATAATGCGAATCCTTACGAGGGTAATATTACGAGAGTGAATTGGAAAAACCAAGTTATTATTATCAAAAATGACGGCCTTTAAAAAATAGGATCCAAAATAATAATCTATTCTTAAAATAGATTTTAGAACTAAAAATAGATTTGAACAGGCGAATTCATTTAACTACCTAGGATGTATGATCACATATGAAAATGAAAAAGATATAAACCTAAAATATGCAAAATACTTAAAAATAACAGATGTAATTAACTCTATATTTAAACCAAACCTAATTCAAAAACAAACCAGGCTAAAAGTATACAATACATTAGCCTTACCGGTCTTAATGTATGGAAGCGAAATCTGGACAATAAAACAAAAAGACAAACAAAGATTAACAACAGCAGAAATTATGAAAAAATTAAACCAGGAGTCAGTAATAGAAAAAATTTAAAAATATAAACATAAATGGATGGAACACGTTCAAAGAATGAAAACAGAAAGATTACCAAAACAAGCCTTAAAGTACAAGCCATTAGGAAAAAGAAAACCAGGACGTCCTCTTAAAAGATTCAATGATGACTTCTAAGGCAGGAACAGGCCATGCTAGGCCTAAATCCTTGACAGGCATGATGACGATGAAGTTATTATTATAATTTTTTTAAACTAATTTTCTTAAAATATCTCAAATTAATCGTCTCATTTCAGTTTCATAGAATAGAGAAATGATATTTTTTTAGTATTTCACTATTAAACAAAATAGTCAAAATTAATGTCCGCTATTCTGGATTGTTACTGGGAAATAAGACACAGTTTCTATCATTTTGTAAAAAAAAATCCTTTTGTAAATCCTTTTGAAAAAAAAATTAATCTGTCATCGAAAATGATATATTTTATATAATATATAAATATAAATGATTAAATAAATGATTTTTAAATAAATATTTCCTTTATTTATAATTATTACTTCAGTTTTAAAAATACACCTTTTGTTTATGAATATGATTTTTATAGTACCCTACTTACTAAGACTCCTCGATTCTTTATTTATATCTATGTGCTTAGATATATATCCAGTGCATTAATGTATCCAGCGCATTAATAATATAAAGTATGGTCATTTTTTGGTGTCATTTAAAATTAACGGACTCGAAAGTCCGTTAAAATCGCGAATTTTTTAAAATAAAAATATGCAGTAACATTACATTATACTGCTCTTTTATCAATATTAGCACTGTAATAACAAAAAAAAATGTTTTACACATAATTTTAGATAAGTTAATGTTCGATGTTGAGGCGCTTGGTTTAGGTAATCCTACTTGGAAAAAAACTATCAAGTTTTTTTTGAACTTTTGAATTCTGCTGTTTTTTTTTTTTTTTTTTTTTTTTGTAATTAACTCCCTAAAATTACGAAAATGTGTGTAATAAAACTGCAGCAGAAAGTCACGCCAGGCGACAAAAGAACCAATTACAGTGCGATTGGTGTGATCACGTGCTAATCATTCGCCGAACGTGTTTTATGAGCGGTGACTCGTTTATGTCGGCTAAATTACTAGTGTTTTTCCAACATATGATGGCCTATTCGCCAATGTTAAAAATAATAGGAAATTAATAACAAAAAAACCTGTTAATTTAATTATATGCAAATCTTGGTTAAAAGCATTTTAAAATTAGCGGGATGTTAATTTTCACATGTGACATACGGACCGGAAATTTTGTCCGTTAAATTTTGTTTTGAACCAGTGTGGGAATTGACTGAGCTAGTTAGTTTGTAAGTAAACGCTGCATTTTCTTTGTTTAATACGATATTGTCGGAATGGCACCAATGCGTGGACGAACAATGGCGGTAAAGACCACTTTGTCGGGCGATTTGAATTTGCAGTGGCGCACCCAGAGGAGCCCCCCCCCCCCCCAAAGAAAAAGGAAAAAACACGAGAAAATTTTCCAAAAACCTTTTCCTAATGAATAAAATTCTTTTTTTTTTTATTTATTTATGTTGTGTCGTGTCTTCTATTTCTATACTACTTATGAATTAGCGATCATTGCAGATGCTCAGTCATTGGTCGTATGCGATGCGTAATGTGTATTCTCAAATCGTCTATTCATCTCTCACCCCGCTCCCCCAGATTAATTCCTGAGTGCGCTACTGGTTGAGTGATGGGGGGACTTCAACTATGGATAGCCTGGAAGGAAGAAAGCTCACATGGCAAGAAGGAAATAGAATTTATATTTTTATTAAATATTACCCACTAAGAGATAATTATTTAAAACAACATGTGATGGAGGGGAGTAGGGGTATGAGAGAGTATTGGACCGGGACATAGGATCAGAGGAGCTGTCCATAATCAAGGTGACCACATTGCCTCCACTTGGTGAAAATGACCATGCGGTCTTGACTTGGGAGATTGTAAAACATGAGGAATATTCTATCAAGAAGGGGTATCTGTGGAACTACAAAGCAGGTGATTATGACTAGCTTAGGAAGAAGCTTAAAGCTGCGCTACGGCATAGAACACTGCAGGGTAAGGATGTTAGTAGTGCATGGATATAGATCAACCTTAACTATGCACTTTTTACTGCCACTTCCCTGACAACCTATTGCTTGTATTATCTTTATATATAATGCAGTGGCGGCTCGTACATAAGCACTGCGACAATGCAGTACTCCCAAGGAAAAAATGAAAAAATTAAATTTTGTTCGTGTTTATAAATAATAACAATGCTTATAACATTATATAAATGTAATACATGTTAAAGGTTACAGCTTATATTTCGACATTGATTGAATAGTTAATAATTGGAATTGTTCGATTAACGCTTTAGATTACGAAACAAATGCACTGCGATCTAACGCCCATATCCGTTTGCTCTTGTCATTGCAAGTTACGTCATTCCCAGTTGTAACTGCTCAAACGGCAGTGTATTTTTAGTATGTTTACGCGCCTTATTTCTGTGAGATATGAAACGTTTATTATTGGTGCGTGTGCCTGGTGAACTATTTTTTGTAAATCTTATTTTATTTTGTTAAAATAACATGTAATTATTTATTTATTATAGATACAAGGCTGAATTATGACAAGTGTCACTGTTGAAAATATGAAAATAATTATATTTTTTCAATTATCGTTACACGAAACAAATGCACTGCGATCTAACGCCAACGTTCGTTTGCGCTTGTCATTGCTATTGATACGAAACTTTTATTATTGGTGTTTGTTCGTGGTGAGGATGAAATATTTTTAATAAAGCAATTTTTAATATGTAAATTTATTCATTAATAAATTCGTTACTGATTCGGGAAAAAAAAGTTTTTTTTTTTTTTTTTTTTTTTTTTGTATATACAGCACCCCCACTTAAAATTTTCACCAGCCGCCACTGTTTTGCACAGAATGAATGAAGATAGGAAGAGAACAAGAGATCATCCCTGGAAGCTGTATAAGGAGAGTGTGAATAAGGGGATGAGGAGCAGGTTTTTGCACGGAGAGTGATGAGTGATTGAAATGGTGTGAGTGTGGTGAGCGCAGAGACAGTGAACATATTTAAAGCGCGGTATGATAAACTGTATGTATAACAGTGGACTTTCCACGATGAGTGTTTGACTCCATGGAATTTTTTTTTATATAATAATAATAATAACTCACTGTTTCGTAAAATGTAATACGAGGATTTAGGATCAGCCAACTGTCTATATTCTTCGAGTAGCAAATATGTCTATACTCTTGCCTCAAGGCTTTTAAAATCATTGGTAGCCACAAACTTAGCTCTTGGTGAAAGCTGGGGAAAGGAGGACTGACAGCCTAATGATTTCGAAAAAGTCAGTTAGGACTAAAAGAGTTACTCCTATTCACCTTGGGGAATAAAACAGCGTTAGATCTTGCATGTTATATTTATCTTACTTACTAATATTACTAACTTTTATATATTATCTGTTTTTATGCGAATTCCACCTACGAAAGGTTGTAAACTTATCATACATTGTACATTAGTACAGTGGGTTAAGCTAAAGGTTACACAGTCTTGTTCTAGGGACCAAACGTGTGACTTTTTTCATGCATCAAGTACCAAATCAGCTGGATAGAGACAGAAGGTCCCACACGGAGCAGTGAAATTCATTCCACCTAAAGACAATCAAAAATATTGAAACTCACGATGAGATTCGGACCCAGAGCCTAATAGGACAGCTGTTTATATTCTTTATTAAATTTTATGACTTTTATAGTGCTAACATATCTTTGCGGATCCTTATGCTATTCTACGAAGAACTATTGCCTTCTTATATCCTTTACGTATTATATATAATCTCTGCGGCCGCTAAGCATATTATAAGATAAGATAAAATAAGTGTAATATATAGTTTAAATATATTGAGGTTATCTTTGCGGAGACTTAAATGTCTTATATATTATCACAGTATGAAAATAAACTGACCATGCAAGCTAAAGGTAATCCAAAATTTTATCATCATGCTGCAAGTAAAATAAATAATAATAATAATAAAAATTAATGTGAAAGAATAACTGAGCCTCCATGGCTCAGTCAGTATAGCCGAAGTCTTTTGGTCGGAAAGACCTGGGTTCGTTTCCCGTGAGTGATGTGAGGAATTTATCTGGTTTCTTTCGACGAAAGGTGAGTTAGCCGGTCTCATACGGATTTAGGGATTTTTTCGTCCCCCAGAACAGGAAACACACGCATCTACAGACATAGGACACGCCTGGAATAGGATTGACCGACCTATTCAGTGGGATTTCCCGTTTCGAATCGTAATAGGCCACTAGGAATACGTAAAGGAAGAAGAAGAATAACTTTAGTGCATACAGCACCAGCGTGGCAGAAGCAGATGAGATTGTTCAAATAATAAGCACTCATTTCGTTGAAATCTATCAGTTTGGTGTATGGAGCACAGCGCCACCACCACCACATTGGATGATGAGGGAAAGAGTGAATAAGAATTCGAATAAGGGACATATGGGATATCAGCATGTATGCTAAACGAACGTTCAGCCGAATTGTTTGAGTCTTAGATCAGAAAGATCTCAAACTAATGGCTGGAATGTATGATAATTCCGTTGTAGAGATGGGAGGGTACAAAAACCGATGTGTCTAACTGCCGACATATCAGTATCTCTGGAATGGTGGTAAAGAATTTAGAAAAGCTGGTGAGCTCACATAGAAATGGGTTGACAGACAAACAAGCTTTGCAAAGAACAGCATGGATTTACTAAAGTGAGGTCTTGTCTGAGTAATTTTGCTCATATTTTATAATAATGTTACGGTGAGTTGGATAAAGGGAATGGATATACAGTACTATGACACTGTTGGACTTTGCTAAGGCATTTCATTCGATACTACATGAAATACTAGTTCATAAAGTGGAGAATATGGAATTGAAATAGAAACTATTGACTTGGATAAGCTGGAATGTTTTGAATAAGCTGGAACTTTGGACAAATAAAGTAATGTACACTGGCACATTACATGATGTACGTGTACGTGATGAGATATCTAGTGATATGTTATATTGGTCAGATTTTGCTTGGAGAAATTGATGAGACTAAAGATCTTGGAGTTGTGGTTAGGAAGTTATCATTCAAAGGTGACACACATAACAAAAATTGCAAATACATGTATAACCGGGAGGATAACTGCAATGATAAAACAAACATTGACAGGTTGGGAAAAGGAAGTCATTGTCCCTCTTTACAATTATGGGATTGAGATTATGAGGACAGATTGAGAATATGTGGATTGCAGACCTCAGTAAACAGGTAAAAGGGAAGTGATATGATAGAGGCATATAAACGTTTGAATTGGTGTTATTGATTGATTGGATTTTTCGCTATATGGAAGGTGGGAAGAGGCGACAAGCGGGAATCTGTGGAAGTTGAGTTTATATGTGGTTAAGAAAAGGATAAGAGCTAGATTTTTCTTTCACAGAGCAGTGAATAAGTGGAACAGTGTGTCTGTTGAAATTGGTGAGTGCATCAGCGTTCGTGAGTTTAAGTAAAGAAAAGTCATGGCTCCTTCGATGAGTCCATGATTCCCTAGAAATCTCTGATGATGATGATGATGATGATAGTAATAATATTCTCATCCAGACCTGGAGTTCAAATTTATTCGTACTACGATTTGATACACTTATATGCAAACGCGACTTTTTAAATGTGATACGTCAGAATAATAATAAAAAATATGTAAAAAATAAAACGTAAACAAATTAGTTTGTGTACAAGTTACTGAGTTTGTTTATATCTCACTAATCCATTAACAAACATCAAAATAATACAACATTTTGCTAAAATATAATTTTTTTGGTAGCATATCGAAATGTACACTCGCCACTGTGGTGTGTGTGTGTGTGTGTGTGTGTACACTCACCACTATGTCATGATTAGGCTTGGTTGCAATTCATGACATCAAGGATTGAATTCATGCATTTTATAAGTGCTTTATTTTATAGTTTCAAACGCATTTTTTGCAAGCCATGTCATTGCTTCGACATACTTGGTTCACTTCAAACATGTTCATTATTAAACATGCATACTACACATCTTTTCGACGAACCATGACGAGTGCTGACGAGTGCTATAAGAACGAATGCTCTTCTTTGTCTACTATGAATATAAACACGCAAATTGCTATTATGTGTGATTCAGCTGCTGAACAATTGTCATCATCATCATCGTGCCTATCAAGGATTTAGGCCTAGAGTGGCCTGTTCCGGCCTTAGAAGTCATCGTTGAATCTTTTAAGAGGACGTCCTGGTTTTCTTTTTCCTAATGGCTTGTACTTTAAGGCTTGTTTTGGTAATCTTTCTGTTTTCATTCTTTGAACGTGTTCCATCCATTTATGTTTATATTTTTAAATTTTTTCTATTACTGACTCCTGGTTTAATTTTTTCATAATTTCTTCATTTCGTTTGTGATCAAATAGGGTATACTTTGCAGTTTTTCTCATAAACTTCATTTCTGCTGTTGTTAATCTTCGTTTGTCTTTTTGTTTTATTGTCCAGATTTCGCTTCAATACAATAGGACTAGTAGGGCTAATGTATTGTATACTTTTAGTCTGGTTTGTTTTTGTACCAGGTTTGGTTTAAATATAGAGCTAATTACACCTGCTATTATTAAATATTTTGCAATTTTTAAGTTTATGTCTTTTTCATTTTTATATGTAATCATACAACCTAGGTAGTTAAATGAATTCACCAGTTCTAAAATCTTGTTATCTATTATTTTGCTTCTTACTGGATCTTGTCGTTTAAAGGCCATAGTTTTTGATTTATCTGTTGATATTATCATACCATAATCTTTGGCTATCTCATTTAGATTTAAAATAGCTTTCTGTAAGTTATCTTCAGAATTTGTAATTATTATTTGATCATCGGCAAAAAGGAGAGTGTTTAAGTTCACAGTAGGAGAAAGTTTAACACCTTGATGAGAATTTTAATTCCATTTTATTATTATTTCATTTATAAATATTAAAAAGAGTTGCTGAGAGGGGACATCCCTGTCGGACTCCTTGGTTTATCTCTCTCGTATATGATAGCTCGTGATTTAATCTTATTTGTATTTGATTATTGAACAATTGTATACTTACCTAATTAACTGAGTAAAAATAGGGTAGATTAACTTAAACAAAAATAAGTAAAATATAATAAAATAATAATAATCTAACGCCTTTCATTCCCTTATAGGGAGTAGGCGAGGCCTTTAAACAGTATCTAGCTTTTGGTGACTAAATGGCAGTTCAATCTCCAGCAGTAGTCAATCAGAGAAAGCTGTCCCATGTCTATCACTAATTATACGCTCACCGATGAAGAGACGAGCAAACAAGTGCTGCCATCTCTTGGTACCTAACCCTAACAGGATATGTTACTGTCTGAAATAATGCGGGTTCTACGGTCGATTTTCTTGAGTTTACGGGATGAAAAACCCGAGTTTCCGGGAAAAAAAACCTCTTGGCGTGACAGTGATCGACTAACTCAGGAACCGGTCGAAGAATGGCAAGAAAAAGTCCTCCAGTCAGTTTGTTTTAGCCTAATCCCACCAACATAATACGACATTGGATATCTAATCACGCCAAAGTGAATGACTTTATATTTACATTAAATTGAAACCTATATTCCCATGCACACAATTCCAGCCCTTTCAAATCATTCTGCAAGTACTTCATATCAGCAGCATTCCTGATTACCCTACCTATCTTTGCATCATCTGCAAATAGCTATATGTCACTTGTGAAATCCTTCCCAATATCATTAATATATAGATTGAATAGCAGTGGACCAAGCACCGATCCTTGTGGTACACCACCACTATTTACCTTAAATCTTGCAGATTCACATCCCCGTATACCACTTTTTTGATATCTGTCAGCAGTGGCGCACTCAGGATTTAACCTTGGGGGGGAGGCGAGCACTGAAGATTTAATCTTGGTAAGGCTGAGTTGAGTAGACGATTTGAGAATAGACATTACGCATTGCATTCGACCTATGACTGAGCATCTGCAGTGATCGCCAATACATGATCTCCTCTGACCCGGCTTGGGCAAACGAAGTACCGCTCGGTCAGCCCGAGCACTACTTCGTTCGCCTTGCATTCACAGCGGCTGTGATTCCCGAGAGCTATATGGTATTCCCACCTTATGTGACCGCTTATTCACAAGTAGTATAGAAATAGAAGACACGACACAACATAAATAAAAAAAATAATTTTAATTATTTAATTAAGAAAAGATTTTTGAAAATTTTTCTAGTGTTTTTTGCTTCTGTTTTGGGGGGGTCAAGACCCCCTGGCCAATCTTGGGTGCGCCAATGTATGTCAGTCAGCCATCCTCTTATCCATGCTAATATTCCATCACCTAGACCCATTTCCCCCTATTTATGCAGCAGTCTGCCATGCTGTATTCCATCAAAAGCCTTAGCAAAATCCAGAAGTATCATGATACTTTTGGATTTTGCTAAGTAAATCCCTTGGTAAACCCATGTTGTTCATTGCAAAGTAGACATTCACTGTCAACCCATTTCTGAATGCAAGCCCTAACCAATTTTTACAAAATCTTCACCACTACTCCTGAGATACTAATCGGTCAGATTAGTATCTACCAAATCGGCAGACTTGGATACATCGGTCTTTGCGGCACCCCGTGTGCAATGGAATTACCATACATTCCTTCCATTCCTGTGGAATCTCCCCTGTTCTGAAACTCATATTAAATAGCCTAGTCAAAGGAATGGCCAGTTCAGCTAAACACTCTTTTAGCACATGTGCGCATATTCCATCAGTCCCTATTGCTGAATTCTTATTCAGTTCGTGCAACAGCTCTAATACCTCGGCTTCACACACCTGTGTTTCTTCATCTAGTGATGAGGTAAAAGTGAGCTTAATGTTGCGTACACAGAGTTGATAGCTTTAGCAAAATGGGCACTCATTAATTGAACAACCTCTTCTGCATCTTAACCCTCATGCCATCAGGATTTAGAAGAGTTACTCTCTCATTTTCATTCTTTCTTTTACTTGCAGCATATCGATACAATTCTTGTGGGTTGTCTTTAGCAAGCAGAACCAGTTTCTTTTCATACTCAGACTTTGCTTTCTGTACAACAGTTGTGATTATTCTAGCCTGCTGCTTGTAACGTTCGTAACGGACGTCATCCTTATGCACATGATATTCCTTCCACATCGTCATTTTCTTACGAATCTCTTGCTTAATTAAGATTACACATCCATTTGACTTCTACTCTGTTTATTCTTCGAACTCTCGGGACACATTCTGATATTGCATCATTCAAGTGTTGTTTAAATGCTTCTCATGCACTCTCGATATTCTTTTCATCCAGCAACGATTCCATTCCACTGAACTCAGTACACTCCTCAGTTGGTCATAATTTCCATTTCCAATAGTTTAGCATGTAACCTTTTCTGAATGGAGCATTCATAAACTTAGTCACTTCCCAAGTGAGTGCCGCATGATCACTGTCACGAACCGGAGGAAGAATAGTTACGTCTTTAACTGAAACGTCCTCTGACACTCTTTGCCCTCGAGTTCCTTCTGTCACATGCTGCTTGAGGAAGTTGTCCCACAACATCTCGATAAATGCATTTTCATTCTTCTCATGAGATTCTACTGCTACCAATCAATATTTGGATAATTAAATTATCCCATTATGATTACTCTTTTAGCGCTCATCTTTTCTATATGGTGATACATTTCTTCATCACTAGCAACCGATCCACCAGGCCTAACAACACTCTGCTATGTAATTGATCTTATTAGATTTCACTTCACACAGATGACTTCAAACTCATTGCCACATGAAATATTGTTAGTAGTAGTACTATAATCATACGTCTCAATCTAACTCGATTCAAGTCATCCGAAATCATTAGCAGCATGCCCCCCCTCTCCTATCCTCTCTATCTTTCCTAAAAATACTGTACCCTTGACACTCGACATCAGTTAGAATGTCTGATTCTGATAGCCACGTCTCACTAATGCCTAAAATCTGAGGTCGCAACACATTGACTAAGGCAACAAACTCTACACTTTGTTTCTGATACTCCTGGCATTCGTGTACAGACATAATAATCTACCTGTTTGTTCTTTTGTATTGTCTTGTCTGCAGTCTGCCTGATACAGTTGGACAACTTGCAGATCTCTATTATTCTCTAATGCCTTACACATGTGGACACATGTGTAAGATATTATGATGGGTCCGAACCGGACGAACACAAAGTCGAAATCGTTCTCTCCTCGTCAACATTTCCATGACAAAGCCCATTCCCGTCATTAACATTGTCGCATTTACACTCACATTCACACAATTCCTCCCTTTATAATTTTGCTTTAGGTCTCATACCAGTTATTAGTATACGAGTATATATATACTAGCTTTTTTATATTGTACTGTATTTTATATTTTATACTGGCTATATACTACTTTATATACTGAGTATATACGTGGCCAGTATATACTTTTAATGGCCTCGTAAGTTAAAAGAAAACGTACTGATCAAATGCAAAACTGTTAGGGAAAAAAGTTTTAAGTGAAACACTTTATTGTTGAAGAAGTTTACTATGTACAGGCAGAACGTGGGATGAAACGTAGTTTAATTGAAGGTCGGTCATTCACAAGTGAACTGTTTCCTATAACATCACCGCATTCTTAATATCTGGGAATATATGTATCACTAAAATAATCTAACTGAAGCCAAAACTGAAATAACTGGCCAAATTAGTAGGCGTTCTGAATGTCGAATTCATTACATTCTGTCTGTGCTGAGCGAAATTTCTGTTAATCTTTCTCATCGTTTGGCCAAATTTTGCACATGATACTACTACACCGAAATGGGTCATTCATGTTTTAATGGAGACAATTCCAAATTTTACTTAATTCCGTCCAGCCAGAGTTATTGTTCCATAATGTCTAAACTTTTACCATATTTAGTATACGCAATTTACTTGATTGAAAGGAAAACTCTGATGACTCATATTTTGTGAGGATTCTAAATTTCAAAACACTTGAGCAAATCTTGTTGAGGTCGATCTGAGACTTGTAGAATTATACGGTTGTTGGGGGTATTGAAAAGTTGCATTTGTATGAAAGAGAAATCCTACTGTTTGGATGCTCAGGAATATGTACATGGGATACATTTATGCCAGTAGAAGTTTACAGTTATTGTTTTCCTAAGTAAAGAAATCCTTTTTTGATCAAGTTAACGTAGAATAAGGTCGCACACTGCTGCCATTTCTTCCCTAACACCAATATTGTATATAATTGTCTGAAATGGTGTGAGTTCTATGCCCGATTTTCTTGAGTTTATGAGTTGCAAATCCTTGCTTGTCCATTCCAGAGATCAGCTAACTCGGAACCGATCGAAGAAAGGATTCGAAAAAATACCTCTACTCGGCAAGTAGAATCACACTTAGAAAACAATCTCTCTTTGGGAAGCTTAGCATTATGGATGCAAACGTAATTTCTTACGATTATCTGAATCTTATTTGACGAACGAATGCAACGTGGCGTCACCGCGACAATTCTAGGAAAGTGAAATCTTTTACTGACGTTAAGCATTAGAGTGTCATTAACTTAAGAATAAGCAGCCTAGGGAAAAATAATTAATATTATTATATAGACATCTCCAGGAGTCAAGACACATTAAGGAAGGCAAAATTAATGGGATGTTTCTTGAAAAATAATATTCCTATCAAATTACTAGTGGAGATAAGAAGTAATCCCTACACATGTTGTCACACATGGAAGGTTGTAGGGGAAAATAAGCATAAAGGCACCAAAAGGAGAATGCCCGGGCTGGATGTCTGTGATATTCAGCTGGATATCATCACCAAAATTATTTAGTGATGATAAAAAAATTATTAATTATTTACGATATTTGCTTTGGTGATGAGAGCAGCGGTGCGAGATGTCATTTCGCTCTGGTGAAATAATATCGAATACATTGCTAATGCTGATTCTTTGTCACGGCAATGTGTATTTAGGGCACACGGATTTCTGGGACACTGCTTGAGATTTCCAGGACAGTTGTTCATTTGTGTGCATCAGTGTCCTTCCAAGATGCAAGTTACTCTCACTACCAACACAAATATCTCTGTTTACTTTGGTGATGAGAGTAGTAGTGCAAGACGTTATTTCACCCTGGTTTTGTTTTTATGTCTGGTCTAAATTATCTGCATAGTCTACTATTTGTACTTCAATTATTACCCATTAAGGACGGTGACTTTAGTGCTTACTTCTTTTGTTACTAGTGCTTCCTCATGTTTGTGAACTTATGTTATTTGGTCAAAAGGTTCTGAGGCATGATAATTATATTATTATGACAATGATAATGTTAATGGTGTTTATGTTTATGCTAAAAGATGATTTGCAAATAATCTTATTTTTGCAAGTTTTTGAGAGAAATTTGGAGGTTAGTTACAATGAAAATATCCTGCATCTGAATGTAGTTAGCTGGTTTTTTTTTGTTACACACTCCTTTTTACTGTATGCAAATTCTCTACATTGGTAGTGGTGATATAAGGAGGGTGCTTCTAACAAAGAACATGTTTTAATAATCTACAGTGTAAGGAATATGGACATTAGACTTCGGCCTTCTTCCAATAAGGGTTTCTTTAGGATGATAATATATGCTGGCAGCACTTACTAGCCGCCTTCTTCACTGCGTGCCGATTAATTAGTGATAGCCTTGGGCCAGCTATCTCTGATTGGCAACCAGTGGAGATTGAACTACCCACTCAGTCTCCAAAAGTTAGATAGGGCTTAAGAACGCCTCGCCTACTCCCTATATGGGAACAAAAAGGCGTTAGGTGATTTTTTAATATATAATATATGCTTTCAAAGTAGAGTATTGGGCGTATAGTGCATGGCGACTAATTACAAAATTCCCTTTAATAACTTACTCTAGCTGGATAGTATTTCAGGACAATTTTGTATTAAATTATGAAAAAGCAAATAATCCTCAAGGACTTTTGTTCACAAATTGGGTAGGTTGAACTCTTTTAGTCTTAACTAACTTTTTGAAGATCATTTAGTAGTCAAACTCAAACTTTGCTGGCCAAAAGCTATGAATGGGTTCATAGGCATCAGAGAGAAGAGTTTATGACAGGCAACTGATGCTACATTGTAGTTCCTAACACATTATTATTATTATTATTATCGTTGTTCTTGTTGTTGTCTGAAATAGTGTTACTGCAACAGTCCATTTCTTTGACTTCTGGAGTTAACCTCCGTTCCGGGGGATTAGCGAAAAATCCTATTTGTCTGTACCAGAGATAGACTAACTTCGGACCGGTAGAAGAAAGGTGTAGGAAAACGTTCATGTAGTAGTGACTAGAATATGTTACAGTTCTTCTCCTTTAGCGCTGAAGTGAAAGTGTTCTTAATAATTTTAACACGAAATATCGATTTTATTGTCTTATATATCACTGAAAATCTAACAGTCATATCTATTACTTTAAGCACAAAATCAAATTGTATGTCAATAATTTATTATTATTATTACGTGACAATTCCAAGGATTCAACGTGGGAGGGCACACCACTTCACTACAGCTCACCGTCACCCTTACGTCATCTTCAAAACTACACTACTACGATCAGCACGCCGCGCCATCTACTGCCCACCAGTACAATTGTCAAACTAATTGTATGTGTTTTCATGGACGATATGCCTGTATGTGGGATGAAAAACACGAGTTCTGAGAGAAAAAACTCATATAAACATTCCTTTCGTCACGACATGACTCGAACTCAGTTCTTTTCCAATCGAAGGAAGTCAAGTACCGTCGTTCTTCCAACTGTGCTACGGAGGCTGGTTTGTGACTGCTTTATTAATCACACATTAACATATACAAATAAACACACTCTCTCAAAATGGAATGGATCGCCATGGGAGAAGTAGATCCAACCCTCCCACATATGGGCGAGACCATCACCCAGCAGTGGGAATTTACAGGCTGAATATCACCTTCGTCATCGTCATTAATTATTTCTTATATTAAGATTTGAGGAACCCAAATAATTTGAGAACACTAGTATAACATTGAATTATAACCATCGTTATCAAGAAACAATCAAATTAAAGGAAGAATGCACAAGTGAGTTCGAAATGATTGATGAGAAAAGCGCCTCTGTAGCGCAGTTGGAAGAACGACGGTACATTGCGCCTTTCGATTGGAATTGGCCTAAGTTCGATTCTCGTCGTGACAGGAGGAATCTTTATCTGGACGATTTTCAATCGAAGGTGAGTTAGCTGATCTCATACGGAGGTAGCAGGGTTTTTTCTACCGGAAACTCGGGTTTTTCATCTCGCATACAGACAAATCGGCCCTTCAGAACACACGCAATTTACAGACATAGAATACCAGTTGTGGTGGTGGTGGAGATGATTCGTAGTAGGTTCGATGTAGTGGTTGAGCCAGTTGTAGGTGTGTCCTCCGGGAATGAGTCTTCGGACTCCTTGGAGGTGTCAGTAATAATAATAATAATAAATAATATTGTACTCGAAATAACAGAAAAAGTTGGAAATAGAACATTTGGGACACAGTTTTAAGACGATCGGTACACAAAATGCATTTTTCAGTCCAGACCTGTTTAAGTTAGACTTATCATTCTTTAATATTTCAATGTATTTTTTGATATTAATTGAATTCTGTAAGCACGGTTTCGGTTGGGCTACTATGGGCTACTATAAACTTACTTGAACAAAATTACAACTCAACGCGCATTCCATTGTAACTTTAAATGTACGTGTATACTAAGAATGTTTATGTGGAGTTATCAAAAATAATTTTGTTTAATGTCGAAATGAATTTTTGTGAATCGCCTGAACCTGTTAAGAAAATGGCATTGTATATGTGAAAAAGTCCATTAGATATTCTTGAGTGTTGGTGGTTGTTGATATGTCAGTTACCATGTGATATTTGCAACACGTGTTTGTTATGTATAAACATTTGGTTCATCATGAGATTTAAAACGTATCTTCATAAAGAGCCTAAACATATCCTTTTAGAAAAATATATAAATGTAACATAACCGTTCATTCGATAGCAGCATGTATCTCTAGCTTTCATCGTAACCAAAATTGAGCCCGCGGTATTCTTATGAAGGGTGGAAATAATTGCTCAAGATAACAAGAGGATAAGGGAATTGAGAATGAAAATGTTAGCGCGGCCAAATAAGCTCTGAAGAGATTTCACGGAAACTTACAGCTTGAAACAAAATTTTAAGCATTGTGAATTGGTATAAAATCTGATAAAGGATTACTGTCCTTTCTAGTAGTCTTCTTATATGTCGAGAGAAATAGAAAATTTCCAAGTATGCATTTTTCGCATTTATGTTAGTATATAGAACTTCATCAAAAGTTTCTGAAATAGAAATACAGCATAACAGTAGAAATTTGCATACAGTATATATACAGTAAATATGTTGGTATGATTGTCAGTATCTTATTGGATAATTTAATGTTGATGTTACTGTATGCTGGAAGCCAACTCAGATGTTAAAAGGCTGAACAATAAGCTTATAGACATTGTAAACACAGATAGTTATTAACTAAAATCATGATTTGTCTGTTAATTTCTCCAGTTACAGGGGCATGCCATGAGGAAATTTTTGAGCCCTTTATCTTGACTTATAATGCAAACGCACAGAATATATATGCATAACATCCTCAAAATGTAGTGCCAGTTCACAGAACTCTGAGAAGGGGGGAGGAGAATATTTCTAATATATGCTACTAATGTGCTACAGATTATGCAATCTCACATCTGTGAAAAAGATTAAAAAGTTTAACAGCCATCTAGAAGGGTAAACCTAGACTAATAAGTAATATACTCATAGTGCCAAATGTTGAACAGTAGCTTTGGGGAACTTACCTTATCTCTCTAAAAATGATCACAGATAATTATTGCAAACTCTATTGTTATTTTATTTTTATTTATTATTGACATTTCCATCCATGAAAGATTATAAGCGTATAGTTCATGAGCACTATGGACAGAAACTCACTTCCAGAGATCAGATGTAGAGCTTTTTCAAGCTGATACTCATTGTATTTCTATGGGTATTTCATAGTATATATCCATAGTATCAGCTTGAAAAGTTGAATAGTAGCTTGTGGGAAATGATTTACCCCATCTTTAACACCATCTCTAACCTTAAAAAACGTATCTTTCAGCCCAACTATTTTGAAAACAATGATCACAAAGAATTATTGCAAACAATATATTTTTTTTCTTTCTTTCTTTCTACATATGAAAGGTTATAAACTTATATTATATTAATACTGTTCAGTTAGAGTTATATGATAGTTTTGAATTAGATAATCCAGAAACATTGCTCTACAGATCAAACATATTTTTTTTCAACCTAGTTTCTAATATTTGTCTGTTACTCTTAATATTTGAATCTAAATCATGTATGAATATATTAAACAACAAGGATCCCACTCCTAACAATCTAACTCTTTAAAGATTCTTCACTAAACACTAATTCTGTCATCTATCAGTAAACCCAATTTCTTATCTGTCTCTCAAGGTGATCATCAGGCTTTGCTAAAATCCAAATAAATCACACCATAGTCATTACCTTTTATTTCTCTCATGACTGCATAAAAAAAAAAAAATGATAGCTTTGTCATACTGAATAATGAGACCATGCTGCATTATGCTCAGTAAGTGAAGAATATCCTGGATATTATTATTATTGTTATTATTATGATTCAGGCCTCCATGGAGTCAAAAGACTCATAGCGGGAGGCCTATCCTAGAAAACACAAAGTCTATCATACCACTCATTAATTAGGAATCATATCCTGGATATGATTCCAGATTAAATTTTCTATTTCTGTGTCTGTAACACCAAGAAGGCTCATTGGTCTATAATTCTCCACTTTGTCGATGAATCACCCTTTCAATGCCAGCAAAGGTTGGTTGATTGGTAGAGTCTCTGCTGCTAATGGCTCACTCAAAAAATTAAGCAAATTTGAGCGCATTGAGTAGTTGGAAGGGATTCAATCATTCAATGCTGTTGGCACACTCTCCCTTGATGAGTCTTTGGACTCCTTGGAGGTGTCA
The DNA here is from genome assembly GCF_054136105.1 of Typopeltis vanoorti. Classification (NCBI taxonomy): domain Eukaryota; kingdom Metazoa; phylum Arthropoda; class Arachnida; order Uropygi; family Thelyphonidae; genus Typopeltis; species Typopeltis vanoorti. The sequence goes on along the minus strand of NC_143569.1, from coordinate 69,321,193 downwards.
CATAATAATAATAATTAGATTAACCCTTCAGCTTCTAATTGAAAGAAACTATTCCCAATTTCAACATTTCATTGAAGATGATCAAAAAGTGGACTCATTAACCCTGACATATGTCTGTTTACTACCATAGGAGAGATATCATCCCCACCTAAAACTTTATCGATTGCCAAGTGATTTAAAGGTATCAAAAATTTTGTAATGTATTATGTCATAAGTAAATCTTGTTCCTCAAGCAGTGTTTTTTTTCCCCTAATTGAAAAGTATATTCATATATACACTTGCAAAATACTTATTAAATTTTTATCCAACCATAGCTGAATCATTTAGAATTGTACCTCATGATCTAGTGATGCTTAATTCATTTCTATTATTCTTACTTTTTTTTTTTTTTTTTTTGCATATCTTCAAGTTTTTCAGACTAATCTTAGCATTCCTAGCCAGTTACAATTAAAATATTGATTTTGTTATTGTTATTATTAGTAACATCTGATTTCCATGGAGTCGGATAATAACAAAAAAAAATATTGGTTTATAGTCTAATGATGTTTTTATATGTTATAAAAAAAATAATAAAAACTTAGTCAATGTCCACTTACATTTCATTCAATCACAGTGTTTGAAGTTGTGTAAAATAAAAAATGAGCATAGTTATAAGAAGCAGATTTTTTACTTGAGAGTGGTAGGTTAGTGGAATGCACATAGGAGTGTGTGTGTGTGTGAGTGCAAAGGCAGTTAGACTAAGTTTAAGGCACAGTATGATAGCATAGAAGTGTTCCTGCAGTGAAGTTGAAGGAAAATGTGGTAATTCCCCCCTTTGGTTGAAAAAGGCTTAGATTGTTGAGAATTGTTTTTTTTTTTCAACTGAAATTAAGTTTACTGGCACTGTATGAATGTGGAAGGAGTTTTGCACTTGGAAACTTTGGTTTTTCCACTTGCAAAGCAGGCATACTAATCTGAAAATGTGTGGAAGAGAATAGCAGTCAATCTGTGAAGTGGCCTTATTGATGAGTCCTGGAACTTCATGAATGCAATTTCAGAACTCATCAGTAAGGACACTTCACAGATTGGCTGCTATTCTCTTTCACACATTTTCAGATTAGTATGCCTGCTTTGCAAGAGAAAAAAAAAAGTTTTCCATGGATGCAAAGTAATAAACCTATAGTACATTTGTACTGTTGGTAGGCTAGATAATCCAGAAACCCTACTCTAGAGATCAAATATGATACTTTTATGCCACTTCAAGGCTCTAATTGAATAGTAGTCTCACACTTAGTGATGAAATTCATCTGTAATCTAAATGAAAAAATATGAAAATGTATTTTCTTATTTTTAAGTTATACATACCTAGTTATTTTTAGTTTTCTACAAATAACCAATGTGTTTATCATTTATCTCTTAAGTAAAGTAGAGGATTTATGTATATGAGAGGTTGTATGAAAATAATACCTCCTGTTCCCCCCCCCCCCCCCTCAGAAAATATAATTTACTTAATGGTTCTTGCGTTGATTTATTCTCAATTTTTTGCAAGCATTCTGTTATTTTTTGATAAAGTCTTCGTATTTCTCTGTACACTTTGGCCATTGCTGAGTGTGATACTATATACCAACCCCATAAGAGTGTTTACTCCAGTATCAGAGCTCTTAACCAATTGTTTGTTTCAACTTCTCATATGCAAAATAGCATCATTAGATTGCATCTTTAAGAGGACCAAACAGATGTTAGTCAGAAGGTACCAGTTTGGACTGTGGTCAGGATACACACATACCCTGTCTTAACTGAAAATTCTATGTCTAGCAATCTAACACTGCATAGTTACTCTTTTTTCAATCAGAGGGAATGTGGCTACCTTGGTTACACTGGTGCTATCATCAGATCTGGCACTCACAAACTTGAGTTCCCCTCCATTACATACTGTGTCAAGTAATTATCTCTTAGTTGCTGTATAAACATAACAACTCAAAGATAAAATCAAAAATGAAGAAATATAAGCTAAATGTTGTGTGCAAAATGAACAGGTAAATGGGGAGGCTCAGGGTGGACAGCGTGAGAAAGGTGGATGCTCCATTTTTAGATATTGGAGAAAACATACTTTAAAAGAAATGAAAATGGGCCGGACACATTACAAGACTCAAGGACAACAGATGGGCAAAAGTTATACTGGAGTGGCAGCCGTATGAAGGTAAAAGATCAGCTGGAAGACCTGAAAGAAGATGGTCAGATGATATAAGAAAAACAATTGGAACTATTTGGCACCAACAAGCTCAGGATAGAAACAGATGGAGAGAATTGGGAGACACCTATAGCTAGGAGTGGCTATAAAAATAATTAAAAGAAGAAGCTGTATAAATTTCCTTTCTCCCCCCCCCCCCCCATGACCATTCCTCCTTCCAGTCTATCCAGTTGGATAGATTGTTAACTGCATCCCTGTAACTAAAGTCCCAAATTACTCACCCTACATTTATTGTACTAATTTACTGATGTATGCCATCCACTTTCTCCCTTGTGCTCCCCCCCCCCCACCTCCATCCTACAGCAGCAGCAACTATATGTTTCATCCTGTTAGCCTCCATCTCACACCAGCCTCAGATATATATCCCTCTGCACTTCTGTTCACCTAAATTCCTACTCTTTTTTTGACTTCATTTCTGCTATCATCAGTAAAACCCTCCCTCTCATCCTGTTCTCACTCAGAAAATACTATAAACCTCTGTTAACCAAGTCTTGCTAATGTTCATAACTTTTTGGCTGTGCTGAATTAATCAATGCCAAAATCTCTCCTTCCCTTATTTCAGATACCCCTGGTATTAGGTTCAGTTTTAGAACCTGAGTAGCTACATTCAGTATCATTTGATCAAGCTCTCATTCACTCACCTCAAGGATGTGCACACACACACACACACACACACACACACACACACACACACACACACACACACACACATACACACACACACACACACACACACACACACACACACATACACACACACACACACACACTCTCTCTCTCTCTCTCTCTCTCTCTCTCTCTCTCTTTCTTGCCTGTTTCCTCCAAAGAATTCTAGTTTTCCTGATCTGCACTTCTAAACTCTCACTGAACAACACTTTCTCATGACACCTAACTCTCAATCAATTCAAATGCATATATGAGCCTTATCACCAGAGTTGTCAGATTATCTAATCCTTAGATATTATCTAATCCTCATACAGTGCTTTTGGTATACAATCTTTCATGGATGGACTTGTCACTTAAAAAAAAAAGGGAGGGTTGTTTTGATGGAGACAAGTAAGCTCCTTTTTCAGTTGATAATGGTATAAAACTTACATAATTGAGTCAGCAGGTACAAAATAATGATAGAATGGATTTAAATATTCACTGAACTTATTTTAGGTATGTGAAAGAGAAAGAGCCTAACTCCCTCTGACTTAGTAAATGAGAAAGGACTAGAATTAACATTTACAATATACATCTGATGCGATCATTAGCTAAATAAATTTTGCATGTCATTGCTTTTATGCTCAGAAAGTTATGTATGTTTTCCTTAATATACTTTACATCATGATCTAGTCAGTTGTGTAACATGGTATACAACAGAAGAAGTATTATCTTGTGGAGATGATCATCTTCTTCTTGGCTGGAATTTGGTAACCAATGAAACAACCAAAATAGCTGACTTTCCTGATGGGCTCTTTCCCACAGATATTCACTGGTTTCCTCGCCATGGAGGAGGTGGAATGAAGAAACAGACTGGAGGGGAAATTTTTGTCATTACATCTACTGATGGTAAACAGAAGTTAATAAGATATGTAGTAGTTTATTTCAGTTAATTTTTTTTTTTTAATATTAAAATGAATATTGCATTGAATATTGAGTTTGAAGGACAAAGTGAACTGTATTGGAGCAATGGACTGCATTTGAGTGGTTATGGTGTGAGTCACTTAGAGAGACTGTTGCTTGAACGTAGAGAATGAATCAGATCAAGTGGGAAGTGATGTGGAAGAGCAGGAGAGTATGACAGGAGAGATTGAGGAGGTGGTTATGAATGAGGAAGTAAGTGGCATGAATTTGGAAAATGAGAGAATGGGTGTTCAAGATGAACAGGGAAACGGGGAGGCTCAGGGTGGACAGGGGTTCACAGCGTGAGAAAGGTGGATGCTCCAAGAGGATGTGAGAGCATGTGTAGACAGGAAAGGAATGGGATGACCTGGGATCAAGAGGAAACAGTTGGAATTGAAGAGGGTTCTAAAACGAATAAGAAAAAAAGGGAAATGGCCTCAGTCGAGCATGGAGAGATTACATCGAATGAGTGTTATCAGTGGAACTAGCTGTAAATCCAGTAATTAACTGTTGTGTTTATATACAAATCCTAGAAGTGTAAGAAACAAGACAGATGAAATGGTTGCACTAATTGAGTCTGTTCACCCAAAAATTGTTGGAATAAGTGAGACATGGTTAGATGAGAACGACATCCTGACATGAATAGAGATGGAAGGATATGATGTATTTCATGAGGATAGAAGGGGTAAAAAGGGAGGGGGAGTGCTACTGATGATAGAGAAAAAGTTATGTCCATACAAAGTAGAGATGTAAGAGGGAAATAGTGCCAGTGTTTTGAGGCAGTATGGAGTGAGATAGAGGTGAATTGAATGAAATACTTGGGTTGGATGTTATTATAGACCAGGAAATGTGGATGGTAGTGACTATGAAATGTATAATCAAATTAGCCAAGCAAATAAGAAAAGAGTGATCATTATGGGCAATTTTAACATGTTCGGCTGCCCATGTTACTTCGGCATAGTTTGTTCCCGTATGCCAAGCAATTTCACTTCTTCAAGGTCAGTATGGGTAATTTCGTTGCCGGTGGTAAGTGTCATACGAGTATACTCGTAGCTGGCTTGTGGGGGCTCATATACGAACTATGAGTATACACAATTTTGCTGCTAGCCCCACACGCCAAGCATTTTCACTTCTTCAAGTTCAGTACGGGTAATCTCGTTCCCCCGGCGGTAAGCATCATACGAGTATACTTGTAGCTGGCTTGTGGGGGCTCATATACCAACTATGAGTATATTCGTAGTTGGCAGTGAATGTGTTAATTATGGCAATATAGACTGGAATGATGAGATAGCAACTGGAAGTAAAGAAAATGAGTTTCTTAAGTTTTTGAGGGATAACTACCTCAGATAATATGTAACAGAGGGCACACGAGGATTGAGGATCTTGGATTTGGTCATCTCATCAGAAGATGTAATTATAAATGAAGTGTCAAATCACCCACCAATTAGTGAGAGTGACCATGAGGTGATTACCTGGGTGGTTGCCAGCAGTGTGAGGACCTCTGTAAGAAAAGGGTATATGTGGAACTACAAGGGGTGATTATGAAGAGCTCAGGAGACAGCTTGCAGGTGTAGCATGGAATGAGGAGTTAGCTGGAAAAGAGATCATTGCAGCTTGGGGGATTTTTGAAAACTATCTAGTAGATGCAATGTCTAAATGTATTCCAAGGATGAGAAGGTTAAATAAGGTAGGTAGGTGTGAAATGGATGAATAAAGAGATTAAGCATGCAATACAGAAAAAAAGGGCATTATGGAGGGCATAAGAGAAGTGGAAATAACCAATTCCATGAGGACTACAAAGACCAGGCAAGGCAGGTGACTTGGTTGGTGAGAGTAGCTAAAGAGAGGTATGAACAGCAGTTAGCTAATGAAGCCAAAAAGAATCCTAAGGAGTTCTTTCAATTATGTAGCCAGCAAAAGAAAGAATGATTATGGAAGGATGACATTGATTGGAGAAAATGGTATAAAGACAGCTGTTGCAGAAGGTGTGGTGGAGATACTTAATGAGCAGTTCATAATGGTCTTTCAATCTTGTGAATGTGACTTCATGGAGAGATTGAGAGCAGTTGATGATGGGGGGAAGAGAGACTGACTGTAAGTGAGCAAGAGGTGTATGGGGAGTTGAGCAAACTCTATGTTAATAAGGCTGTGGGACTTGATAATATATCACCATGTATTCTGAAGAATGTGCCAGAGAGTTGACACTGGCCTTGACATATTTTTTTAATATGAGTCTTGGACTGGGTCAAGTTCCTAAGGAGTGGAAGGAGGGCAAGATTGTGCCACTTCATAAAGGAGGTGATAGAACTCAAGCATCAAACTATAGGCCTATCTGTGTGTCAGGTGTTGTAGTTAAGTTGTTGGAGAAGCTTGTAAGAATTAGGATTCAGAATTGGGTTGACAACAATGGTGTTATCTTTCATGGACAGCATGGATTTACTAAAGGGAGGTCATGTTTTAGTAATCTACTTACTTATTACAATAAGGTGACTGCTTCCATGAACAGAGGAGAAGGATACATAGTAATATACTTAGATTTTGCAAAGGCTTTTGATAGATTACCACATGATAAGTTGATAGTCAAACTGCAGTGGATGGGGTTGGATATTAGATTGGTGCATTGGATCGGAGACTGGCTCTCTGATAGGTATCAACAAGTTGTGTATGGGGGAGCGATATCCAGGAAAAGGAAAGTTACTAGTGATGTGCCTCAGGAGTCTGTTTTAGGGCCATTGTTATTTAACTTTATATTAATGATACTGGTGAAGATTTGGATGGAGATATTCAGTTGTTTGCAGATGATGCAAAGTTGGGACGAACCATGAAGAGCAGAGAAGATGTTGTGGCCTTACAAGAAGACTTGAATAAATTGAGTGATTGGGCCCAGGAATGGGGATGTGAGTTCAATGTTGCAAAATGTAAGGTTTTAAAATTTGGAAAACAAAGATGGGATGCAGAATTTATGCTTGGTGAGGATATATTGTCGGAGGTGGAGGAAATAAGAGATCTGGGGGTGATAGTGGATAAGATCTGAAATTTAGGGTACACATAGCCAAAATTATGAAGACAACACAAAAGCTTCTGGGAATGATGCGGAGGACACTGACTTGTAGAAATAGGGAGATTCTTGTTCCATTGTATAAGGCTTTGATTAGACCACACATGGACTATTGTGCCCAGATTTGGTCATCTGGTTTTCAGAAGGATGAAGAGATGTTGGAAAGGGTCCAGAGGCGACTGACTAAGGTTGTTTCTAAACTCTGGAATGTCGAGTATGAAGAAAGATTGAGAAGATGCAACTTGCAGAATCTTATGGACAGGAGGAAGAGGGGGGATAAGATAGAGACCTACAAGTTATTAAGGGGTTGTTATAGGATCAGTGCTGGAGAGGTTATACAGAAAATAGGGGGAAATTAGGGGAGAACCAGTGGTCATCCCTGGAAATTGTATAAAGAGGGTGTGAGTAGGGGAGTGAGAAGCAGGTTTTTTTTTTTTTCATGCAGAGTTGTGAATGATTGGAATGCCTTGCCTGAGAGTATGGTGTCTGCAGAGAATTTGAGTGTGTTTCAAGCACGGTATGATGAGCTGTGTGTTTAATACAAGGACCTCCTAGATGAGTCTTTGACTCCATGGGGGTCTTGGGTAATAATAATAATAATTGACAGTTCTCGTTCAGAGATAATACTTAAAATACTCAGACAACCTTTATCACAGTGCTCTGATTTCATTAGTGGTACTTGCTGTGATACAAAAGGACACTTGCTTTCCAGCATCTCTGAAAATATAATTGAATATTTTTAATTTTGATTTAGGAAATTGGATATGTGATTTAAATTATCTGATATATATAATCTCTGCTTTTTTATTTCTTTTATCTCTTTTTTTATATATATACATATATATATATATATATATATCTAAAATGATTTTTCTGGTGAGTGATCCTATTAGATAGTCTGAATGGCTGTTTCCATGAACAGACTGTGGATTCAAATTTTACATTGCAATAGATGTTTGTAAAACTCTTTTTCAAATAAGCTGATACTTTTGAAAATCAAGGGCTATATATATATAATTAAAAGAAACACATGTATTAACCACAGTGAAAATTATTTAATTGTAAATATTTCATCCTAAGTATCTTAGGATATCATCAGTACAGTAATTTAAAACAATAATAGGAATAACATACAGTTAGGATGCATGATTACAACAGAATCTCATTAAATGTGCATAACGTGTTACAGAAGTAAAAAAAAAAAAAAAAAATATTTACCGCAATTTTGTATGACAATTTCCCATACTTTAGGAATAGTAAGAACGTTGTTGCGGTTTAAGTTTGGTCTGTGTAGTAGGGCTTCAGAACTTTCTTTGTATAAATGTTCATGTAGTTAATACGTGTGTTTCTTTTAATTACGATTGCACCACAGGTTTCGTTATTTAAAAAAAAAAAAATATATATATATATATATATATATATATATATATATATATATATATAATGGTTCACTCCCATTTCTGGACCTTCGACTAACTAAGGAATAAGGAAAATTAAAAGTCTCTATATTTTAAAAGCCTACACATACTGACAGAGATCTACATGTCTCTTCCCATCATTATAGACATCAAAAATTGGATATTATTTCCATACTAGGAGAAAGATCCCACTGACTCATCACTGACAAGGATGAACTAGCCAAAGAAATTCAACATTTAAAAAACACTTTCCTTCAAAATGATTATAATGACCACATCATCTCCAGACCACTCAACCAACATGAGACCAGAGAAATTTCTAATGAAGAAGAAAACAGAAGATTCACATGCTTCCATATATTAGCTCTGTTTCATAAAATTGGCAAAAATACTTAAGGAATATAAAATCAAAGTAGTATATGCCCCCTTTATCAAGGGCTATGGAGAGATTGCCATTCATCTTACTATGGACAGACAGAAAAATTAATTGAACAATGTATTGAAGAACACATCTGAGATATTGAATAGGAGCGAAGCCTCAGCTTTGTCTCCAGATGTTTACTGGCTGTAGTGAGATTGCCAGTCATCTTACTATGGACAGACAGAAAAATCAATTGAACAATGTATTGAAGAACACATCTGAGATATTGAATAGGAGCGAAGCCTCAGCTTTGTCTTCACATGTGGTTTCTTCAGCTGCCACAAGATGCTTTTCAAATGAGACATCGTGTTATGAGATAAACCAGAACTATTACCCATTGCTGTGATAAAATGGAGAGAAAAATCGAGGAGTCTTTGGAAATATCATTAGATCCTAAACATCTAAATATTAAACCCAAGTATCAACTTGGGGTGCTTAAGGGTCAAAGCTGTATAACTGAGAGGAGACCTCCACATAGCCTTTAAAGGAATGCGGAGAACCGACCAGGGCTTCTGACCTAATGTCCAATCCTCACCTTCTCGTGGTGCACCCTGTTGGGTATCTACTTTGATACTGAACGAACGAGGATGGGCTGGCAATTTGGGATTTAGCCGACCAAATTGTATTCTTATTGGTTAAACCAAAATAAAAAATGATGGTACAACATGACAAAATTTCATGCCGGCTGGGGCGTCGCCCGGTTAAACAAGGCCCCCGTTGTTTTCGCCAGGGAACCAGGGCGAACAGCGAAAAGTCAGCTACGGGAACAAATCTGAAAACAAACCCCAACTCAACATCACCAGAGTTAAAGATCGGTACTATCAATGTAAGAAGCCTGAATGGCAAAGAAATGGAGCTAGCTGAGGAATTAGATAAGTACCAGATCGACATAATAGGGGTGACTGAAACAAAAAAGACCAAAACTGGTGAGATCTTTCTGAGCAATAAATACAAAATGTTATATTCAGGCAATAACAATCAAGGAAAAGAAGGAGTAGCCATAGTATTCAACACAAAATACGAGGCTAATCTTCTTGAATGGCAATCAGTCTCAAGTAGAGTAATCTGGGCAAATATGAGAATGGGGAACTGGACAATGAGACTTATTTGTGCCTATGGTCCCACAGAAGGTTCTACTAAGGTAGAAGTGGAGGAATTTTTTGAGGCTTTAGAAAAAGCAACTGACACAATGAAAAACGAAAAGTTGGTCCTTGTTGGGGATCTAAATAGTAGAGTAGGAAATGATTGTGAGACATACAAAAATATTTTGGGAAAATTTGGAGAAAAGAGCAAAGCTAATAATAATGGCAAATATCTGTTGGATTTCTGCTCAGGACATGGACTGGTTATTACTAACACCATGTTCCAACATAAAAATGTGCACAAATTCACATGGAGAGAAGAGGCTAGGAATAAGAAAAGTCTCATTGACTATGTTATTGTTGATAGTTTCTCCCTGATGCAGGACACCAGAGTGTACAGAGGATTTGAAATTGGAAGTGATCACTATTTAGTCTTGAGCAGGATAAAATTGAATTTCATATTGAAAAGAATAACATGTAAGAAAGTTTTAAAGCGAATAAAAGTTGAGCAGCTCTCAGATGTAAACTGTAGACTAAAATACAGAAATATTATTGAAAAGAAAATGAAAGAGTTTGAGAACAGGAATCAAACCTTGGAGATTCAGTGGCAAACTCTGAAGGAAACATTGATTGATTCTGCCAGAAAGGCATGTGGTGAGGTTGTGTGCAAAGATAAAAAAATCAGAACTCCCTGGTGGACACAGGAAGTTAAAGAGGCAGTGAAGGAAAAGAAGAAAGCATATCAAAAGTTCCTGGCAAATAAGTCAGCTTTTACTCTTACAGAATACAGAGACAAATGTAAGAAAGCTAAACAGTGTGTAAAACTAGCTAAACAAAAGTCATGGGAGGACTTTGGCAAGAATATAGAAAATAAATATCAAGAAGGTGGCAAAATATTCTGGAGGTTGTTGAAGAAGCTTAGGAATGGAGGAAAGAGTGCTGTAAAAGGAATTAGAGATGATAAAGGTGAAATGAAAACCGGAGAAAAAGATATCCTTGAAGTATGGAGTAATTACTTTGAAAAACTGCTAAATGAAACAAGCAGTGATGACAGCACAGTGATAAAAAACACTGACCAGGCATGCAGTCAGGAATACATATCCATACTTGAAGTAGAAAAAGCCATCAAAGGCTTGAAATGTGGAAAGGCAGCAGGAGTAGATGATATTCGACCAGAAATGCTGAAGTATGGTGGTATAAGAGTCTTACAGTGGCTGCACTGCATAGTTCAGAAAGCCTGGACAGAGGGACAAATTTCCGATGATTGGAGTAGAGCTCTCATAGTACCCATATATAAAAAGGGAAATAAAACTGAATGTGAGAATTACAGAGGTATTTCCCTACTGAGTGTTCCTGGCAAGATCTATGCAAGTATACTTGAGAAACGGTTGAGAAGAATTGTGGAAGAAAAGCTTGGTGAAGAACAAGCTGGATTCAGGCCAAATAGAGGCTGTCAGGATCAGATCTTCACTTTACGACAAATAGTCGAGAAAGCATGGGAATATAACAAAGATCTGTATTTAAGTTTTGTCGATTTGGAAAAGGCATATGACAAGGTGCCAAGAGAGAAGCTATTCAATACGCTGCAGTTATATGGTGTCAATGGGGCATTATATCAAGCAATACTTAGTCTTTATTTGAGTTGTGAGTCAGCAGTTAGAATTGAAGGTAGTACAGGAAGATGGTTTAATGTTAAATCTGGTGTGAGACAAGGATGTACATTATCCCCTCTGTTATTCATTATCTATATGGATCACATTATGAAGGAATGTGGTATTAAACCTGATATCAAAATTGGAGATGTTAATGTCAGCTCTTTGCTTTATGCGGATGATGTTATACTTCTAAATAAATCCGCTACAAGTCTGCAAGATTCTCTGACTAAATTGAATAGCTGTTGTAATAGATATGGTATGAAGGTCAGCAATAAAAAGACAAAGACAATGAAAATAGGCAGAATCATTGAAAATGTCAATTGTGTTGTGAATGGAGAACCTGTGGAACAAGTAAAACATTTCAGCTACTTAGGCACAATTTTTACTGAAGATGGTAAACTAAATATAGAAATAGACAACAGAATCAGCAAAGCTGGTATCGTGGGAAGTCAATTGAATAAATTCATATGGAATAAGAAAGAAATTAGTTGGAACACTAAATTAGCTGTATACAAGACTGTGTTCAAACCAATTTTAACTTATGGATCTGAGAGCTGGGTCAGAAGTAAAACACTTGACCAAAGACTAGAGACCGCAGATATGAAAGTCCTGAGAAAGATTAGAGGCGTGAACAGATGGCATCAATGGCAATATCATATTAAAAATGAGGATATTAGGAAAGAACTTGACATTGTCAGCATCCAGGAATGCGTTAGCAGAGCTAATCTCAGATGGTATGGTCACTTAAATAGAATGGGAGAGGAAAGATTAGCAAAACAAGTGTTCTCTGCCAGGTTGGCAGGAAAACGACCCAGAGGAAGACCAAGATATAGGTGGATTGATACGGTACAAAGTGCCTTAGACAGTAGAAATATAAGATCTGATAATGTTGGAGTCTTGACAAGTAACAGACTGATTTGGAGGAAAATTGTAGATAGGAAGTTAGTAATGATGTAATTTTTTCATGTAGTACTGTCATATCCTGTACACCCTTTGAGGGTACATGGCAGGAATTTGATGATGATGATGATGATGATGAAGTATCAACTTGTCTGACTACATCCTAGCCTTAATTAGCCAAATGTGCACGTGAATGCATAAACATGCACAATATTCTGAACATTGCAACATACAATTAAAAATATTTTAAAATATTTTGTCTGTAGTTTCATTTGATATGTGCAGGGAATGAAGTTATTCTTTGAGTCATGCAGCAGAACATTTGTCCTGAAGAAAAAAAAATATTGCAGATTTACAAATAATGTTTGGCAAATGTGGAGAAAAGGACAATGCTAATAATAATGATAAAAGCCTATTGTATTTCTGCTCTGTATAAAGCAAATCATTATTAAAATTTTGTAGTATAAAAATATGCATACATTTATTGGAGAAAGCATACAAAAAAAAAAGTCTTATTAGTTAGATTATTGTTGATAGGAATGTCTTCAAACTCATTTAGGATAGAAAATACTGCAGGAAATTTGAAATTGGAAATGATCACCATCCATTCTGAGCAGTATAAAAATGATTATCTTGCTGGAAAGAAAAAGACCAAACAAAGTAACAAAATAAATACCTCTCAGCGTCATAAACAAAAAATAAAATGTTTCATTAAATATTAGTGATCATTTAGATTTTCATTCATTTCATAATTTTATGTATTATTCCTTATTATAGAATTTTTATGATCATTTAATATTTGTATTTTAGGTAAATTTCACTTAGTCGCAAGAAATGGAAGGATAGAGAGAAGTATAGATGCCCATAGGGGTGCTGTTTTATCAGGACGATGGAGTCATGATGGCATGGCTTTAGTAACAGGTATGCTTGTGTTACAAAAAAATTTTAAATAGTAACACTATTGTTTATAAGAATTTATTTCCTTCTGTGTTATGAAATCAAGGAAGATTAAGGAATAACATCATGGAGCAGTGATGTAGACAATTATAAATCTGGAGTGGAGTGAGATGAATTGCTATCACTTGAGATGAAATGCTAGTTCCTTTCTCCCCCCCCCCCTCTCTCTCTCTCTCTCTCTCTCTCCACACACACACACCATAGATGTTGACAAGCAGGGATGTTTATCCCTTATTATATCATTTGATTTTTTTTTTTTTATATTTATATCTGTATCAATATAAATTGGCAGTGATTCCCATTATTAGATATTCATCATATACAATTCATATGTTCATTCTGTCTAGCATTAGAATCATTTTAACTGTTTTTTAATAATCATGACAACAAAGTGAGGTCTAGCAATTTGAAGGATTTTGAAGAGATTGGTTATAACGAACAAATATTAAATATAATATCAATATAATATAATCTAATCTTATATTTTTATTTTTATGAGTATATTAATTTTTATATTATTTTCATTCAGGCATAGATTTGCTCTAAACTAATATTTTGGAGCTAAGGATTTAATATATTAACAGCAAATGCTTAAATTGTATCTGCATTATGAGCTTTAAAAATTGGTTTTCTTTTTGTTTTGTGGATTAGACAGTATTGCCTATTTCAGCTACAGAATGGATCTTTCCATCATCCCTTTGACCTCTCCAGTCTTGGTTTCTTCTAGGATGGTACTGTAGAACTTCTCTTGGTAATCTTTCTTGTGGTATTCTTTCTACACATGACCTTTCCATCCTTTTCTATATTCTTCTTTTTTATAATTTTGTATATGCACATTTCACTTTTTTCTAATATTCATTACTGATATGAATTTTATACATGTCTGATTTTATACATTTTACTGCTTTTAGGAATTTCATTTCTGTAGTTTGTATTTTAATCTGATCTTTTTTGTTTAGAGTTTGTTTCTGATCCATACATTAATGAATCAGAAAAACAATTCATTCTTCTTATTATTCCTTCCCTCCTCTTCTACCTTACAGTGTTGAGGATTTTTTATTCACTTAACCACAACCATATTGAGGATTAGGTGGTCAGCCCTATGCCTTCCGGTGTGTCCTATGTCTGTAGATGCATGTTCATGGGCCAGGTTGCCTGTTCTGGGGGAGCGAAAAACCTGAGTTTCCGGGTGAAAAAAAAAAAAAACCTACCTCCGTATGAGACCAGCTAACTCAACTTGAGTTAAAAGAGACCAGATAAAGGTTCCTCACATCACTGACAGGAATCGAACATAGGTCTTTCCGACCAAAGGGCTTTGTCTATACTGACTGAGCATTAATATGCATATCAAAGCATTAATATGCATCTTATATTTCATTTAGGCAGACAGAGTAGTAAATATGGCCAGATTACTAACATATTGACATATTATAGTACATACTACAAAACTAATCTCTTCTGAAGATGAGAATTACATGAATTTTTAAGAATATCCAGTTAAAATTATGCTAGAATACTTGAGAAGCTAAAAAAAAATTGTGGAAGAGAAACTCGGATAAGAACAAGCTGTGTTCAGGACAAATAGGAATTGTCAAGACTATACTTTTATTCTGTGGTAACTCTCCTGTTTGGCCTAAACCCAGCTTACATACACTGCCTGGAGGCAGTCCATGTATTGGTATGCAGGGTGCACTGTCGAGGCTATGTTGTGGTTTGGAAACTGGATGCTCTCTATATGGGTGACATGTTCTCAAGTCTATTTTCTCCCATTTTATGTTTCCCTTTTCTTTTCTCTTCAATTTTTGTAACTTTTAACATGAAAGTAAGTCAAAATAGGTATAGTATCTTTGCGGTTCAACAAAAAAAAAACCTCCCTCTAAAATCTCAAATAAAAATTTTAACTCAAAAATGACACAGCAAAAAACTTTCAGATTCACTTTACCAACATCTGTAGCATCAACAGTAACCTCATCATCTTCAGTTATCCAAACCAGATGTTCTGTTTCTGACTGAACTTCAGATTTCTACTAAATCAACCACAGCTCATCTTAACTGTTCAAATTATACCCTATATGATTCCATCTTCCATAAGAGAGGCACTTTTGCTTTTGTATGTTCTGCTATTCCTTGCCTAATCTAGAATCTCACCTTTTTGACCTCCTGTGGCTTGAAATTTCTTTGCAACATTTTTTTTTTTTGTTCATCTACTGCCTCTATTATTCTCCCAATTTTGAAAATCATTCTGATCTGTTTGACTTCCTATCTATAAAGCTCAATTTCATACATTCAAAATTTCCAAACAGTGAAGTCATCCTTCTTGGTGATTTCAATGTCCATAATCTTAATTTGCTTCCTTTTTCAAATTTCACTGACCAAGCTGGAAGAGAGGCAAAGATTTTTTGCTGTAAGCAGTGACTTAAAACAGATCATTCATCTCCCTACCTGAATTCTTGACAATCACTCTCATCCAATACTCTAAATTTTTTTCTTAACTAGTTCTCCTTCCAGGTACTCTGTTCAGGTGACTACTCCTCTTGGCAATTTAGACCACAATCTTATCCAAGTTTCATCTCTGGATGAAATGGCTAAAGGAACACCCTTCCTTTAGCCATTCACAACCTCACATGCTCTAGCACTAGCAATGCCAAATGGAAGGATTTATGTGACTTTTACTCCTCTTTTCGATGGCTAGACTATTCTTTATATTCTTCAGATCCAGATACCTGTTGTGATCTTGTTACAGAAATAATCCATATTGGAATAGAAACTTTGATTCCTCATTCTGTTCAAATTCCCCAACCCATATCTAAACCACGGTTCTCCAAAATGTGGTCCAGGACTGTCAAAGAAAAGCAAACAGCCTTTCATAAGTGGCTTGAGACCAAAACATCAACTTCATTCACAATGTGTATAGTTGCCCACAAAACTTGTAAAAACAACCTTTAAAAGGGCAAAGTCAAAATTCAACAGGGATAAATGTAAAAAAACTCGCTGCTTGTGCCACCAGCAGTCCTTCTAGTCCCTCACCAAAACCATCACACACAACTTTTTTCCATCTGTTCTTCCCTCTCTATCTCATCATAACATCATCTAAAGACAAGACCGATGTTTTTGGCTTCATTTTTATCTTCCAATTCCTGCATAGATGACTGTGACAAATTACCAACTTTCTTGTCTAGAACATTGCATCTTGTGCCTCTTGTGACCTTTTGCCAGAAAGACATCAAAATGTTCTTCTTAAACTGTTGAAGATTATAGTCCTTTGGAAATACTTCATTCCATCAACCTCAATTCTGTGGAATTGTCTCCATCATGAAGTATTTTCCAAAGACTGTAATCTTCGACAGTTTAAGGAGACTATGAACAGATTTCTTTATTCCTAACTAATCCTACCCTCACATGGGATCTGTTTACTATAGGCT
Source organism: Typopeltis vanoorti (assembly GCF_054136105.1). NCBI lineage: Eukaryota > Metazoa > Arthropoda > Arachnida > Uropygi > Thelyphonidae > Typopeltis > Typopeltis vanoorti. Next base: position 69,304,442 of record NC_143569.1, on the reverse strand, counting down.
CTTCTGCCTTTCTTGTGTGGGATAAATATATATGATAAGATACCAAGAGAAAAGCCATTCAAAATGCATGCTGATGTAAATGGGACATTATACAAAACAATATATAACCTATATTTAATTTTCAACCAATAGTTAGAATTGAAGGATGTACAGAAAGATGGTTTGATGTGAAATCAGACATGAGATGAGAGGATACTCTATTTCCTCTGGCATTCATAATCTATACAGATCACATTATGAAGGAAAGTGGCATTAAATCTAATATCAAAATTAGAGCTATTCAACTTAGCTCATTACTTTATGTAGGTTTTTGTTGTTTTGGCTGAAGCAACTAAGACTAAGGTGGTTATATTATTATGCCTGTAAGTTATGTATATTCTTATGGCTAGTTTGCCTATTTCACAGGATGAAAAACTCTGTCATTTCCATATGAGACCAGCTAACTCACTTTAGCTGGAAAGCCCTGATAAAGGTTCTTTGCATCTTAGACTTTATGTATATGCCATACTCTTAAATAAATCCAGTACAAGTCTTCACAACTATTTAATTAAATTATATAAATGTTGTTTTCCCTAATGATTACAACTCTCAAGTTCTTCAAGAAAGACATCAACAAATTTCTTTCTTTTTTCTAACCATTTTTGACCACACACACACATCACTGCCATGTCATAGGTCTTGGAACTTCTTATATGTAGGGCTGATATAAAAACAAATGTAGTAAGAAAATCAGTAATAAAAAGACACACACACACACACACACACACACACACACACACACACACATAAGAAAGTGTATATTAAGCAGAAAAAAAAGCTCTGAAAGTGACGAATGCAACATATACACTGACAGAAGTAAAACATTTTAGAAAACATTATAAATTCCATTAAAAACCAAAACAACCATGTAGCACTAATACAGCAAACAAGAAATCTGGTAAGGAATCTTACTCTAGAAGGATGGGAAATTAAGTGAAGGCATATACTGGAGTAGCAGAAAAACAAGAGAGAAGGAAGTGGCTATTAACAAATATATAGAATTAATTTATTTCTGGAGAAATTTTTATGAGAAATTTGAATACAAAAAAGAATTCAAAATCAGCTATAAAACACTTGCAAAGAAATAAGCCTAAATTTGTGGGAAGAAGAATGGATCAACCACAAAGGAATTTGTATTATCAAATGCTGACTCCATCTGAAAGTAGATGCCATTTCTCTTTCTGGGTATGACTGTGCTACTAACAGGACATGGAAAATTAAGATACTACCTAGTATCTTAATATTCCAGAATATGGAATCTTATTCTGGAATCACCATTCTGCATCTGTCATCCACATGTTCAACAGATTGTCAACCACCTATTCTTTGACTCTCAGTTACTGGACTCCATCCAGATGCTTCTGATACAACACATCAAGACTTGTCCAAAACTATTATTCAAAATTATTTAATTTTGCTAATAGGATCAGTTTTCAAACATTGTAATATAATATAAGCTACTCATAATATTAGGATAATATACGTGTAAATATATTAATATACATGTGTGTGTATATGAGGGGAGGGGGGGTTGAAAAGTTCTGATAAACACCTAGAACAAAAATGATATTAGAGCAACTGATATAGCCATAAGAAAGAACATACTAGTAGCAGAGTTATGAAGGCAATTTATGTTATGTTCTTTTATCCTTGTATGTTCTTTCTTGTAGTTATATCAGTTGCTTTAATATCATTTTTGTTCTAGGTGTTTATTAGAACTTTCCAGACCCCCCAAATATATATATATATGTGTGTGTGTGTGTGTGTGTGTGTGTTTGTGTGTGTTTATAAATGTTAATTAAATTATGCAAATATATTAATACATGTAATATCTGCATTATATGCAACTGGAGCATACAGAAAATAAAATTACCTCTTTCTAGGGCTACTTACTGGGACAAAACACACACACATGCATGCACACACAAAGTAAAAAAAAAAAAAATTACCACTTAGGAGCATTTCATGTTATAATGTGGTGTGCTAGATGATTGTCTATCATGTCGTGGGAATGCATACTCAACCTTTGTAATGATCAAAAGCTAAAACAAGCTACTGCTTACAACTTTCCAAAAATTAAGGCTAAAAAGGCTGCCACCCATTTCCTTTGAGAAATAAAAATCCATTAGAGGATTTTATTTATTTTTTTATTGTGTCCAGGATAGGACACAATAAAAAAATATGTGTGCATACAAACAAACACACACACTCACAAGAAGTGGAGGGAGAAAGGATTGCATTTTATCCACTTTCAGGGAATAGCTAAATTTCTGTTAAGTTTGTGTATATCCCGAGCCTAGCAGATGAAGATGGGATTAATCACCCTGTCAATCCAAAAATTAGGTTTATAAAAAGCTAATGTGGAATGGATTGAATATAAGAATGTGATATGATGTGATATAATATGATGGAATGTTCACTGACATTAGAAAAAAGATCATATTCAAGCAAATATGATTTTCAATATCTTTATATACTGAATAACATCTATTTATAGTTGGAAAAGTATGCTAAACTTATAAAGATATTGAATATCTTTCTCACTCAAAAGAACACTCAATTGTTATTAGGAATTCTGTTTTGTTGAGCCAAAATGCAAATTTTTAGTTTTCTGAAATAATCCTAACTTTCTGAGTAATAATATTCCTTATACTATATCATTATTTGCAAATTGTAATTAATGTATCTCTCTGATGAATTGCAGCTGGCGAAGATGGACAGATAAAAATATGGTCTCGTAGTGGAATGTTAAGATCAACTCTTTCATCAAACAGTAGGTGCCATTTTTGATAAAATTTTTTAGTAATAAATTGTTACAGAGGTTGCTTGAGGGTCAAAACTAGATAACTGGAAGACCTCCACAAAGCATTGTAAGAAATGTGGATAACTGACCAGGGCTTTTGACCTAATAGCCAATCCACATTTCCTCTGGTGCACCCTCTTTGTAGATATCTACCTGGATGGGCTGACAATTTGGAATTTAGCTAACCAAATTGCATTCTTATTAGCTTAAACCAAAATATATAATGATAGTACAATATGGTCCGTGCAGTTAGCCTAGTAGCTATGTACTTCACAACCATATGCCTGTGGAAGGAATGTCCTAGGTTCGATTCCTGTCAATGACGTGAGGAGCTTAAGGATCTTCCTCAGCCATAGCCAAGTTAGCTGGTCTTTGGAATGGATAGCAGGGTCCCCCCCCCCCCCCCCCCCAGTTTATCTAGGGTTTTTCATCCTGCAAGCAGGCAAACCAGCACAAGTGAAATATTGAACAAGTGTCATAAATCATCATTAACAAATTCAAAATTAGCTTCATCAACATAAGAGACATCAATGGAAAAGAAGTGGAATTGGAAGAACTACAGAAGTACCAGTTTGACATAATTGATGTTTTATTGAAACAAAAATAAGTAAGATTCTTCTAAATAACTATTAAAAGATGTTATTTTCAATAAATAATGATGAGGGAAGGGAAGGAATAGCTATAGTATGTTTTGAACATTAAACACGAGGATAAGTTTTTGAATGGCAGGCAATATCAAACAGAGCAAAGCTAATAGCAATGGTAAATGCTTGGTGGATTTCTGTTCAAGATATGGGCTAGTCATTAGTAATACCATGTTCCAGCATAAAGATGTGAAAAAATTCATATAGAGAGAAGACATTATAATTAAGAAATATCATTTCACTCTGTTATTATTGATAGCAATACCATCAAACTGGTTCAGAACACAAGAGTATACAAGGGGATATGAAATGATCACAGTTTAGTTTTGACCAGAGGAAAATTGAATATCATATTGAAAAGAAAAATGTGTAAGAAAGAAACAAAATTGGGCTGCCTTTTAGAGGTGAACAGTAGACTTGAATGTACAAATATTATTCAAGAGAGAATGAAAAAGTTTAAAGATGAGAATCAAACCTTGGAGATTCATTGGCAAACTCTGAAGAAAACATTGATTGAATCAGCCAATGAAACGTGGCAAAGTTGTCTGCAAGAATTGGAAGATCAGAATTCCATGGTGGACTCAGAAAATTACACAGGCAACCATGGAAAAGAAGAAAGAATATCAAAAATTCATAGCAAGTAAATCAGCATATGTTCTGAGATAATACAGAGAAAAATGTATGAAAACAAAGCAATGTGTAAAAACAGCTAAAAAATTCATGAGGAGACTTTGATAAGAATATAGAGCATAATAGAAATTATTATTATTACACAAGACCCCATGGAGTCAAAGGCTCATCTGGGAGGACCTAAATTGTTCTCTAGACTATTGAAAAAGTTCAGAAGTGGAAGAAAGAATACTGTAAAATGAGTTGCTAAAGGTGACATAAAATTTGAAGATAAAGATATTCTACATGTTTGGAATAATTATTTTTGAAAGACTGTTAAATGATACAGGAGGTAACAGAACAGTGGTAAAAAGTCAATAGAAATTCAACTATTAGAATGAACCAATACTTGAAATAGAAATACCCATCAAAATCCTGAAATGTAGAAAGACTGTTGGAATAGATGATATTCAACCAGAATTGAACAGATATGATGGTATAAAAGTTTTGCAGTGGCTGTGTTGCATAAATCACAGCTAGTCAGAAGGTTGAATTTCCGATGATTGCAGTGGAGCTCTCATAGTATTTACTATCTGTAAAAAGGAAAATAAAACTGAATGTAAGAATTACAGAAGAATTCTTCTACTGAGGTTAGATTTATGCAAACATACTTGAGAAGAGACTAAGAAAAATTGTTGAAGAGAAACTTTAAAGAACAAGCTGGGTTCAGGAAATAGAGGTTGTCAGGTCAAATTTTCACTTTAAGACAATCATCATCTTTATCAATTTCATGATATGTACTGCCAATGGGTGTTCAGGTTACTATGACAGCATACATGATTAAGCTTACATTATTATTAATCTCTTATCAATAATTTTCCTCTAAATCAATCTATTACTTGTGAGAACTTCAATATTGTCATATCTAATTTCATGCTTCTAAGGCATTTCTGACTGAATCATTCCACCTGGACCTTGGTCTCTTTCCTGCCATCTTGGCATCAAATACATGTTTTGCTAACTTCATTCTATTTAAGTTGCCATACCACCTTAAATTAGCTCTGCTGACACATTCTTGAATGCTAATAATGTCAAGTTACTTTCTAATATCTTCATTTTTAATATGATTCTGCCATTGATGGCATCAGTTTACTCCTCAATTTTTTCTCAAAACTCTCATATCTGTGGTCTCTAGACTTTGATCAAGTACTTTATTTCTAACCCAACTCTCAGATCCATAACTTAAAACTGGTTTAAAACACTGTCTTATATACTGCTAGTTTGGTATTTTGGCTAATTTCTTTCTTATTCTATATACATTTATTCAGCTGGCTACCCACCATACCATTTTGCTTATTCTGTTGTCTATTTCCAGATTTAACCTGCCACCTTCACTAAAAACTGTGCCTAAATAACTGAAATATTTTACTTGTTCTATAGGACCTCCATTCGGAATGCATCTGAAGTTTTCTATGCTCCTGCCTATTTTCATAGTTTTGGTCTTTTTATTGCAAATGCGGGAGATGAAATGGTTTCACTGATTTAGTTTATTTTCCCAAATCATTGGAATAAGTGAAACATAATTGAATGAAGATAATATTGTGATGAGAATAGAAATAGAAGGATACAGTATTTTTTGTGAGGATAGAAAGAACAAGAAGGATGCAGTATTTTTTGTTAGGATAGAAAGAACAAGAACTGAGGGGGAGTGCTGCTGATGATAGCAGGGGAATTATGTTCACATAAGGTAGACATGAAAGAGGGAAATTGTGACAATGGTTATGAGGCAGTGTGATGTAAAGTGGAGGTTGACAGGAAGACATATTTAGTTGGATGTGGTTATAGGTCAGGGAATGTGGAGAGTGGCGATAAAGAAATGTATAAAGAACTTTAGTTAGTGATCAAGGAAAGGATGATTTTAATTATGGCAGTATAGATTGGAATGAAAAAATAACATTTTGGAATAAGGGAAATGAATTTATAGAATTCTTGAGAGAACTATCTCAAGATAGCATGTAAAGGAGAACATGCAAGGATCGAGTGTTTTAGATCTGATCATTTAATGAAAGGATGTAATTGTGAACAGAGTTTCACACTTTCCTCCAGTTGATGAGAGTGATCATGAAGTGATTACCTGGGTTGCAGCTAGCCATATGCAGACTTCTGTGAGGAAAGAATATATGTGGAATTATAAGGCTGGTGATTATGACAAGCTTAGGAGACAGCTTGGAGCTATAGCATGGAATGAGGAGTTGAACAGTAAGGAAATAAATGTTGCTTGGAAACTGACAAAGAAATACGTAACAGCATCGATGTTTGAATAAGGCAGGTGTAAAATGGATGAATGAGGGGCTTAAGCATGAAATCTGGAAGAAGGTACTTTGGAGGCAGTACAAGATGAATAATGGTAATAATCAGTTACATGAAGAGTATGAAGAACAAGTCAGGAGAGTGACTCAGTTAGTAAGGAAAACAAAGGCAATATGAGCAGAAATTGGCAAATCAGGTGAAGAAAAACTAGAATTTTTTTAGATATACGGGGCAAGTAGAATGATTATGGTAAGATGATGTTGATGGATGAAAATGGTAGGCATTAATATTATTTAATTATAGCTTAAGTCAGGCTTCTTTTTAAAACATCGGAAGTTTTTAGAATGCTTTTTGATTAAAATATTTTGCACATAATCATTCCTGGTCATAATTTCCTTTCTGATAATTTTTTACGAAAATTTTCATAGGGATTTCATGAAAAAGAATAGATTTGTATAGGTGTAGTCCACAGTCTCAGAAAAGTTTAAGAAACACTGCCTGAGACAATTAAAATATCTGGAAGAAAATTGCCAGGGAGATTGTTTAAAAGTCAAAGCTGGGTAACTGGAAGGAGGCCTCCACATCACCTTTTAAGGAATGTGGAGAACTGACAGGCTTCAGACATAATGTCCAATTCTCACCTTCTCATGGCCCACCCCACATTAGTAGGTATCTATCTGGATACTAAATGAATGAGGATTGGCTGGCAGTTTGGGACTTAGCTGACCAATTATTTTCTTATTAGCTTAAACCAAAATCCACAATGATGTAAAACAAGACAGAATTTCATGCTGGCTGGAGTTTTGCCCTGTTAAACAAGGCACCAGTTATTTTCATCATGATGCCAAGAGAGAATGCTGAAAAGTCAGCTACTCGAACAAATCCCAATTCAACATCTGCAGAGTTCAAGATTGGCACCATCAACATAAGAAGCATCATTAGAAAAGAAATGGAACTCGCAGAAGAATTTGATAAGTACCAGATCATTGTGGTTGGCATTACTGTAACAAAAAAGACAAAAACAAATGAGATTCATCAGAGCAACAAATGCAAGATGTTATATTCAAGCAATGATGATAAGGAAAATGAATGAATAGTTATGGTATTCAACAATAAATATGAGGATAACTTGAATGGCATGCAGTATCAAGCAGAGTGATATGGGCATATATATCAGAATAGGGAACTGTATAATGAGACCTCAATTTCTTCTTCAGTTCTGCTAAGGAAGAAATTGAGGAATTTTCCCAGGCACTGGAGAAGACACAACTAAAAAGCAACAGTTGGTGCATGGAGATCTAAACAGCAAAATAGGAAATGATTGCCAGATATACAGAAATGTTTAGGGAAAATTTGGAGAAAAGAGCAAGGCTAATAATAATGGTAAGTGCTTCCTAGATTTCTGTTCAGGTCATGAAATAGTTATTACTGACACCATATTCCAACACAGATATTATCAACATCATCATCAAATTCCTGACATGTATCCTCAAGGAATGTACAGGATATGATAGTACTACATGAAGAATTTACATCATTACTAACTTCCTATCTACAATTTTCCTCCAAATCAGTCTGTTACTTGTCAAGACTCCAATATTATCAGATCTTATATTTCTATCGTCTAAGGCACATTGTACCGTCTCAATCCACCTATATCTCGGTCTTCCTCTGGGTCGTTTTCCTGCCAACCTGGCAGAGAACACTTGTTTTGCTAATCTTTCCTTGCCCATTCTGTTTAAGTGACCATACCACCTGAGATTAGCTCTGCTAATGCATTCCTGGATGCCGACAATGTCAAGTTTTTTCCTAATATCCTCATTTTTAATCTGATATTGCCATTGATGCAATCTGTTCACGCTTCTAATCTTTCTCAGGACTCTCATATCTGCGGTCTCTAGTCTTTGGTCAAGTGTTTTACTTCTGGCCAGCTCTCAGATCCATAAGTTACAACTGGTTTGAAATATATTAGTCTTGTATATTAGTCTTGTAAAATAGTGTTCCGACTAATTTCTCTCTTATTCCATATGAATTTATTCAATTGACTTCCTACCATACCAGCTTTGTTGATTCTATTGTCTATTTCCACATTTCATTAACCATCTTCACTAAACATCGTGTGGTAGTTGAAATGTTTTACTCGTTCCACAGGTTCTCCGTTCACGATGCAGTTGACATTTTCAATGATTCTGCCTATTTTCATTGTCTTTGTCTTTTTATTGCTGACCTTCATACCATATTTATTTCAACAGTTATTTAATTTAGTCAGGGAATCTTGCAGACTTGTAGCGGATTAATTTAGAAGTATAACATCGTCTGCATAAAGAAAAGAGCTGACAATAACTTCTCTAATTCTGATATCATGTTTAATACCACTTTCCTTCATAATGTGATCCATATAGATAATGAATAACAGAGGAATAATGTACATCCTTGTCTCACACCAGATTTAATATTAAACCATCTTCTGTACACCCTTCAATTCTAACTGCCAACTTACAACTCAAATACAGACTAAGTATTGCTTGTTATAATGCCCCATTGACACCATATAACTATAGCATATTGAATAGCTTCTCTCTCGGCACCTTGTCATATGCCTTTTCCAGATCATCATCATCATCAAATTCCTGCCATGTACCCTCAAGGGGTGTACAGGATATGAAAGTACTGCAGGAAAAAAAATTACATCATTACTAACTTCCTATCTATCATTTTCCTCCAAATCAGTCTGTTACTTGTCAAGACTCCAACATTATCAGATCTTATATTTCTATCGTCTAAGGCACTTTGTCCTGTATCAATCCACCTATATCTTGGTCTTCCTCTGGGCCGTTTTCCTGCCAACCTGACAGAGAACACTTGTTTTGCTAATCTTTCCTCACCCATTCTGTTTAAGTGACCATACCACCTGAGATTAGCTCTGCTAATGCATTCCTGGATGCTGGCAATGTCAAGTTTTTTCCTAATATCCTCGTTTTTAATATGATATTGCCATTGATGCCATCTGTTCATGCCTATAATCTTTCTCAAGACTCTCATATCTGCAGTCTCTAGTCTTTGGTCAAGTGTTTTACTTCTGACCCAGCTCTCAGAATCCATAAGTTAAAACTGGTTTGAACACTGTCTTGTATACAGCTAATTTAGTGTTCTGACTTATTCCATATGAATTTATTCAATTGATCTCCCACCATACCAGCTTTGCTGATTCTGTTGTCTATTTCTATATTTAATTTACCATCTTCACTAAAAATCATGCCTAAGTAGCTGAAATGTTTTACTTGTTCCACAGGTTCTCCATTCATAACACAGTTGACATTTTCAGTGATTCTGCCTATTTTCATTGTCTTTGTCTTTTTATTGCTGACCTTCATACCATATCTATTACAACAGTTATTCAATTTAGTCAGAGAATCTTGCAGACTTGTAGAGGATTTATTTAGATGTATAACATCGTCCACATAAAGCAAAGAGCTGACATTAACATCTCCAATTCTGATATCATGTTTAATACCACTTTCCTTCATAATGTGATCTATATAGATAATGAATAACGGAGGGGATAATGTACATCCTTGTCTCACACCAGATTTAACATTAAACCATCTTCCTGTACTACCTTCATTTCTAACTGCTGACTTACAACTCAAATGAAGACTAAGTATTGCTTGATATAATGCCCCATTGACACCATATAACTGCAGCGTATTGAATAGCTTCTCTCTTGGCACCTTGTCATATGCCTTTTCCAAATCGACAAAACTTAAATACAGATCTTTGTTATATTCCCATGCTTTCTCGACTATTTGTCGTAAAGTGAAGATCTGATCCTGACAGCCTCTATTTGGCCTGAATCCAGCTTGTTCTTCACCCAGCTTTTCTTCCACAATTCTTCTCGACTGTTTCTCAAGTATTCTTGCATAGATCTTGCTGGGAACACTCAGTAGGGAAATACCATTTCTGGTCAAATATCATCTACTCCTGCTGCCTTTCCACATTTCAAGCCTTTGATGGCTTTTTCTACTTCAAGTATGGATATGTATTCCTGACTGCATGCCTGGTCAGTGTTTTTTATCACTGTGCCGTCATCACTGCTTGTTTCATTTAGCAGTTTTTCAAAGTAATTACTCCATACTTCAAAGATATCTTTTTCTACCGTTTTCATGTAACCTTTATCATCTCTATCTCCTTTTACAGCACTCTTTCCTCCATTTCTAAGCTTCTTCAACAACCTCCAGAATATCTTACTACCTTCTTGATATTTATTTTCTATTTTCTTGCCAAAGTCCTCCCATGACTTTTGTTAAGCTAGTTTTACACAGTGTTTAGCATTCTTGCATTTGTCTCTGTATTCTTTAAGAGCACAAGCTGACTTATTTGCCAGGAACTTTTGATATGCTTTCTTCTTTTCCTTCATTGCCTCTTTAACTTCCTGTGTCCACCATGGAGTTCTGATTTTTCTATCCTTGCAGACAACTTCACCACATGCCTCCCTAGCTGAATCAATAATGACTTTCTTCGAGGCTTGCCACTGAATCTCCAAGGTTTGATTCCTGTTCTCACACTCTTTCATTTTTTCTTCAATAATCTTTGTGTATTTTAATCTACAGTTCACATCAGAGAGCTGCTGAACTTTTATTCACTTTAAAACTTTCTTACATGCTATTCTTTTCAATATGAAATTCAATTTTATCTTGCTGAAGACTAAATAGCGATTACTTCCAATTTCAAATCCTCTGCACACTCTGGTGTCCTGCACCAGGGAGAAAACATCACTATCAACAATAACATAGTCAATGAGACTTTTCTTATTCCTTGCCTCTTCTTTCCATGTAAATTTGTGCACATTTGGAACATGGTGTTAGTAATAACCAGTCCATGTCCTGAGCAGAAATTCAACAGGTATTTGCCATAATTATTAGCTTTACTCTTTTCTCCAAATTTTCCCAAAATATTTTTGTATGTCTCACAATCATTTCCTACTCTGCTATTTAGATCCCCAACAAAGACCAATTTTTCATTGTGTCAGTTGCTTTTTCTAAAGCCTCAAAAAATTCCTCCACTTCTACCTTAGTAGAACCTTCTGTGGGAACATAGGCACAAATAAGTCTCATTGTCCAATTCCCCATTCTCATATTTGCCCACATTACTCTACTTGAGACTGATTGCCATTCAAGAAGATTAGCCTTGTATTTTGTGTTGAATACTATGGCTACTCCTTCTTTTCCTTGATTCTCATTGCCTGAATATAACATTTGTATTTATTGCTCAGAAAGATCTCACCAGTTTTTGTCTTTTTTTGTTTCAGTCACCCCTATAATGTCGATCTGGTACTTATCTTATTCCTCAGCTAGCTCCATTTCTTTGCCATTCGGGCTTCTTATGTTGATAGTACCGATCTTTAACTCTGGTGATGTTGAGTTGGGGTTTGTTTTCAGATTTGTTCCAGTAGCTGACTTTTCGCTGTTCGCCATGGTTCCCTGACGAAAACAACGGTGGCCTTGTTTAACCGGGTGACACTCCAGCCGGGGCATGAAATTTTGTCATGTTGTACCATCATTTTTTATTTTGGTTTAACCAATAACAATACAATTTGGTCAGCGAAATCCCAAATTTCCAGCCCATCCTCGTTCGTTCAGTATCCAAGTAGATTCCCAACAGGGTGCACCACGAGAAGGTGAGGATTAGAAATTAGGTCAGAAGCCCTAGTCGGTTCTCTGCATTCCTTTTAAAGGCTATGTGGAGGTCTCCTATGCTTTCTCGACTATTTGTCGTAAAGTGAAGATCTGATCCTGACAGCCTCTATTTGGCCTGAATCAAGCTTGTTCTTCACTGAGCTTTTCTTCCGCAATTCTTCTCAACTGTTTCTCTAGTATACTTGCATAGAACTTGTCACGAACACTCAGCAGGGAAATATCTCTGTAATTCTCACATTCAGTTTTATTTCCCTTTTTATATATGGGCACTATTAGAGCTTTACTCCAATCATTGGGAATTCGTCCCTCTGTCCAGGCTTTCTGAACTATGCAGTGCAGCCACTGTAAGACTTTTATACCACCATACTTCAGCATTTCTGGTCGAATATCATATAGTCCTGCTACCTTTCCACATTTCAAGCCTTTGATGGTTTTTTCTACTTCAAGTATGAATATGTATTCCTGACTGCATGCGTGTTGAGATTTTTTTACCACTGTGCTATCACTGCTTGTTTCATTTAGCAATTTTTCGAAGTAATTACTCCATACTTCAAGGATATCTTTTTTTCTGTTTTCATGTCACCTTTATCATCTTTAACTCCTTTTACAGCACTTTTCCTCCATTTCTAAGCTTCTTCTGATGAAGAAGCTTAGAAATCCAGAATATCTTACCATCTTCTTGATATTTATTTTTTATGTTCTTGCCAAAGTCCTCCCATGACTTTTGTTTAGCTAGTTTTACACTGTGTTTCACTTTCTTACATCTGTCTCTGTATTCTTTAAGAGCAAAAGCTGACTTATTCGCTTTAAAACTTTCTTACATGTTATTCTTTTCAATACGAAATTCAACCTTCTCAAGACTAAATAGTGATCGCTTCCAATTTCAAATCCTTTGTACACTCTGGTGTCTTGCACCAGGGAGAAAACATCACTGTCAACAATAACATAATCAGTGAGACTTGCCACAGATATGATTACAGTATTTAAATTAAGGGGATATTAAATCCCGCATTGTTTTAAAACCGAATAAAACATGCCAAATATAGTAAACTATAAAAATATCGGCGAATACTAGCGTGAGCCAATGCAAGTAGTCCTAGTACATAGTACAATACCGGGCAACTCGTTGCAAAGGTGAGTAAAGTTCTGATCGCTATTCTTTGGTATTTTCCATAATGTAAAAACACTTCCTAGGATATGTATGCTGTTATTACATTATGGTAGGAGGTCACCACCCAGACCGGTTTCAGCCTTTTTTGAGGCTTCATCAGTGAGTAGCTAGACCAAATTAATACCAAAGGGTATTAATTTGATAATTATATAAGGATAATAAAAAGGTAATTACTCACCTTTGCAACGAGTTGCCCGGTATTGTACTATGTATCATAACAAGCTTTGCCTATGTAATTATAGATTGTTTATTTCTGGAATTTTCCATTTAATATTTTCGGACTGGGGTTGACTGCGGAGAACTGAAACTGCGGAAAGCAATTCTCTGGGTAGGGGGGGGAGAGACTGTGGTGTTAAGGAGAAGGAAAGCTGTGAAAGTGACGATTTTAATATATACATTGATGGAAGCAAAACTGAAGGAAACGTCGATTGTTCTTTCATTGCATATTACAGACAGTCCATTATACAGGGATACTGCTCTAGGCTGAATCCTCCTCTGTTCTAACAGCCCAGCAGAATAGCTTGCTATAGTTCATTCGCTTATATATCTCCAGGAATCAGAACTCAGCACCTCTCATCAAAAGACAGCAACAATTTGCAGTGACAGTAGAAGCACTATAGATGGCATAAAAAAACAGAACAACAACATAGTGTTAAGAGAACAGACAAGAAATCTGGTTTGGAATCTCACTCTAGAGGGATGGGAAATCAAGTTCTGCTGAGTGAAGGAGCATACTGGGGTAACAGGAAATGAGAGAGCAGATCAGCTGGCTAAAGAAGCAGCTAGAAACAAGTTACAAAAAGTACTTGAAAGCTGCTAAAAAACACTTGCAGAAGAGATAAGTCTAAACATATGGGAAGAATAGAAAACATCAAAAAACAAATCAACAACAAAAGAATTCTTGCCAAGTATCAGAAGCATAAAAAATATGCCATCTCTCTAGATTTTATCAAGCTACTCATGGGATATGGAAAATTAAGACAGTACCTACCCAGATTCCATATCCTGGAATCACCATGCATTTGTAGTCTGTACCTTCAACAGACTGTCGGTCACATACTTTATGACTGTCAGCTACTGAACTTCATTCGGATGCTCCTAATACAACAATCATCACTTCTGGAGTCAAGTGGCCAATGTCAAAACAGAGACTTATCCAGTGGCACACTCAGGATTTAATTTTTTGGCCAAGTTGATTAGATGATTTGAGAATACACACTACGCATCGCATACAACCTGTGATGCTCCTAATACAATACATCATCACTTCTGGAGTCAAGTGGCCAATGTCAAAACAGAGACTTATCCAGTGGCACACTCAGGATTTAATGTTGGAGGAGGGAGGCCAAGTTGATAGATGATTTGAGAATACACACTATACATCCACTTTTGGTGCCAGGTTATTTTGCCCCCTAGGCACAGTTTACATGTGCACCCCTTATTTCATAAACTAAAATGTTTCTAATTGACATTAAACAAAATAAAATTGTCTTTCGGGTTACATTAATAGGGCTTTTTTAATTAATTTGAAAATTCTTTGTTATAATTCATTTACAAAAAAAGTTATAAAATACCGAAATCTAATATTTTAAAATGTTAACGTTTTAAAATATTTATCTTAACTGAATTTTAAATAGCAGTAAGTTCAAATCATTTAGGTAAGGAACAAAAAAGAACCAAGAGTTAAATAGTAAAATAGTGTGATGTGTGAGGGATAAGGAAAAAGAATCGATACCTAAATCATATATCCCTATTTAATTTTGATATTTTAGTAAAGTATGAATAAAGCATAGCTTGAAGTTTTGTGCCCCTTCACGGCTTGCACCCTAGGCGGTTGCCTAGTTTGCCTAAATGGTAGCTCTGGCCCTGTATGCATTGCATACAACCTGTGATTGAGCAGCTGCAATGATACCCGTTATCTCCTCTGGCCTTGCTTGGGCAAATGAAGTAACGCTCAGTCTGCCTGAGCACTACTTTGTTCACCTTATGTTCATAGCTGCCATGATTCCCGAGAGCTATAGGGTATTCCCACCTTATGTGACTGCTAATTCATAAGTAGTATAGAAATAGAAGGCACGACACAACATAAATTTTAATTAGAAAGAGATTTTTGGAAAATTTTCTAGTATTTTTTTACCTTTTTTCTTTGCCAAGGGCCCCTTCCCCGACTTATCCAAAAGTTTTACTTGTAATTAATTAATTTTGCCAATAAGATCAACTTTTAGTCATTTTGTAATGTAACATAAATTACTGATATTGTGTGAATTATATAGTGTAAATATATGTACATGTAAAAATATAAATATGGATGTAAAGGTTGGAATTGTAGATGTAAAAATATAAATATAAATGTTAATCAGCTTGGAAGCTACTTGTAATATATGCTTTGTATGCAATGGAGCATGTAGGAAATAAATTACCTATGCTGGGAGGGTTACTTTTGGGTGCAAAATGCAAAAACACACACACAGAGAGAGAGTTGAATTCTGTCAATGAAAAAATAAAAATGAAAATTCAGTCAATTGTAAATAAAGCACTTAGATATGTATTTATTATATTTGTTTATGAAATGTTAATCATTTAGCTACTTTTAATATGCATTATATTATATATTTATTATTATTTTATTTTATATATTTTTATTTATTTATCAATTTTTTGTAGGTTTTCCAGTATATTCAGTAGCCTGGAGTCCCAATGGTGACCAGGTGTTATACACAGTTGGCTGTCATCTAGTTATTAAACCTCTTCAACCAAATTCAAAACCATTACAGGTATTTGCATCCTTAATAGATACAGCCCCTACTGAGAAAAGAGGTGTCTGCATTTTTTTTTTTTTTTTTTTAATAGGGAAAAAAAACAAACACTTGGTATTATTGGTAGAAAGTTTTGAAAAATTCACTGAACAAATTACTGATTGAGATTTATGTCGGAATTAGAAAAGTTATGTTATATCTTTTATTATTATACTATTTAAAGGATCATTCAGATAAAAACATTCATCTGTTACAGAAAAAAAGTTGTAATCTCACCATTTATTTCTGTTACTTTCATACCATCATCTCGAACTTATTTGCATTTTTACATATTCTTTATCTATAATTCGGATAGCAAAATATTAAATTAAAAGCTACATATGCATATTCACAACAAAGATTTTTATGCACAATGCATTTATTTGTATTATTTTTTAATATAAATCCTTCTCATGAAAGATTGAAGAACCTATAGCAATACCAGCCATATGCTGATAAATTTTATCAGTTTAGTTTTTAACATGATTTTTTTTTAGAAGAGCTAATGGTTATATGGTTGGTAGGGAAAATTTCACGAAGAAAGCTGTTCCACAGAATAGAGACAGTTAGAATGAAGGAGGAAGAGGAGGAGGTTTGGTATATTTGTCAGCCTAGTGATTAACGTATCTACTCTCCAACCCACTGTCTGCAGGTTTGACTCCTACTGTGCGCAGCATGGATGTTTGTTTTTGTCTTTTGGTAAAGATGAATTTCATTGCCCAATGTGAGACCACTGTCCCGCTTATTCTAGATCTGAAGTGGCTTGGAAAAGTTTGTGGTCTCTAGAGTAGGGTTTCCAGATTATGTAAAAAAAAAAATATATATATATATATATATGATATTAATAAAAATAGAAAAAATCATTAGCTGATTCACAGTTCTAGTAGGTTTACAACCTTTCTTGAATGTAGGAGTCACAGAAAGGAAAAAAACAAACAAACATGAATTTGAAACAATGGAAGAATTATGGATGCCAGTCACCAGAGCAGCACCCATGAAATTACCTGTAGAAGAGACATAATCCAGCCAAAAGGCTGCGACTTTGAATCCTGCCATGGACATGGATATTTGTGATGGTCTGTGAAAATACTAGTGGTGGTGGGCGGTAAATGGCTATGGTGTAGTTGCGGTTCGTTGTAGGTAGTGGAGACAGAGAGTTGTAGAGTAGGTGCCCTCCCTCGATGAGCCTTTGGACTCCCTGGAGGTGTCACGTAATAATAATAAAATAAATAAAAAAATATATATATATCATTGATGATGGTTGCATGAATCACTGAAAGAGGGATCATTGACTTCCATCTTGTCTTGACCTCCTTGCCCTTTCCTCCTTGTAGTCTATATCCCCCATAGTTGAAGTCCCCCCCCCCCCATAATAATTTCTCAGCCTGCACTCATTGTGCTCATCTGCCAATGCATGGTATCCATATCTTCCTCTGGATCCCCAGTTCTATAGTAGCAACCAACAATATATTTTGTCCTATTGGCTCTCTATCTCACATTATATAGACTCAAAATAAATCTCCTCCTTCAGATCTAAACTCCTCCTTAACTTCTATTTTTGTATATTGAAGTTCTTCATTTTATTTTATTTTTGTATATTGAAGTTCAGCTATAAAATAGTAATATCCCACCTTCTGTCATATTCTCACTATTCTCTCTGAAAATACAATATCCTTTACACTCTATCTCTATATAATTTTCTGTCACCTAGTTCTCGCTGATGCCAATAATTTTTGGCCAAGTCAAGCCGACCAATGCCCAAACTTTTCTCCTTTATTTCTGATATGTACATGCATTTCATCATTCCCTTTGGCCTACAGCTACTCTTTCATACTGTCATTACCAACTCATTTAGATTTGAAACCAGTGAAATTGCACCCAGCTGTTCATGATTATTTCTACACTCACACTCATTTGTCCCAGAGATAGCTAGATACATGATTATTTGCATTCCCCCCAATACTTCTAATTTCCCTAAATTTGTACTTCCAACCTCTCACTGAACAATACCTTCTTCAAATACTTGTATATACCTGGTGTACTGCATTCAAATGCAGTACATCATGTATATACAAGTCATTTTGTTCATCAAATTCATTCCATACATCTATAAACTGCACACCATTTCTCCTGCACAATCTTATTGACTCATTTGCAATCATGGTCCTTCTCAATTCTGTCCCATCATACTGAGGCAGCATTCTCACAAGCTTTACTTTGTCACTCTTCGTTTTCACTTCTTTCAGCAACTCACAACTCTTTCATATCCTCTCTCATTGCATATTTGTCACCTTTCAAATCATTTGTGCCTACCAAAAAACAATCAACTCTCACTTTTTACTTCTGTATACTAACAGCTTCGCTAACATCCTTGATCTCTGCACCTGGAAAATATACTTTTGTAACTTTCTCATTAAATACACTTCTTATCATCATATCTCTGTACAATACCTTCTCCTTGCTTCCAGTTTCTCACACTTTTATACTTTTCCCATTCACTTTTTCTTTCATCCACCCCCCCCCCCTGCCCTCTTACTATACCACATGCCTGTCATTTCTCCAGTTGCTCAAGCTCACTTTTTGTCTTGTGAACGACTCTGCAGAAGTGCACTAGTTCTCTCTTCACTCACACTTCATCATTCACGTTACATTCAACTACTTCTTTCATGCTTTCATATTTCATACACTATCATTCACTCCTTCTGCTACATTCTTTACAATGCTTTCTCTATCCAACCTTACATTGTTAATATTAACTAATTCTTTGTCTCACTTTTGACAAAACTCACATTTTATGCATGCACTCATGAAACATTTCTGATTTTCTGTCTCTCTCTCTCTCTCCCTACTCTTGCTCTGTACCACAAACCATTAATCAGCAATGAGCATATTGAACACGTCGCAAAATTGCTTATTTTCTTTCTATTTCTCTCTTCACTCACACTTCATCATTCACATTACTTTCAACTACTTCTTTCATGCTTTCATATTTCATACAGTATCATTCACTCCTTCTGCTACATTCTTTACAATGCTTTCTCTATCCAGCCTTACATTGTTAATATTAACTAATTCTTTGTCTCACTTTTGACAAAACTCACATTTTATGCATGTACTCATGAAACATTTCTGATTTTCTCTCTCTCTCTCTCTCTCTCTCTCTCTCCACTCTTGCTCTGTATTGCAAACCATTAATCAGCAATGAGCATATTGAACACGTCACAAAATTGCTTATATTGAAATTATAGATTATTGTTTTATGCGGACGATGTTATACTTCTAAATAAATCCGCTACAAGTCTGCAAGATTCCTTGACTAAATTGAATAACGGTTGTAATAGATATGGCATGAAGGTCAGCAATAAAAAGACAAAGACGATGAAAATAGGCAGAATCGTTGAAAATGTCAACTGCATTGTGAATAGAGAACCTGTGGAACAAGTAAAACATTTCAGCTACTTAGGCACAATTTATAGTGAAGATGGTAAATTAAATATGGAAATAGACAACAGAATCAACAAAGCTGGTATGGTAGGAAGTTAATTGAATAAATTCATATGGAATAAGAGAGAAATTAGTCAGAACACTAAATTAACTGTATACAAGACAGTGTTCAAACCAATTTTAACTTATGGATCTGAGAGCTGGATTAGAAGTAAAACACTTAACCAAAGACTAGAGACCACAGTTATGAGAGTACTGAGAAAGATTATAGGCGTGAACAGATGGCATCAATGGCATATCATATTAAAAATGAAGATATTAGGAAAGAACTTGACATTGTCAGCATCCAGGAATGCATTACCAGAGCTAATCTAAGGTGGTATGGTCACTTAAACAGAATAGGCGAGGAAAGATTAGCAAAGCAAATGTTCTCTGCCAGGTTGGCAGGAAAAAATCGTTGTCAAGGTCTTGGAGAAAGTAGCCAAGGGAAAAATACAGGAATGGATTGATGAAAATGAGATACTGTACGGGGGACAGCATGGCTTTCTGAAGGGTAGATCATGCCTCAGTAACTTGCTCAAGTTTTATAACACAGTGACGGCTGAACTGGATAAGGGTAATGGGTTTACAGTGATACTGCTGGACCTGGCTAAGGCATTTGACAGGATACCACATGGAATTCTAATCCGTAAACTACACCATATGGGAATGGATATAGGGTTGGTGAGATGGATAGGTGGGTGGTTGATGGAGAGATATCAGAGAGTAGTTTATTCAGGAGTAGAGTCCAAAAGACGGCCTGTGACTAGTGGTGTGCCGCAGGGTTCTGTTCTTGGACCACTGCTGTTTAATTTGTTCATTAACGATATAGGGAAGGATCTAAGATGAACTGTTCATTTGTTCGCTGATGATGCAAAGTTGGGTAGGGCAATAGTGAATGCAGAAGATGTCAAAATCTTGCAGGACAACTTGGATAGATTGGAATTCTGGGCTAAGGAGAATGGATGTCAATTTAATGTGACAAAATGTAAGGTTATGCATTTTGGGGTGAAAAGATTAGCAGCAGTATACCACATTGGTGGAACTATACTCCAGGAGATTAATGAGGCCAGGGACTTGGGAGTGTTGGTGGATAGGGAGATGAAGTTTAGGGGCACATTGCAAAAGTAGCTAAATCAGCTCATCGACTCACTTGGTTGTTGAAAAATACTTTGACGAGCAGAGACAAGCAAGTTATTGTACCTCTGTACTGACCCTTGATAAGACCTCATCTCGACTACTGTGCCCAGATTGGGTCACCTAGGTTTCTTCTTGATGGGGAGGAGGTGGAGAGGATCCAGAGGCGAGTGACCAAGTTGATAGCAGGTCTATGGAATGAACCTTATGAGAACAGGTTGAAGAATTGTGGGTTGCAGAAATTAGTTGATAAGCGGAAAAGGGGAGATATGATTGAGACATAGAAATTGCTGAAGAGTTTCTATGGGATTAATTCAGAGGATATTTATGAGATCAGGACTGGTGGTGGGAGAACTAGGGGACACCTATGGAAGCTGGGAGTGTGGTTAGCAAGGGTGTTAGAGCTGGGTTCTTTACTTTTAGAGTGGTAAATGAGATAAGCTGCCAGAGTCTGTTGTGGGTGTGCTATGACAGTGAGTGAGTTCAAGGCAAGGTATGATAGATACTGTGAGAATGTTGTATAGTTGTTTGGACATGATGTTTAGGGCCTCCCTCGATGAGTCTAAGGACTTCCTGGAGTCGCCCGTAATAATAATAATAAAAAAACGACCCAGAGGAAGACCAAGATATAAGTGGATTGATACTGTACAAAGTTCCTTAGGTGATAGAAATATAAGATCTGATAATGTTGGAGTTTTGACAAGTAACAGACTAATTTAGAGGAAAATTGTAGATAGGAAGTTAGTAATCATGTAAATTTTTCATATAGTACTATCATATCCTGTACACCCCTTGAGGGTACGTGTCAGGAATTTGATGATAGAATATTGAACTGCCATTTTGGCAGTCTCGACCCATTTTTTCATATTCATTGGTGCAATGTAGAATGCTGCTTAGATAATCTCACATAATAAGAATCGCACCTAAACATACTAAACTACACAATCTAAAATAGGGAAAATACCACCAATAATGTTTTATTTTAGTAAATAATTTAATATTTACTAAAATAAAAATGTCTATATAACTCATGCAATGTTACTGTTGCTTCAAAGGATAACATTAGCAACCTCGAAATTTGGATTTGGTCTCTCCAAAAATAAAGAGAGAAAAATATTTGTAAATATAGAAATATTTCCACTTATTTGGATTCTAATCCAAATATTTAGTTTTGTTTCTTTAGAATGCTTTTCACATGTTAATTTCTATCATAATAAAAAATGAAAATTGTAAATGCTGTATGAATTATATTATGTAATGTTATATTAATGATTGATTATATACAGATTTTTTTTCTTGCTAGTGGAAAGCACATGAAGGTGTGATATTAAAGGTTTCTTGGAATGCCAACAATAATTTAATATTGTCTGGGGCAGAGGACTGTCGTTACAAAGTTAGTAAGATGCATCTTAATATTTAATGTAATGTATTAATATAGCTGTTATGCTGGTATATCTATATTTATAAAATGATAGAGATATGCAATTATAGAAATATCATTAGTGCGGTTAATCCTGCAGAGGTCATGGTAAAAAAAATTTCAGTGTAGGTCGCGAGTATCTGCAAAATACATTCATTACCAGTATGTGCTAAAATGCGATAAAACTTTAAAAAAATGCTGCAAATATAATACATGATGGTTTATTCATTTTCAGTTACAATCTAGATATTGAACAAAGAAACAAAGAAAAAACAACAACTAAACCAATACTATACTGACATCGGAGTTCACAGTATCTCTCAGATACAGTTTACTAACAAATATCATTTTCACTTTCGCATTCGACTCTATCATTCTCTTCATCGGACTTGAGTAACAAAATCGCTAAATCTCCTCAACATCTGATGGATTATCCAATCGATGTATTTTTCCAGCCATTTTCAATGGTAAACAAATAAATAAAAAAAACTAAACCAATACTATACTGACATCGGAGGTTGTAAATTGACTGCATAAATTGTGTGGAATATCACTCATAATATATATGCATGCATGACTACTCATGACCTTCAAGCTATACACTCGATATGTGTAAGAATATTTATATTAAGCAATATGTTTGTATCTGTCAGATCAGCTGCGACTCTGCAGAGTTAAAAGTAAGTTAAGAATAATCTTATTTCTATATGGGGTGCTTAAGGGTCAAAGCTATATAACTGAGAGGAGACCTCCACATAGCCTTTAAAGGAATGCGGAGAACCAAACAGGCCTTCTGACCTAATGTCCAATCCTCACCTTCTCGTGGTGCACCCTGTTGGGTATCTACTTGGATACTGAACGAACGAGGATGTGCTGGCAATTTGGGATTTAGCCAACCAAATTGTATTTTTATTGGCTTAAACCAATATACAAAATGATGGTACAACATGACAAAATTTCATGCCGACTGGGGTGTCGCCAGGTTAAACAAGGCCCCCGTTGTTTTCGTCAGGGAACCATGGCGAACAGCGAAAAGTCAGCTACTGGAACAAATCTGAAAACAAACCCCAACTCAACATCACCAGAGTTAAAGATCGGTACTATCAACATAAGAAGCCCAAATGACAAAGAAATGGAGCTAGCTGAGGAATTAGATAAGTACCAGATCAACATAATAGCGGTGACTGAAACAAAAAAAAAACCAAAACTGGTGAGATCTTTCTGAGCAATAAATACAAAATGATATATTCAGGCAATGACAATCAAGGAGTAGCCATAGTATTCACCACTAAATGCGAGGCTAATCTTCTTGAATAGCAGGCAGTGTCAAGTAGAGTGATGTGGGCAAATATAAGAATGGTGAACTGGACAATGAGACTTATTTATGCCTATGGTCCCACAGAAGGTTCTACTAAGATAGAAGTGGAGGAATTTTTTGATGCTTTAGAAAAAGCAACTAACAAATGAAAAAGGAAAAGATTGGTCCTTGTTGGGGATATAAATAACAGAGTAGGAAATGATTCTCAGACATACAAAAATATTTTGGGAAAATTTGGAGAAAAGAGTAAAGCTAATAATTATGGCAAATACCTGTTGGATTTCTGCTCAGGACATGAACTGGTTATTATTAACACTATGTTCCGACATAAAAATGTGCACAAATTCGTATGGAGAAAAGAGGCAAGGAATAAGAAAAGTCTCATTGACTATGTTATTGTTGATAGTGATGTTTTCTCCCTGGTGCAGGACACCAGAGTGTACAGAGGATTTGAAATTGGAAGTGATCACTATTTACTCTTGAGCAGGATAAAATTGAATTTATATTGAAAAGAATAACATGTAAGAAAATTTTAAAGAGAATAAAAGTTGAGTACCTCTCAGATGTGAACTATAGACTAAAATACACAAAGATTATTGAAGAAAAAATGAAAGAGTTTGAGAACAGCAACTAAATCTTGACGATTCAGTGGCAAGCCTTGAAGAAAACACTGATTGATTCAGCTAGAAAGGCATGTGGTGAGGTTGTCTGCAAGGATAGAAAAATAAGAACTCCATGGTGGACACAGGAAGTTAAAGAGGTAGTGAAGGAAAAGAAGAAAGCATATCAAAAGTTTCTGGCAAATAAGTCAGCTTTTACTCTTAGAGAATACAGAGACCAATGTAAGAAAGCTAAACAAAAGTCATGGGAGGACTTTGGCAAGAACATAGAAAATAAATATCAAGAAGGTGGTAAGATATTCTGGAGGCTGGTTGTTGAAGAAGCTTAGAAATGGAGGAAAGAGTGCTGTAAAAGAAGTTAGAGATGATAAAAGTTACATGAAAACAGGAGAAAAAAATATCCTTGATGTATGGAGTAATTACTTCGAAAAATTGCTAAATGAAACAAGCAGTGATATCACAGTGTTAAAAAACACTGACCAGGCATGCAGTCAGGAATACATATCCATACTTGAAGTAGAAAAAGCCATCAAAGGCTTGAAATGTGGAAAGGCAACAGAAGTAGATGATATTCGACCAGAAATGCTGAAGTATGGTGGTATAAAAGTCTTACAGTGGCTGCACTGCATAGTTCAGAAAATCTGGACAGAGGGATGAATTCTGGATGATTGGAGTAAAGCTCTGATAGTACCTATATATAAAAAGGGAAATAAAACTGAATGTGAGAATTACAGAAGTATTTCCTTACTGAGTGTTCCTGGCAAGATTTATGCAAGTATACTTGAGAAACAGTTGAGAAAAATTGTGGTAGAAAAGCTTGGTGAAGAACAAGCTTGATTCAGGCGAAATAGAGGCTGTCAGGATCAGATCTTCACTTTACAACAAATAGTTGAGAAAGCATGGGAATATAACAAAGATCTATATTTAAGTTTTGTCGATCTGGAAAAGGCATATGACAAGGAGCCGAGACAGAAGCTATTCAATATGCTACAGTTATATGGTGTCAATGGGGCATTATAACAAGCAATACTTAGTCTGTATTTGAGTTGTAAGTTGGCAGTTAGAATTGAAGGATGTACAGGAAGATGGTTTAATATTAAATCTGGTGTGAGACAAGGATGTACATTATTCCTCTGTTATTCATTATCTATATGGATCACATTATGAAGGAAAGTGGTATTAAACATGATATCAGAATTAGAGTAGTTATTGTCAGTTCTTTTCTTTATGCAGACGATGTTATACTTCTAAATTAATCTGCTACAAGTCTGCAAGATTCCCTGACTAAATTAAATAACTATTGAAATAAATATGGTATGAAGGTCAGCAATAAAAAGACAAAGACAATGAAAATAGGCAGAATCATTGAAAATGTCAACTGCATTGTGAACAGAGAACCTGTGGAACGAGTAAAACATTTCAGCTACCACACGATTTTTAGTGAAGATGATTAATGAAATATGGAAATAGACAATAGAATCAACAAAGCTGGTATGGTAGGAAGTTGACTGAATAAATTCATATGGAATAAGAGAGAAATTAGTCGGAACACTAATTTACACTAATATACAAGACAGTGTTCAAACCAGTTGTAACTTATGGATCTGAGAGCTGGTCAGAAGTAAAACACTTGACCAAAGACTAGAGACTGTAGATATGAGAGTCCTGAGAAAGATTAGAGGCGTGAACAGATGGCATCAATGGCAATATCATATTAAAAAACGATGATATTAGGAAAGAACTTGACATTGTCAGCATCCAGGAGTGCGTTAATAGGGCTAATCTAAGGTGGTATGGTCACTTAAATAGAATGGGCGAGGAAAGATTAACAAAACAAGTGTTCTCTGCCAGGTTGGCTGGAAAACGACCCAGAAGAAGACCAAGATATAGGTGGATTGATATCTTACAAAGTGCCTTAGACAATAGAAATATAAGATCTGATAATGTTGGAGTCTTGACAGGTAAGAGAGTGATTTAGAGAAAAATTGTAGATAGGAAGTTAGTAATGATGTAATTTTTTTCATGTAGTACTATCATATCCTGCAATCCCCATGAGGTTACATGGCAGGAATTTGATGATGATTATTTCTTTATTTTGCTTGTGCATGGGATCAGTTTCTATATATTTTTATTTAATTGCTAAATATTTGAGAGTATCTGACAGAGAGAAATTATAAAGATATTTTTCCTTCTAAATAGGTGCAAAAAAAGCTAAAATAATTACACTAAATATTGTCATCAAATAAACTATTATATGTTAAATTTCAATAAAGCAGTTGTATTTGTTACTGATTAAAGTAAATTTTAATCAGTATCCATTTAATATTTGTGAATTTGAAGAAGTATGTTTTCAACTTTAATTTCTTTTTAAACATGTAGTTAAATTATTAATTGTCAAACTAGAGTGGATGAGGCTGGATATTAGACTAGTGCATTGGATTATGGATTGGCTGTCTGATAGGTATCAACAGGTGTGTATGGGGGAGCAATATCCCAGAAGAGGAAAGTCACTACTGGTGTGCCTCAGGGGTCTGTTTTAGGGCCATTGCTGTTTTGACTTGTATGTTAATAATGTTGGAGAAGATTTGAATGGCGATATTTAGTTGTTTGCAGATGATGCAAAGTTGGGAAGAAACTATGAGGAGTAGAGCAAATGTTGCGGCCTTACAAGAAGACTTGAATAGATTGAATGAATGGGCATGGGAGTGGAGATGCCAGTTCAATGTTGCAAAATGTAAGGTTTTAAAATTTGGAAAGCAAAGATAGAATATAGAATTAACTCTTGGTGGGGATATATTGTTGGAGGTAGAGGAAATAAGAGATCTTGGGATGATGGCGGATAAGGATCAGAAATTTAGAGGGCATATTGCCAAAATTGTGAGGACAACACAATGAATTCTGGGAATGATGCAGAGGACACTGACTTGTAGATGTAAGGCTATTCTGGTTCCATTGTATAAAAAACTTTGATTAAGCCTCATATGGACTACTGTACAACAATTTGGTCATCTGGTTTTCAGAAGGATGAAGAGATGTTGGAAAGGGTCCAGAGGTGACTGTAGTTTCTGACCTCTGGAATGTCGAATATGAGCAAAGATTGAGAACAAACAATTTACAGAGTCTAGTGAATAGGAGGAAGAGGGGAGATATGATAGAGACCTACAAGTTAGTAAGGGGTTGTTTTAGGATTAATGTTGTGGTTTTTCATAAAATGGTGTGAGATGGGTAGAGAACAACAGGTCATCCCTGAAAGCTTTATAAGGAGGGTGTGAGTAGGTTTGTTTGCATGGAGAGTTGTGAATGATTGGAATGCTTGAGAGTGTGTCTGCAGAGAATTTGAATGTATTTAAGGCACAGTATGATGAATTATGTGTGTGTGTGTATGACAAAAGGGACCTCCTAGATGAGTCTGTGACTCCATGGGGTCTTGGGATGATAATAATAATAATAATGTAAACATGCATATTAAATTCATGTCAGAGCTGGCAGCAGTTATTTTAACATCATTGCTTTTCTTATAGATATGGGATAGCTATGGGCGAGTACTTTATGTCAGTGCTGTACACGAATATCCCATCACATCAGTTGCATGGGCTCCTGATGGAGAACTTTTTGCAGTTGGATCTTTTAATACACTTAGGCTTTGTGATAAAGCTGGAGTAAGTTTTTATTATGACATTTCTTCCTTTCTATTTTAAATATGAATTATTAAATTTCAAAAAAATGATATACTGGTAATTCTATTGTTTAGGAATTTTTTTTAAATAATAATAATAATCATATGATGATACACGGCCGTGAGTCCCCTTTATGGGGAGGTGTGGCACCATCTCATCACCCCCAAATTTTATCCGGACTCCGGAACCATCATAGCTGACAAATCAGACCTATGGCTAGATCAGTATTCCTGACTGTAATCCGTGTGTGTCCATGGGGCCGGTTTGCCTGCTTGCGGGATGAAAAACCCTAGATAAACTGGTGGTAAAAACCTGCTGTCTACACCCAAGACCGGCTGACTTGGCTATGGAGGAAGATCCTTAGCTCCTCGTGTTGTCGACGGGAATCAAACCTAGGACACTCCTTCCCCAGGCATATGGTTGCGAAGCGCATAGCCACTAGGCTAACCGCACAGATTTTTTTAAAAAAGAACACTGACAGGTTTCAATGTCTATCACCATCCTGATGACCATTGAAATGGTGGCATCATCAGGATGAATATATATACTATAACTAAAAAAAAAAAAAAAGTTTCATTGCTAGTAGTGATGTACGATAGATAGACAAATCCCTTGTGCATTGGATCATCATAAAAAACTATGAACACTTACAGCAGCTATGTTTTTAAAATATATAAAACAACAAGAAATAGCAGTTTGTTTGTATGCACATATATGCCCTAGTTAGCATAGTGGACAGCAATATGCAGTATCAAATCCCACCATCAACATGGATATTTGAGTAGGTGATAGCTGATTTTCATTATCTAGTGTGAAACAACTACCTTGCTTATTAGTGGCCTGAGATGATTTGAAAAGTACCATGTTTGTCTCTGCAACTGATCAGTTGCAGAGATAATTGATTTACAGTGCAAGCCATTGCTAAGCTGTTATATAGGTGTATACTTGATGCTATGTCATTTACTGTAATAACATTTTGGACATTTTTGAAATGCACATGAAAAATGTTACAGTAAATCATATCATCACTGGAAGTTTATCAACAGTAGCTGTAGAATTTTGATGGCTTGATTTCCACCACGATACCAACCACAAATGAACTAGGTTTAGTTTAGATAGCAGTGGCTTGTCAGCAAGGGTACTTGAGGAGGTATACCATAAGGGTACCATGGTAAACTTTTTAGTTAAAAGCTTAGAATATTTCCTATTTTTTTTACTTATTTTCCTATTTCCAATATATCCTATATTGGAAATAGGAAAATAAATATATAGGACATATCCTATATTGGAAGTATATGACTTCTGTATTACTTCAATCTTGGTATCACTTCTGGGTCTGCCTCCTACTGATAGAATATCAGTGAAGGTCAAAACTTCCTTCCCATAATGCTTATCAAAAGGATCTGTGCTTTGCATTATGAGATACTAAGGCAATTAATATGAAGTCATTAGCCACTATATACAGCTAGCCTAGTCATGAAGATACTTCATGCACAAACTTTGTTTGCTTACACTTGGATTAAACAAGAATATAATTTTTTGGAATCTTGAATTTAATTTATAACCAATGGGGAAAAACTTCAAACTACTGGTAAATGAGTGTAAGTAATCTCAGTATAGAGTAAGAGTTTACTAATCATTTCAGCAAACTCTCTCACTATAACAAAGTATTGTAAAATCTCAGGGGTGCTTAAGGGTCAAAGCTGTATAACTGAGAGGAGACCTCCACATAGCCTTTCAAGGAATGCGGAGAAACGACCAGGGCTTCTAACCTAATGTCCAATCCTCACCTTCTCGTGGTGCACCCTGTTGGGTATCTACTTTGATACTGAACGAACGAGGATGGGCTGGCAATTTGGGATTTAGCCGACCAAATTGTATTCTTATTGGTTAAAATAAAATAAAAAATGATGTACAACATGACAAAATTTCATGCCGGCTGGGGCGTCGCCCGGTTAAACAAGGCCCCCGTTGTTTTCGCCAGGGAACCAGGGCGAACAGCGAAAAGTCAGCTGCTGGAACAAATCTGAAAATAAACCCCAACTCAACATCACCAGAGTTAAAGATCGGTACTATCAACATAAGAAGCCTGAATGGCAAAGAAATGGAGCTAGCTGAGGAATTAGATAAGTACCAGATCGACATAATAGGGGTGACTGAAACAAAAAAGACCAAAACTGGTGAGATCTTTCTGAGCAATAAATACAAAATGTTATATTCAGGCAATGACAATCAAGGAAAAGAAAGGGTAGCCATAGTATTCAACACAAAATACGAGGCTAATCTTCTTGAATGTCAGTCAGTCTCAAGTATAGTAATGTGGGCAAATATGAGAATGGGGAACTGGACAATGAGACTTATTTGTGCATATGGTCCCACAGAAGGTTCTACTAAGATAGAAGTGGAGGAATTTTTTGACGCGTTAGAAAAAGCAACTGACACAATAAAAAAGGAAAAGTTGATCCTTGTTGGTGAACTAAATAGCAGAATAGGAAATGATTGTGAGACATACAAAAATATTTTGGGAAAATTTGGAGAAAAGAGCAAAGCTAATAATAATGGCAAATATCTGGTGGATTTCTGCTCAGGACATGGACTGGTTATTACTAACACCATGTTCCAACATAAAAATGTGCACAAATTCACATGGAGAGAAGAGGCTAGGAATAAGAAAAGTCTCATTGACTATGTTATTGTTGATAGTGATGTTTTCTTCCTGGTGCAGGACACCAGAGTGTACAGAGGATTTGAAATTGGAAGTGATCACTATTTAGTCTTGAGCAGGATAAAATTGAATTTCATATTGAAAAGAATAGCATGTAAGAAAGTTTTAAAGCGAATAAAAGTTTAGCAGCTCTCAGATGTGAACTGTAGACTAAAATACAGAAAGATTATTGAAAAGAAAATGAAAGAGTTTGAGAACAGGAATCAAACCTTGGAGATTCAGTGGCAAACTCTGAAGAAAACATTGACTGATTCTGCCAGAGAGCCATGTGGTGAGGTTGTCTGCAAGGATAAAAAAATCAGAACTCCCTGGTGGACACAGGGAGTTAAAGAGGCAGTGAAGGAAAAGAAGAAAGCATATCAAAAGTTCCTGGCAAATAAGTCAGCTTTTACTCTTACAGAATACAGAGACAAATGTAAGAAAGCTAAACAGTGTGTAAAACTAGCTAAACAAAAGTCATGGGAGGACTTTGGCAAGAATATAGAAAATAAATATCAAGAAGGTGGCAAAATATTCTGGAGGTTGTTGAAGAAGCTTAGGAATGGAGGAAAGAGTGCTGTAAAAGGAGTTAGAGATGATAAAGGTGACATGAAAACGGTAGAAAAAGATATCTTTGAAGTATGGAGTAATTACTTTGAAAAACTGCTAAATGAAACAAGCAGTGATGACGGCACAGTGATAAAAAACACTGACCAGGCATGCAGTCAGGAATACATATCCATACTTGAAGTAGAAAAAGCCATCAAAGGCTTGAAATGTGGAAAGGCAGCAGGAGTAGATGATATTCGACCAGAAATGCTGAAGTATGGTGGTATAAGAGTCTTACAGTGGCTGCACTGCATAGTTCAGAAAGCCTGGACAGAGGGACGAATTCCCGATGATTGGAGTAGAGCTCTCATAGTACCCATATATAAAAAGGGAAATAAAACTGAATGTGAGAATTACAAAGGTATTTCCCTACAAAGTGTTCCTGGCAAGATCTGTGCAAGTATACTTGAGAAACGGTTGAGAAGAATTGTGGAAGAAAAGCTTGGTGAAGAACAAGCTAGATTCAGGCCAAATAGAGGCTGTCAGGATCAGATCTTCACTTTACGACAAATAGTCGAGAAAGCATGGGAATATAACAAAGATCTGTATTTAAGTTTTGTCGATTTGGAAAAGGCATATGACAAGGTGCCAAGAGAGAAGCTATTCAATACGCTGCAGTTATATGGTGTCAATGGAGCATTATATCAAGCAATACTTAGTCTTTATTTGAGTTGTGAGTCAGCAGTTAGAATTGAAGGAAGTACAGGAAGATGGTTTAATGTTAAATCTGGTGTGAGACAATTATGTACATTATCCCCTCTGTTATTCATCATCTATATTGATCACATTATGAAGTAAAGTGGTATTAAACATGATATCAGAATTGGAGATGTTAATGTCAGCTCTTTGCTTTATGTGGACGATGTTATACATCTAAATAAATCCTCTACAAGTCTGCAAGATTCTCTGACTAAATTGAATAACTGTTGTAATAGATATGGTATGAAGGTCAGCAATAAAAAGACAAAGACAATGAAAATAGGCAGAATCACTGAAAATGTCAACTGTGTTATGAATGGAGAACCTGTGGAACAAGTAAAACATTTCAGCTACTTAGGCATGATTTTTAGTGAAGATGGTAAATTAAATATAGAAATAGACAACAGAATCAGCAAAGCTGGTATGGTGGGAGGTCAATTGAATAAATTCATATGGAATAAGAGAGAAATTAGTCGGAACACTAAATTAGCTGTATACAAGACAGTGTTCAAACCAGTTTTAACTTATGGATCTGAGAGCTGGGTCAGAAGTAAAACACTTGACCAAAGACTAGAGACCGCAGATATGAGAGTCCTGAGAAAGATTAGAGGCGTGAACAAATGGCATCAATGGCAATATCATATTAAAAATGAGGATATTAGGAAAGAACTTGAAATTGTCAGCATCCAGGAATGCGTTAGCAGAGCTAATCTCAGGTGGTATGGTCACTTAAATAGAATGGGAGAGGAAAGATTAGCAAAACAGTGTTCTCTGCCAGGTTGGCAGGAAAACGACCCAGAGGAAGACCAAGATATAGGTGGATTGATACAGTACAAAGTGCCTTAGACGATAGAAATATAAGATCTGATAATGTTGGTGTCTTGACAAGTAACAGACTCATTTGGAGGAAAATTGTAGTTAGTAATGATGTAATTTTTTCATGTAGTACTGTCATATCCTGTACACCCCTTGAGGGTACATGGCAAGAATTTGATGATGATGATGATGATGTAAAATCTCAACCAATGTGCCATAGTACCAGCTCTGTTTAAAAGGGACTTTGCTTCTGTTGCAATGATTTCTTCTTTATCCTAATGGTTTAGTATAGTCAGAGTTGAATGCATTAGAATAACCACGTAAAAAAGATAGAAATAGTCTTCATTGTCAAATATATTGACATTCTAATATAATTTAAAAAAGTTATTTTGTAGTTTATTTATTATAATGAATGTTAATGTAATCCAGTAACCCAGAAAGTGTATGTCTTTTACTCTTGTTACACAGAGACTCAATATAAGTATAGAGATATTATATGTGCATTATAGTATCTTATGATCAGTTGAGAACTACGAGGGGGGTCTGAAAAGTTCTCGGCCTAACAATGAAAAAACGAATTTATAATTTCAAAATTATTTTTATTTTTCAACATAATCTCACTTAAGACTAATATATTCATTCTGGTGATGCTCCAGTGTCATTATCCCATCCCTGTAGTGGTTCTCAATAAGATCTGCAAAATACCCCTCTACAGCTGCAATCACCTCTTGATTCAAAGAAAAATGCTGACCAGTGAGATAGAAGTCAGAGAATTGGGATGTGGAAAGAGATAGAAGTCAGAGGGATCCAAATCTGGGGAATAGGGTTGATGTTCCAACAATTCATAGTACAGATCCCTTAATTTTCCCATTGCCAAAACACTTTTGTGGGCAGGTGCATTGACCTGATGAAAGATGATTTTTTTTCTTCTGCAAACCAGGTCTTTTCTCACAAATTTTTTCGTCTAGTCTGGTTAACAGATCGGAATAATATTCCCCGGTTATTGTTTTACCCTTTTCAAGATAATTAATAACAAAATGCCTTTAGTATTCCAAAACACCGATGCCATGACCTTTCCTGCTGATGGAACTGACTTTGTCTTCTTTCGCGTTGAACAACTGGCTTCTGTTTTGACTATTGTTTGGATTCTGGTGTGTAATGGTGAATCCAAGTCTCATCCATAGTAATAAATTGAAGCACAAAATCAGTTTTATTCTTGTTAAAATGCTCCAAGCACTGTACATAGATTTTCATGAAATTGCGTTTTTGATCTGTTGTGCACCCATATTGCACAAAGCTTTTTCATTTGCAATTCTTCATGCAAAATATATCCTACACATTCTTTTTAAATACCTATAGTCTCAGCGATTTCACTCACTTGGACTCGCCATCATCCAATACCATATCGTGCACTTGATCAATGATTTCGGGTATTGTTACAGTTTTTGGATGTCCTTCACATGGATCAGCTTCAAGGCTGGTATGGCTATGTTTAAACTCGGCAGCCCATTTCTTAATTGTCGAAAATGAAGGAGAAGAGAGTGCCCATAAACTTTTATGAACTTCGAATGAATTTCTTTTGGCATTAAATCTTCTTTTACAAAGAAAGAATTTTATAATCTCATGATACTCAATTTTATCCATTTCAAGGGATACAGACAACACTTTTGCTTCAGACAGCTGTATAAAACAAATTACTTGATACAATGACTTGCAATTTCACATGGATGCTTATCGCAGCTGTACCAACTTAGAAAAAAAATCGTGCCTATACTGTTGCCATCTATGGTCGAGGCCAAGAACTTGTCATACCTCCCTCATACATCCTAGAATATATTGAGACTGTGGCTGGTAGTGGCAAGGTAGTTTTAATTTTGTATAAATGTATTAAGATAATCACATGCAATGTTAAAGTGTAGCTATATGCGAATACTTTAAAATTATCATATTTTTGTAGTAAAATATTCTTGTTCTGGCATTTCAGATATAATGAAATGAAATAATGCATATAATAAAAACTGAAGAATTTAATGTGAAGAAAAGTTAATATTTACTGTGACCTTTTAAAAGGGTACTGAAAATTTTAATTTGAAAATGCTCTGGCATAAGATTTATCCGTGAGTCATCACTGGTTAATTCTAGATAGTACAAGAAAGATGAAATTTATTGATATGTAGAAAGACTTAGATATCAGCTAATTATTCATGCTAATTTTTTATTGTAATCACATGTACACACATCACAAAAAAACAAAATAAATATGATAATCTATTCAGATAATCTTCAGATATTTTGTGGATTTCAAACATAAATGCATTATAGTATTTGAGGACAAAAATACTTTTCCTGAAATATAAGGACTACAGTTAAGTAACTGGAAGAACAGCTACTTGATTTTAGGGCTTCTATTCAAATTGTAATAGACAAAAAGAACTAACATTACATCATGGCATCTTCTAAGATTGGATATAAGGCAGTTTACATACATAGATTGGACTGAAGCTGAAGTTAGTTGTAAGATGACAGACACCCAAAATTTTGGGTATCTGTCATCAACGGGTTACAGTGATAGTTGTTCAGGAAGTAATTCATTGCTGATGCTGATTCCAAAAATAGTCTCTTGGATTGGTAATCTGAGTGACACTATTTTTGTAATTTGTAATGGTCCTATACAAAAGCCATTATGGCTTCTGTCTAGGGCTATAGTTTTCTTATATTTTATTCTTGTGAAGAGATATCCAAGGCATGCTTGCTTGTCCTGACTTGTCATAATGATGATATATGTGTGTTTGTGTGTGTGTGTGATATCATCATATATATGTGTGTTTGTGTGTGATATCATCATATATCTGATAGTTATCACACACACACACATACACACACACACACACACACACACACACACATATATATATATATATATATAGAAAGTATTTTACCTTGGGTATAATAAATGTTAAAGATACCAAGCTATTTTAAACCTGGTTTTACTCCATTTCCCAAGTAAGCAAACAGACAAATAAGTCAAGTTTGCGCCTGCACGTAATGCAAGTCTAGCTGACCCTGCAGGTAGTGCAAGACCAAGGTAACTCATGGTAAAAGTAGAATAAGCTCTGATCACTAATCTTAATATTTACCCATAATGCAAAGCACATCTCCTGGAGGAGATGTATGATGCTTTGTATGAAAGGCAAGAGACCATTACCCAGACCAGTTTCGACCTTTATTGAGGTCTCGTCAGTGGGAGCCAGGCTAGAAATATCAAGATTTTAGTAATACAGAGCTTATAAGTATTTTACCAGAACAAGTTACCATAAGGTGTTTTAACCTTATTAAATAAAAATCTCAGGAGGAGATATAAATGTAGAAAGTATTTTACCTTGGGTATAATAAATGTTAAAGATACCAAGCTATTTTAAACCTGGTTTTATATATATATATATATCTGAAAAAAAATATATATATAACAGTCATCCCTCGACATAGATCTGGGTTCTGTTCCATCCGGCAGGACATAAGTCAGTACATTAAATCAACAGAGTTATACGGGTTAGGGACTTAACCGTAATAAGTATACTATTATTTTAACTTTTAAACTTATTATAAAACTGTACTGTGTGTTACTGCCACTATAAAACAGGAGAATAATCACCCAAATTTTCTTCCACAATCTCATCTTCATTACCTTCCATGTGTGAATGATCAGGCTGTGACTCTTCTGGTGTAACCTTTGTTTTTTTTTGATGAAAATGTCCAATGTGTTTTGCTTATTCCTCTTCTGCTTTTCATCTTAAATTTGTTCATAGCAAGCAAATGCATCATGTATTTTCGTTTCTATTATTAAGTAGCATTCAACATTGGGGTCCATGTCTTCAGTCATTTTGAGAACATTGCTAACTCCAAAGAACATTTCTGCAAGACACTGTAAATTGTTTAACTACCTCTTCCTGTTTCTCTTTTCCCTCTTCCTTTTCTCATTTTTCCTCTTCTACAACAGTTGTTCCTCCAGTTCGACCAATTCTTCATTGGTCAACTCTTCAGGGGAACTTTCTGTGAGTTGAATTATGTCGTCATTATTCACTTTGAGATTCAGATTGTTTGCTAGACCCACTATTACAAACTTCCAAAATCATGCACAAATCTTTTTAATGTCTTTTTCCATATGCCACTCATACATTGAGAGGTCATATATTTTAAATAGTATGATAAATATTGTATGTTTTCCAGAATTGAATGAGAGTCTGGTAATTTCCTTCAGTAGCAGAAATGGCTTATGAAAACGTTCTCCATAGATAATAAGCCTTAAACACCGCAAGAACTGCCTGATCCATCAGTTGGATCGATGAAGTAGTGTTTGGAGGGAGAACACGACCTTAAACTCGGTGAAGATCACTGCTATAAAATGTATAAGACGGATGACAGTAACGTATCTTTGAGAGGATGTAACTCAAACTGGCCTATTCATGAGGGAGAATCAATAATAATACACCCTCTGTCCAAAAAGAAACCAAACTTCATCATCATCATCAAATTCCTGCCATGTACCCTCAAGGGGTGTACAGGATATGACAGTACTACATGAAAAAATTACATCATTACTAACTTCCTATCTACAATTTTCCTCCAAATCAGTCTGTTACTTGTCAAGACTCCAACATTATCAGATCTTATATTTCTATCATCTAAGGCACTAGGTACCTTATCAATCCACCTATATCTTGGTCTTCCTCTGGGTCGTTTTCCTGCCAACCTGGCAGAGAACACTTGTTTTGCTAATCTTTCCTCTCCCATTCTATTTAAGTGACCATACCATCTGAGATTAGCTCTGCTAACGCATTCCTGGATGCTGACAATGTCAAGTTCTTTCCTAATATCCTCATTTTTAATATGATATTGCCATTGATGCCATCTGTTCACGCCTCTAATCTTTCTCAGGACTCTCATATCTGCAGTCTCTAGTCTTTGGTCAAGTGTTTTATTTCTGACCCAGCTCTCAGATCCATAAGTTAAAATTGGTTTGAACACAGTCTTGTATACAGCTAATTTAGTGTTCCGACTAATTTCTTTCTTATTCCATATGAATTTATTCAATTGACTTCCCACGATACCAGCTTTGCTGATTCTGTTGTCTATTTCTATATTTAGTTTACCATCTTCAGTAAAAATTGTGCCTAAGTAGCTGAAATGTTTTACTTGTTCCACAGGTTCTCCATTCACAACACAGTTGACATTTTCAATGATTCTGCCTATTTTCATTGTCTTTGTCTTTTTATTGCTGACCTTCATACCATATCTATTACAACAGCTATTCAATTTAGTCAGAGAATCTTGCAGACTTGTAGCGGATTTATTTAGAAGTATAACATCATCTGCATAAAGCAAAGAGCTGACATTAACATCTCCAATTTTGATATCAGGTTTAATACCACATTCCTTCATAATGTGATCCATATAGATAATGAATAACAGAGGGGATAATGTACATACTTGTCTCACACCAGATTTAACATTAAACCATCTTCCTGTACTTCCTTCAATTCTAACTGCTGACTCACAACTCAAATAAAGACTAAGTATTGCTTGATATAATGCCCCATTGACACCATATAACTGCAGCGTATTGAATAGCTTCTCTCTTGGCACCTTGTCATATGCCTTTTCCAAATCGAAAAAACTCAAATACATATCTTTGTTATATTCCCATGCTTTCTCGACTATTTGTCGTAAAGTGAAGATCTGATCCTGACAGCCTCTATTTGGCCTGAATCCAGCTTGTTCTTCACCAAGCTTTTCTTCCACAATTCTTCTCAACCGTTTCTCAAGTATACTTGCGTAGATCTTGCCAGGAACACTCAGTAGGGAAATACCTCTGTAATTCTCACATTCAGTTTTATTTCCCTTTTTATATATGGGTACTATGAGAGTTCTACTCCAATCATCGGGAATTCGTCCCTCTGTCCAGGCTTTCTGAACTATGCAGTGCAGCCACTGTAAGACTCTTATACCACCATACTTCAGCATTTCTGGTCAAATATCATCTACTCCTGCTGCCTTTCCACATTTCAAGCATTTGATGGCTTTTTCTACTTCAAGTATGGATATGTATTCCTGACTGCATGCCTGGTCAGTGTTTTTTATCACTGTGCTGTCATCACTGCTTGTTTCATTTAGCAGTTTTTCAAAGTAATTACTCCATACTTCAAGAATATCTTTTTCTCCTGTTTTCATTTCACCTTTATCATCTCTAATTCCTTTTACAGCACTCTTTCCTCCATTCCTAAGCTTCTTCAACAACCTCCAGAATATTTTGCCACCTTCTTGATATTTATTTTCTATATTCTTGCCAAAGTCCTCCCATGACTTTTGTTTAGCTAGTTTTACACACTGTTTAGCTTTCTTACATTTGTCTCTGTATTCTGTAAGAGTAAAAGCTGACTTATTTGCCAGGAAC
This sequence comes from Typopeltis vanoorti, assembly GCF_054136105.1. NCBI lineage: Eukaryota > Metazoa > Arthropoda > Arachnida > Uropygi > Thelyphonidae > Typopeltis > Typopeltis vanoorti. The sequence continues at coordinate 69,265,441 of NC_143569.1, read as the reverse complement.
TTTTGATATGCTTTCTTCTTTTCCTTCACTGCCTCTTTAACTTCCTGTATCCACCAGGGAGTTCTGATTTTTTTATCTTTGCACACAACCTCACCACATGCCTCTCTGGCAGAATCAATCAATGTTTCCTTCAGAGTTTGCCACTGAATCTCCAAGGTTTGATTCCTGTTCTCAAACTCTTTCATTTTCTTTTCAATAATATTTCTGTATTTTAGTCTACAGTTTACATCTGAGAGCTGCTCAACTTTTATTCGCTTTAAAACTTTCTTACATGTTATTCTTTTCAATATGAAATTCAATTTTATCCTGCTCAAGACTAAATAGTGATCACTTCCAATTTCAAATCCTCTGTACACTCTGGTGTCCTGCACCAGGGAGAAAACATCACTATCAACAATAACATAGTCAATGAGACTTTTCTTATTCCTAGCCTCTTCTCTCCATGTGAATTTGTGCACATTTTTATGTTGGAACATGGTGTTAGTAATAACCAGTCCATGTCCTGAGCAGAAATCCAACAGAAACCAAACTTTTGATTGAAAATAAAACACAGGCCAATTATAATTGCAAAGTGACCATCTGTCTGCATCACGATATTCATGCTGAATGCAACGAATTCTTGCTATCGATTGCTTCAAAACTTCGAGATAAAACTTACCATTGACCATTTGGCAAGGCGGAACGAATTCTTTGTGGATAATGCCCTTGGAATCATAGAAATAAATCAGCATTGTCTTTACTTTTGACTTCTCCAAGCGACTCTTTTTCGGATGCCCCTCTTCTGGTGGTCTCCACTCAGCACTCTGGTGCTTTGTTTCAGGCTCATACTCAAAACACCACGTTTCGTCACCAGTAACGATTGTTTCAAGGACGTTTGAATCTTTATAGACAGTTTTAATGAGGTCCTTGCAGTGTTCAATTCGATACATTTTTTGGTCGTCGTTCAACTTGTGGGGAACAAATTGCAAATTCAGTTTACGAAGGTCCAAACTCTTAGTCAAAATGTTGTGCACAGTTTATTTTGGAATCCCCAATTCATTTTCAATCAATCTCACATATGATTTCGGGTTTTCTTTGATGAAATCATGCTCTCTTTGGATGTTAATTTTGCTCAGCTTTTTGTCGTCCTCAAGCGTCTCATGACCACTTTGAAATCGCTTAAACCACTCATAAACTTGAGTATGGGATAAGCATTCATCACCGAATGCTTTTTGAAGCATTTGATGCATTTCGGTAAAACTTTTACCAAGTTTAACACAAAAGTCAATCGCAGCTCTCTGTTTGAAATTCATTTTCTGACCGTTTGTCAAAACACACTGTTGCTCTTGGCACTATAACTCGTCTTCTAATGAAACAAATGTCATAAATAGTTGACACAACACTAATGAAGGTTACCTCTTTCGACAACAAAAAGATACAATAGTTGGTGCCACTAGTTTCTTCTGTTTTTGAAAAGTTTGGTTTCTTTTTGGACAGAGGGTGTAGTACTAGTTCTATTGTAAATAAGTCTTTTTTTACATTACACTATAAGAAGACCTTTTGGTTAAATTCTTTAAACGTTGATATCTTGGATGCCATTGTCCTACTTTGCATTGGTGCTATGCTATGTAACTTACAAAAAAATACTATATTGCTATATTTAAAACAAAACTTTCAACTTAAATCTAATTAACTCCATAATACAATCTAATTCTAATATAATTTTTAACTAATATCGCTATTTTTTTTTAAACTAAACAACTTAGCTTTCAGAGCTCTCCAAACACAGTCCTACCACTATACACCAACTGACAGGCTTTTGCAAAGTCCAGCAATATCACTACTTTTATTCAACAGCTGTCACTATATTATAAAACTTCAGTAGGTTACTGAGGCATGACCTATCCTTCACAAAACTATGTTGCCCCCATACAGTATCCCATTTCTATGTATCCATTCCTGTATTTTGCTCTTGACCAACTTCTCCAGTACTTTGACAACAACTGCTGATATGCTGATTGGTCAGTAATTTGCTACATCACTCTTGGAGCCTCGTTTACGTGGAACTATTTTGCCATCTTTCCACCTCCTTGGGACTAACTGAAAGCCGAGACTTACATTAAACAGTGTGGTCAAAGGCACTGACAGTTCCCTTTCACTTTCACGTAAAACTCGAGCTGGTATACTATCTAATCCCATAGCTATATTCACATCAAGCTTCTGTAATATGCTATCACCTCCATTTAATACCTCAGTTCCCACATAAGTCTTTGCCTCTCTCTCGTTATTGCAGTATTTCCACCTAGATGATATACTCTTGCATAGTGTTCACTTAGTAATTCTACTACTTTGACTGATTCAGTTACCTCCCTACCATCGGCATTCATTAAAATCATTCTGCCATAAACATTCTTCCTTTTAATTGCAATATATCGAAAGGACTGTTTGGGGTTATCTTTGGCTTGCACTGCTAATTTCCTTTTGCCTTCTAGCCTGTGTTTTGTACTGCTCATGTGTCTGCTGATCACCTTTCTCCTTGAATTCCCTCACAAATTTTTCTTTTTTTTGTAGCTCTTGCTTAATGATAATATTCATTCATTTAACTCCCACTTGATATACTCTCATATTTGTTCCAATGATATATCTCTTAATACTGAACTTATTTATTATTATTATTATTAACATCTGACCTCCATGGAGTCAGACTCATCGTGTGAGTCTGCACCAAACTTCTTTTAACCAATAGCTACAACTTCTGTGAAATAGATAATAGTATTTATCTTGCCCAGTCATCACATCTGATAGTTCTCTTCTCCTATATCCAGGTACATCTGAAAAGATAATATCTTTTTCAATGTACCCATACTAAATAAATATAAATTTCAAAATCAGTGATCTTATCTGTTTTCCTAAAGATGAACTCTGTCCTTTAACACATCTGGTAGTGCACTAAGTGTTAACCATGTTTACAACTTAATTTGTGCTGGACATATAGTAAGAACTGTTAGCATCTACCCTGAAAAACATAAAAAATACACATGATATAATTATGGCAAGTCCAAACTAGTAGACCATGCATCCACATCCTTTCATAACAGGATTAAATAGAAGACAACTGTAGTACTACATCAAGGCTGTTACATGTTTAAAAGACAATTTTTGAAGTTAGCATCAGCAATGAAGTACTTGAACCTTAAAAGGTGTAGCTGCATTAATTTGTAAAAAATTTTGGAGATGGAGATGTTAAGGCACTTTCCACTCAGTAGCTTCAGACTAATTTCAATTCAGACCTAGAGGGCATCATGATAAGATGCTGGTTTTTTTTATCTGGTACAATTTTGAATTGTTTCACAGTTATTTGACTGTATTGTCTTTTGTTCTGTGACAAGATTTTTTTTTTCGACTTTGAGGATGCTGGTTTGAAATCCAGCAAAATATCAGCTTAATAAATTATCATTTTCAATTTAAAATTTAAAATTCCAGTTTTTCATCCTGCAAGACAGACATATCTTACAAGAAGATAGGATTATATAACTACCCTTTCATGGTATAGATTAAGTTTCTGAGCCGAGTTATTTTGCTGTGACAGGTATTAAACCTAACATGCAAGTTGAAAGTGAGATTAGATAATGTATGAAGCACAATCAGCTCCACATTGCTACAAAAAAAAACATGGAAAAATGAAAATTGCAGTGTATAACAGTAGTTTATCTTTATTTTAAAAATTAATGCTATGAAATTTTATTTTATTATTATTATTCTTTATTTCAGTGGTGTTATTCTTTAGATAAACCTCAAACTCAAAGCATTTTTAACTTGGCATGGTCTAGTGATGGCACACAAATTGCTGGGGCATGTGGAAATGGCCATGTGATTTTTGCCCATGTTATTGAAAGGTAATTATAAATTTTCATTAGACACTTATGTTTGTTAATTGATTTCTTTCTTTATGGTTTTACTTCAAGTTGCTGAAGATATTTAAAGGAATCTTTTGGCTATAACATTTATTTTAATACTTTACAGATTTCACTATATATATATATATATATATGTCATCATCATCAGCCATTGTTGATCCACTGCTGGATGAAGGCCTTTCCAAGATTACTCCAAAACTCTCTGTCCATGGTTCTCCTTTTCCATGTCACTCCTGCAATCTGATGATATCATCAATCCACCATGATTTAGGTCAGCGTCGTAGTCATTTTTCCTCTCGTGGAATCCAATCCAGTACTTCTTTTGTCCATCACTGATCTTGTCTTCGAGCAATATGCCCAGTGCCCATTGCCACTTCAGATGTTTCACTCTTCCTATGATGTCAGAGACTTTGGTTTGATTTCTTATCCATGTATTCCTTTTGTGATCCAATCTTGTGATACCAAGCATACTTCTTTCCATACTAAATTGTGTTGTTCTTAATTTTGAAATTTCCTTTGCATTCAGTGTCCATGTTTCACAGCCATATGTCAGTATAAGAAGAATATACTGGTTAAAAACTTTTCTCTTCAGGCATAATGGTAGTTGGCTTTTGAATATTGAATGTAATTTTCCAAATGCTTTCCACCCAAGCATTGTGCACCTTTTAATTTCATCCATGATATTTTGTTCCATTGATATCTGTTGTCCTAAGTATATGTAATGATTTACTTGTTTAATTTCCTCATTATTGATTTTTATTATTTCTGGTTGGACATATATATATATATATATATATATATATATATATATATATATATATATATATAAAATACTCCTTTGGTTTCTACAGCATAGTGAGGGTTGACTGTATGTTTTTTCCCTGTAACATAAGATGCTGCTACAAAATAACATTTTTTTCCTCTTTAAATTAGCTTTTGTTACAAAGTGGATTTGTCAGCGTTTCAATCAGAGAATCATATTAACAATTAATCTTAACTCATCAGATGGGAAGGTTAAAATTAGTTTTGTTGAGTAGCTTTTTATTCACCAAGTTCTCAAATTTTAATTGTGCATGTGCAGTTTGAGTGCAAAGTATATAGAGAGATATTTATAGGAAGAAATTATTATAGTTTGGATTTAGTTAATTTTAAAATCTAAATTTTTGTCTACTTGGATACTGTGTATATTTACTGTCAAATACTACATTCCACTTAATTGCATAACACCAAAAACTGTGGTTTAGGAAATTAATTATAGGAGGACAAAATTTTATTACATACCTTCCTTACTTGAATCATCATCACCATCAAATTCGTGATATATACTCTCAAGGGGTGTAAAGGATATGATAGTACTACATGAAAAATTACATCTTTTCTTTTAGTGTTGCACAATGATCAGCAGCATTCATTTTAGAAATTATGGACTTTACAACCTTGTTATAAATAACTATTTTGATTTCCCGACATTTCGACCTTCATATTAAGGTCATCATCTGGAGTATATACAAATATACTCCAGATGATGACCTAGGACAAGCTGACTTACATTTCACACAGTAAGCTAAAAAAACAATGATTTGATCACCGGTTATTCTACTGGCATGACCTCTAGTGAAAAAAAAAAAAAAACTTGTTCATGCATACAGTTCACAATTGAGATTGAAAATAGAAACACACTTCCATTTTTAGATACACTTGTCACAAGTGTTCCTTCTGGCAGTCTTTCCTTCACTGTTTACCAGAAACTGACACATACTGGCCAATATATATATACACACAAACTCCTACCACCACCCAACACAAAAACTGGGTGTCATTAATACTCTAAAAAACAGGACTTTGAAGATCTGCTGCAATGAACGAGCACTGAAAGACGAATTTAAAGTTATCAGCAATACTTTTCTAAAAATGTTTACAGCCAAAACACTATTAACAAAATTCTCTACAAGACCTCAATAAAAAACAAAGATAAACCAGACTCCAGACTACAATAAAACTATAACCATTCCTTACATTAAAAGGGACATCAGATAAAATAAACAGAATACTATGGAAATACAACCCTAAAGCTACCTTTAAATCTCCTGCAAAATTAAAAAGCTTACTCAGCTCATCCAAAGACCCACTCTCTCCACTGGCCCACCCTGGAGTATGCCATATTTATTGCACCTGTAATCTACCATATATAGGGGAAACAGGATGTGCAATTCCTGTCAGACAAAAGGAACATAAACGACACATTAAATATAATAACTGTGGTGAAGCTGGCCTTTCTGATCATGCCCTGAACATTTTACATGGAATTGACTGGAAAAGCACCAGTTGTTTACATCACACCAAAACATGGTATGAACGCAAATTTAAGGAAGCCTGTGAGATTCTTATCACCCACCCCAATCTGAACAATAATGATGGTCTAAAAAATCCCAACCATATGGAAGGTGCATATTCTACCTTCAAAACCTTTCTCCCTAAGAGTTAACTATAAACAGGACTGCAGATAATCCAGAATCCTAAATCTAATATAACAATTATAATGTTAAAAATAGGACATCATTGTTACTGTAAGAAAACTATCTATAAGAAAGAATGTTTCTCTTATGTTATCTTAAATAGAATTTAGCTTTGATGTAGTTTCTAAATAATTAATTTATAATTTTATCTGTATGTTTTTTTTTCTTTTTTTTCACTAGAGGTCATGCCAGTAGAATAACCGGTGATCAAATCATTTTTTTTTTTTAGCTTACTGTGTGAAATGTAACTCGGCTTGTCCTTGTATATACTCCAGATGATGACCTTAATATGAAGATCTAAACGAACGTTGGGAAATTAAAATAGTTATTTATAACACGGTTGTAAAGTCCATAATTTCTAAAATGAAACATTACATCATTACTAGCTTCCTATCTACAATTTTCTTTCAAATCACTCTGTTACTTGTCAAGACTCCAACATTATCAGATCTTATATTTCTAGCTTCTAAGACACTTTTTACTGTATCAATCCACCTATATCTTGGTCTTCCTCTGGGTCTTTTTCCTGCCAACCTGGCAAAGAACACTTGTTTTCCTAATCTTTCCTCTCCCATTCTGTTTAAGTGACCATACCACCTGAGATTAGCTCTGCTAAATCATTCCTGGATGCTGACAACGTGAAGTTCTTTCCTAATATCCTTGTTTTTAATATGATATTACCATTGGTGCCATCTGTTCGTGCCCCTAATCTTTCTCACTACTCTCATATCTGTTGTCTCTAGTCTTTGGTCAAGTGTTTTACTTCTGACCCAGCTCTCAGATCCATAAGTTAAAATTGGCTTGAATACTTTCTTGTATATGGCTAATTTAGTGTTTTGGCTAATTTCTCTCTTATTCCATATAAATTTATTCATTTGACTTCCTACCATACCAGCTTTGTTGATTCTGTTGTCTATTTCCATATTTAATTTACCATGTTCACTAAAAATCGTGTGCCTAAGTATCTGAAATATTTTACTTGTTCTATAGGTTTTCCATTCACAATGCAGTTGATATTTTCAATGTTTCTGCCTATTTTCATTGTCTTTGTCTTTTTAATGCTGGCCTTCATATCATATCTATTACAGCAGTTATTCATGTTAGTCAGGGAATCTTGCAGACTTGTAGCAGATTTATTTAGAAGTATAACATCATCTGCATAAGGCAAAGAGCTGAGATTAACATCTCCAATTTTGATTGAATTTGTCTTTAAATCTCATTTAATTACATTTCATTTGTATATTTGCATTTCCGATTAATACATTTTTAAAAAGTCTTATTTCATGGATTGGTTGTGGAGTCCTTTTAGTGAAGATGGAGTTTCCTGCATGTGAAACATATAAGAAAAAAAATTCCATAGTTTGCCAGATAACACTACTATAATTAAATCTTCACTATCAAGTGTGGGTAAAAATAGAATCTTCTGGATCATTCACGATTTATTTCAAAGTTTAGCTTGTGTTACTGAGAAGTAACTACCTTGTAGAATGTAGTTAACTATGATATCCTTGTGATTTCCATGCCATCAGAATATGATACATTTTAAAGAATAGGGTGTGTGGACATCAGGTTTTCTGCATAATAGGAAACATTTGCCAGAGAAATTTAAAGACACCAAAACTTACTTTTACAGAGGAAACAGTCAACTGAACTCAAACAGTTGATTGAATCTGTTGATGTCGTTAATGATTCTGAATGGTGGGGATGACCATGGATGAGCAAAATGGAGGAAAAAGAATAAACTGGAAATTGGTTTCTCCATTACTACAGCTCATTTGCTGCTTAGGAATTTCTGACTGAAAAGGCATGACTGTTGTTTTACATTTTCTTTACTCCCCTCATCTGACATTCTTTGTCTTATTTTTTTTTTTATTTCATAACTCATATTGGCAGTTAATGGAAGAAGACCTTACTTTGCAGAGTTCAAAACACAGGACTTAAGCAAATACTTTTAAAAGTGGCACAAATGCCATGTTCACTGGAGATTGCAACTTTGATAATGACAAAATGCAATTGATATACAAAGCTGTTTTTTGCGGATTATTATTATTATTGTTAACACCAGTCAAAAGCTTCATTGCCAGTGGTAAACAGTGTTGCAAACAAAGCCCATTAAACCGTGCTTTAAACTCATTCAATGTTCCTGCATTCACCACATTGTCAGGCAACACATTCCACTGACCAACTCCTTATGTCCCTGCTTACACCCTCCTTATACAACTTCCAGGTATGTCCTCTTGTTCTATCCCCTTCCCCAATTCTACAAAACATTTCATCCACATTAACTGAGTAAACAACCCTTTACCAACTTAAATGTCTCAGTTATATCCCCTCTCTTCTTCCTACTCACAAGGCTTTGCAAACTGCATTCCCTTGATCTGTCCTCGTGTCATATATCCAAAAGGCCAGTTACGATCTTAGTCAGTCTTCTCTGGACCCTTCCCAACATATCCTCATCACCATGAAAAACAGGAGACGAAATCTGTGCACAATAATCCATACAAGACCTGATCAAGGTCTTGTACAGTGGAACCAGAACCTCATTATTTCTACAAGTCCCTCTGCATCATTACTATAATTTGATGTGATGTCCTCACAGCTTGTGTCATGTGACATCTGAACTTTAGATCCTTGTTCACCACCACTCCAAGGTCTCCAAAATTTCCCCATCAAGTGTATACTCTACATTCTGTTGTTGCCTACCAAATTTTAGAGCCTTGCACTTTGCAACATTGAATTGACAGTTCCATACTGTTACCCACTCATACAGTCTCTATTCAAGTCCTGTAAGGCCATAACATCTGCTTGATTCCTCATCACTTTCTCCACTTTTGCATCATTTGTGCTCATAAAACTGATACATTTTCTTGATTTCGCTATTAAAATTAGAGGAAGAAGCTCATGTTGAGATTAGGGATAAAATAAATGTCTTATTTCAGTATTCATAGTTGAACCAAAAGCACTCACTCATGCCACATATTATTTATTTCTCATGTATCTCTTTAAAGTATATTTTGCTAATTTGGTGTTAATTTCTGTTAACTCACTGCAGATATTTATATTGTTTGATAACTTTACTTTTTTTTTTTTACCCACTGTTATTAATTTTGTTTTCTTTGTCTTTCTTCCACCAGTTTTTTTTTTATATATACATTGTATATAATGCAGAATTTTTTAACTTACAGGCGAATTGAATGGAAAAACTTTGAAGCAACTGTAAGAGGAAGAAAGACTATTGGTGTCCGTAATGTAACAAATGAGGTATTAGAGAACCTTGATTTCAGGGACAACATAATTAAAGTTTCTTTAGAATACAATCATTTGGTAGTAGTGACTTCAGCACAGTGCTACATTTACAGGTAAAGTTGTTTTCAAAGTTCATGGCAGCTCTGATTTGTGTGTTTTGTATATCTGTAAACAAAACCAAGTAAGGAAATTATTCTATTTAATCATATAAAAGGACAAGAAAAAAAAAAGTTCATTCGTAAGTTCCTTCTTTTATGGTGACATCATTTATTATCACAACAACTAAACCTAAAATTATTTTCTTGCCATATGTATATATACTTTAGGCCTAATTTTGTTCTAGCTTTGCCACTAAAATGGCCCAAATGTAGCAAAAAAAAAAAAAAAAATATATATATATATATATGTATAATTATTTTTTCCATCATCATCAAATTCCTGACATGTACCCTCAAGGGGTGTACAGGATATGATAGTACTACATGAAAAATTTACATCATTACTAACTTCCTATCTACAGTTTTCCTCCAAATCAGTCTGTTACTTGTCAAGACTCCATTATTATCATTATCAGATCTTATATTTCTATCATCTAAGGCACGTTGTACCGTATCCATCAACCTATATCTTGGTCTTCCTCTGGTTTGTTTTCCTGCCAACCTGGCAGAGAACGCTTGTTTTGCTAATCTTTCCTTGCCATTCTGTTTAAGTGACCATACCACCTGAGATTAGCTCTGCTAATGCATTCCTGGATGCTGACAATGTCAAGTTTTTTCCTAATATCCTCGTTTTTAAAATGATATTGCCATTGATGCAATCTGTTCACGCCTCTAATCTTTCTCAGGACTCTCATATCTGCGGTCTCTAGTCTTTGGTCAAGTGTTTTACTTCTGGCCCAGCTCTCAGATCCATAAGTTAAAACTGGTTTGAACACTGTCTTGTATACAGCTAATTTAGTGTTCCGACTAATTTCTCTCTTATTCCATGTGAATTTATTCAATTGACTTCCTACCATACCAGCTTTGTTAATTCTGTTGTCTATTTCCATATTTAATTTACTATCTTCACTAAAAATCGTGCCTAAGTAGCTGAAATGTTTTACTTGTTCCACAAGTTCCCCGTTCACAACACAATTGACATTTTCAACAATTCTACCTATTTTCATTGTCTTTTTAATGCTGACATCCTTATTCGATTTAGTCAGGGAATCTTGCAAACTTATAGCAGATTTATTTAGAAGTATAACATCGTCAGCATTAAGCAAAGAGCTGACATTAACATCTCCAATTCTGATATCATGTTTAATACCACTTTCCTTCCTAATGTGATCCATATAGATAATGAATAACAGAGGGTATAATGTACATGCTTGTCTCACACCAAATTTGACATTAAACCATCTTCCTGCACTTCTTTCAATTCTAAATGCCGACTTACAACTTAAATACAGACTAAGTATTGCATGATATAATTTCCCATTGACACCATATAACTGTAGTGTATTGAATAGCTTCTCTCTTGGCACCTTGTCATATGCCTTTTCCAGATCAACAAAACTTAAATACAGATCATTGTTATATTCCCATGCTTTCTCGACTATTTGTCGTAAAGTGAAGATCTGATCCTGACAGCCTCTATTTGGCCTGAATCCAGCTTGTTCTTCAACAAGCTTTTCTTCCACAATTCTTCTCAACCGTTTCTCAAGTATACTTGCATAAATCTTGCCAGGAACACTCAGTAGGGAAATACCTCTGTAATTCTCACATTCAGTTTTATTTCCCTTTTTATAGGTGTGTACTATTGGAGCTCTACTATAATCTTCGGGAATTCGTCCCTCTGTCCAGGCTTTCTGAACTACGCTGTGCAGCCACTGTAAGACTTTTATACCACCATATTTCAACATTTCTGGTCGAATATCATCTACTGCTGCTGCCTTTCCACATTTCAAGCCTTTGATGGCTTTTTCTACTTCAAGTATGGATATGTATTCCTGACTGTATGTCTGTTGAGTGTTTTTTTACCGCTGTGCTATCACTGCTTGTTTCATTTAGCAATTTTTCAAAGTAATTACTCCATACATCAAGGATATTTTTTCTCCTGTTTTCATGTAACCTTTATCATCTCTAACTCCTTTTACAGCACTGTTTCCTCCATTTCTAAGCTTCAACAACCTCCAGAATATCTTACTACCTTCTTGATATTTATTTTCTATGTTCTTGCCAAAGTCCTCCCATGACTTTTGTTTAGCTAGTTTTACACAGTGTTTAGCTTTCTTACATTTGTCTCTGTATTCTCTAAGAGCAAAAGCTGACTTATTTGCTAGGAACTTTTGATATGCTTTCTTCTTTTCCTTCATTGCCTCTTTAACTTCCTGTGTCCACCATGGAGTTCTGATTTTTCAACCCTGCAGACAACCTCACCACCTGCCTCTCTGAATCAATCAGGGTTTTCTTCAAAGCTTGCCACTGAATCTCCAAGGTTTGGTTCCTGTTCTCAAACTCTTTTATTTTTTCTTCAGTAATCTTTGTGTATTTTAGTCTACAGTTCACATCTGAGAGCTGCTCAAGTTTTATTTGCTTTAAAACTTTCTTACATGTAATTCTTTTGAATACGAAATTCAATTTTATCCTGCTCAAGACCAATTTCAAATTCTCTGTACACTCTGGTGTTCTGCACGAGGGAGAAAACATCACTATCAATTATAATATAGTCATTGAGACTTTTCTTATTCCTTGCCTCTTCTCTCCATGTGAATTTGTGCACATTTTAATGTTGGAACATGGTGTTAGTAATAACCAGTCCATGTCCTGAGCAGAAATCCAACAGGTATTTGCCATTATTATTGGCTTTGCTCTTTTCTCCAAATTTTCCCAAAATATTTTTGTATGTCTGACAATCATTTCCTACTCTGCTATTTAGATGCCCAACAAGGACCAACTTTTCCTTTTTCATTGTGTCAGTTGCTTTTTCTAAAGCATCAAAAAAATTCCTCCACTTCTACCTTAGTAGAGCCGTCTGTTGGACCATAGGCACAAATAAGTTTCATTGTCCAGTTCCCCATTCTGATATTTGCCCAGATTACTCTATTTGAGACTGCCTGCCATTCAAGAAGATTGGCCTCGTATTTAGTGTTGAATACTATGGCTACTCCTTATTTTCCTTGATTGTGATTTCCTGAATATATCATTTTGTATTTATTGCTCAGAAAGATCTCACCAGTTTTGTTTTTTTTTGTTTCAATCACCCCTATTATGTCGATCTGGTACTTATCTAATTCCTCAGCTAGCTCTGTTTCTTTGCCATTCGGGCTTCTTATGTTGATAGTAACGATCTTTAACTCTGGTGATGTTGAGTTGGGGTGTGTTTTCAGATTTGTTCCAGTAGCTGACTTTTCACTGTTTGCCCTTGTTCCTTGGCGAAAACAACGGGGACCTTGTTTAACTGGGTGATGCCCCAGCCGGCAGTCCAATAGAATGAAAATAATTTAGAATATTTATAATATATAATTTATAATTATATATTATAAACCACTGGCCTGGTTGTCCGAGTGGTTAGCATATCTGTTCTCCATCCAAAAGACTGCGGGTTTGAATCCTGCCATGGGCATGGATGTTTGTGATTGTCTGTGAAAATACTTGTGGTGGAGGCATTGGTGTAGTTGGTGGATGTGGAGATCAAGAACTGTAGAGTAGGTGCCCTCCCTCAATGAATCCTTGAATAAGAAAAGCTAGAAGAAAAAAAAACTTTGTTCAAACAGTCTTAAATCAGAGCTGATAGACTACACTAAGGGGATAATGCTTCTGCTCTCCAGCCACTAAGTCATGGGTTTGAATCACATTTTGGGCACAGATATTTGTGAAAGTATTTAGGTGGTAGAGAGCTGTCACTGGTTGGTGTGAGCCAGAACTATCCTGATAATAAGATCTGCTGGCCTGGTTGGATAAGTTGTAAGTGTATCCGCTCTCCAGCCAAAAGGCTGCGGGTTCGAATCCTGCTGTTAGCATTGATGTTTGTGATTGTCTATGAAAATCAAGTGGTGGTGGTTGGCGGTAGATGGTAGTTGTGGTTGGTAGAGACCGAGAGTTGTAGAGTTAAGTATCCCTCCCTTGATGAGTCTTTGGACTCCTTGGAGGTGTCATATAATAATAATAATAAGTAGCTTGAAAAGTGTGAATGGAGTCTCCATAGCTCAGTCAGTATAAACGAAGCCCTTTGGTCGGAAAGACTTGGGTTCGATTCCCATCAGTGACATGAGGAACTTTATCTGGTCTCTTTTGATGAAAAGTGAGTTAACCGGTCACATATGGAGGTAGGGAGTTTTTTAACCTGGAAACTTACTGTATATTCCGGTGTACGAGTCGACCTGGCTTATAAGTCAATATTGGAATTTTTTGAGTTTATTTGAGTTTTTATAGTATACGTGTCGTATAAGTCGACTCAAAAAATTTCTTTTTGGTATTGACCAGTTGACCAATAGTGAACTAAAGTGCAATGGCTCCTTTTAAAAGAATGAAATATGACACGAGTTTTAAGTGCAAAGTGATTAAATTCACAAAAGAAAATACTGTGTTGCTGCACGTCAGTTCGGAGTAAACGAAAAACTAGTTCATGATTGGCGAACTAGTTTTCGTGAAATAAAACCAGATATAGTAATAAAATCTTTTAAAAAATGTGCTATATCTAACAAATTAGATAGCTTGGAAGATGATTTTGTTTACAATGATGATGAAATTGATGCTAAATCTCATGGAGAAAATGAGTACAATTTATATGACAATATACTGGAAAAAATTACAGAACTAGAGTACAATGAACTTTTTATACATTCAGACAGTGAAAATTAAATTTTAATTATGTAGTTACCTACCTATTTTCTTTTGTAAATAAATAATTATATAACATGTAAATAATTTTTTCTGTAAATAAATTTGATATAAGTTGAAATATTTTTACTTATTTACCCTTTTTGTATATTGCTAATAAATTTAACAGAGTATGATACATACTAGTTTTTTCTTGGAAAGCAATCAATTTTTGACCCGGTGTATAAGTCGACCTGAAAAATTGAGTACTTTTTTTCAATGCTGAAAAGTCGACTTATACGCCAGAATATACGGTAGGTCCCTCCCCTAGAAAGACAAACCAGCCCATGAACAGATACATCTACAGACATAGAACACACCGGGAGGCATAGAACTAACCACCTTATCCTCAATATGGTAACAGTTAAGTGAATAGAAATATCTTTGATACTGCAAGGTAAAAGAGGAGGGAAGGAATAAGAAGAAAAGTGTGAATGAGTGGTTTGAAAAGTTCCATGTTTCGTTGTGGGCGGAATCTGCATAAATACACAGACACACATGCAAGTATGATATTAAGTATTGTTATATTAATCTGAGAATTGTCTATTTTTCTGTTAATTTAATAAGAATTATTATGATATCTGTGACAGAGTTATATTATTCAAAAAAACTATTAAGTTCTAGCACTTTTTGTAAAAATTCAGCCGGAGAGTGAGTTAGAGAGAGACAGTTTATAGCATATTTAGATCACATCAGCATATTTATGGCTTATCTACTCTGGACATATAATTTGCTTTGCCATATTTTGCCACAACAGATGTTCTGCTTGAAACTAAAATTGAATCAATTCAACATATTTCAATAGCAATCCTAAATACCAATTTTTTAAAAATTTCTAATATTTCAGTTACTTGTGTTCAGAGTTAGGCAGTGTTGGCTAATAGATTAAATAATGAACAGTAATGGTAGAATCCATAATCGTCATCTCCAATTAGCTGTTAACACCTGTTATTTTCAAGAATATAGGAGAGAAGGCAATAGAATAATAGTTCAAAGTTTGAATGCTAATAGTGGCATGTTCATTTTTAATGATTCTTCCAGTGATGACATTTCTGTTCACTTCCCTAATTTTTCATGGAACTATGTCTGTGGTCTATAGTCTTTGATCACCTGTTTTATTTCTAATCCAACTCTCATCCATAAGTTAAAATTTGTTTGAAGACTGTCTTGTATATTGCTGTTTTAATGTAATTTCTTTCTTAATCCTCATAATCTTATTCAGTGTTATCTATTTCCATTAATTTGGCATCTCATTCTAAAAGTTCTTCTCTTCATAGAATGTAGTTGAAGCTTAATGTCTGCCTTCTTATTTTTGTTATTGTTATATTTTTATTGCTGATTTTCACACCATATTTGTGATAGCAGTTGTTTAAGAGTCAGCTCTTTATATTATGCCAAAAGTAAAGAGCTGAATTTATTATCTCCACTCTAAATAAGAGATATAATACCATGTTCTTTCATAATGTAATCTGTATAGATGACAAATAACTATGGAGATGAGCCTTCAGTGTCCTCTTATTTCTTCTTTAATAATGTCATATCACTTATTTAAAAAGTAAAGTGATTTATAATATGAATTCACTTACTTATCACTCACTGCAATGATTAACCTTTGACACCTTGCAGTACATGTACTCTGCTCACAAACTAAACTGAGAGGTGTTTGCACTATGTGCTTGTTGTACATGTAGGCTGAAAGTTAAAGAGCCATGCGTTGCCGACCCCTACTCTAAGAGCTTCCTTAAAATACTTGACTCGGTACAAAAGACAGCAGTTAGATTGATTAAGGACTTCTCTCACCAATTCATTCTACTTTCTTTCACAGACATTCAGTTTTTGGTGTTTACATTTTCTACAATCACAATCCATGCTCTTTATCAGAATTGGCATCAGTAATTCCCCCACTCCCCTCTAAATTCATGAAAACATGTAACAGTGACTATTTAGCACTCCTTCATAGTTCAGCTGCAAAAGAGTTTAACTATGAAGAAGTGTTAATATTAGAGTTGATATTTATGAACTATCAAGCCCAGTATTAGCAAATGTCTTCTTTCTCTTCAACTTTTTGCCCATTCATTGTGCTAATTCATGATAGGTTGAAAAAATATATCTTGTGTCTAGCTTACTATTAAAAAAAAAAGCTGTATAATGCCCAATTACATCAGTTTGGTAACGATTGTGGGCAGGGATGCATCTGTCCACCTTTTCATTAATTTTTATTAAATTTGATATCTTAATATTTTGACAATGAACTTGAATTTAGAATCTAAAAAAAAAAAAAAAAGGATTACTGTGGTTAGAATAGAAAATACATAGTTTAGAAGATTCAATGAATTAACTACTGAATGAACTTTGACATATATGAAGGCAACACGGTAAGAAACAGTGGCATGGCAAGTGAAATAATAACATAAGAAGTAGATAGGTTTTTCACCCATCCTTCCTTTATAAGAAAAAAAAATGGAGCTAAAGAATGTAATGAAAGCATTGTGACAATTCATGTTAAAGACAATGATAGAATAAAAATGCTTTAAAGTGGAAGATGTGTACTCGAATTGAATTTAAAGTTTTGTCAGTAGAAACATAGACTTAGTCTAACCACCATTACGATGTTGATATAGGGAGAGAAAAAAAAATCCTTCATATTCTTTTCCCATCAATCCATGTCAGCAGCAGCATCTTACTTATATCTGCAATTTTAATTTCACCTGGCTCTGTTTGTGCCAGTAACACAGGGTTTAGTCTTGAACTTATTGTTTAGCTCTATGAACTTAATCAACCTCTGTTGGTAAAGATTTGTAGTGGTATAACATTAAATGAAAAGTATAATTTTGGTTCACTTGACTCTCATTGTGCTCTTTGCAATGGCTGATTACTCACTTTTATATGAAATACACTAGTTTTCACATAAATACAGAAAACCTTGCTTAACGCAATTAATTAATCCATCAATTAATGTGTGCTAAGCAAAATCACGTTAAGTGAATACAATAAACAATAGTAATAATTATAATTCATCCATCAGTTAGCATAAATTTGAAAAAAAAAAATTTAAGCTATATCATCATCATCATCATCAAATTCCTGCCATGTACCCTCAAGGAGTGTACAGGATATGATAGTACTACATGAAAAAATTACATCATTACTAACTTCCTATCTACAATTTTCCTCCAAATCAGTCTGTTACTTGTCAAGACTCCAACATTATCAGATTTTATATTTCTATCGTCTAAGGCACTTTGTACCGTATCAATCCACCTATATCTTGGTCTTCCTCTGGGTTGTTTTCCTGCCAACCTGGCAAAGAACACTCGTTTTGCTAATCTTTCTTCTCCCATTCTATTTAAGTGACCATACCACCTGAGATTAGCTCTGCAAACGCATTCCTGGATGCTGACAATGCCAAGTTCTTTCCTAATATCCTCATTTTTAATATGATATTGCCATTGATGCCATCTGTTCACGCCTCTAATCTTTCTCAGGACTCTCATATCTGCAGTCTCTAGTCTTTGGTCAAGTGTTTTACTTCTAACCAAGCTCTCGGATTCATAAGTTAAAACTGGTTTGAACACTGTATACAGCTAATTTAGTGTTCGGACTAATTTCTCTCTTATTCCATGTGAATTTATTCAATTGACTTCCCATCATACCAGCTTTGCTGATTCTGTTGTCTATTTCTATATTTAATTTACCATCTTCACTAAAAATCGTGCCTAAGTAGCTGAAATGTTTTACTTGTTCCACAGGTTCTCCATTCACAACACAGTTGACATTTTCAATGATTCTGCCTATTTTCATTGTCTTTGTCTTTTTATTGCTGACCTTCATACCATATCTATTACAACAGTTATTCAATTTAGTCAGAGAATTTTTGCAGACTTGTAGCGGATTTATTTAGAAGTATAACATCATCCGCATAGAGCAAAGAGCTGACATTAACATCTCCAATTTTGATATCATGTTTAATACCACTTTCCTTCATAATGTTATCCATATAGATAATGAATAACAGAGGGGATAATGCACATCCTTGTCTCACACCAGATTTAACATTAAACCATCAACCTGTACTTCCTTCAATTCTAACTGCTGATTTACAACTCAAATAAAGACTTAGTATTGCTTGATATAATGCCCCATTGACACCATATAACTGCAGCATATTGAATAGCTTCTCTCTTGGCACCTTGTCATATGCCTTTTCCAAATCGAAAAAACTCAAATACAGATCGTTGTTATATTCCCATGATTTCTCTACTATTTGTCGTAAAGTGAAGATCTGATCCTGACAGCCTGTATTTGACCTGAATCCAGCTTTTCTTCACCCAGCTTTTCTTCACCCAGCTTTTCTTCCACAATTCTTCTCAACTGTTTGAACACTGTTTCTCAAGTATACTTGCATAGATCTTGCCAGGAACACTCAGTAGGGAAATACCTCTGTAATTCTCACATTCAGCTTTATTTCCCTTTTTATATATGGGCACTATGAGAGCTCTACTCCAATCATCGGGAATTCGTCCCTTAGCCCAGGCTTTCTGAACTATGCAGTGCAGCCACTGTAAGACTTTTATACCACCATACTTCAGCATTTCTGGTCGAATATCATCTACTCCTGCTGCCTTTCCACATTTCAAGCCTTTGATGGCTTTTTCTACCTCAAGTATGGATATGTATTCCTGACTGCATGCCTGGTCAGTGTTTTTTACCACTGTGCTGTCATCACTGCTTGTTTCATTTAGCAGTTTTTCAAAGTAATTACTCCATACTTCAACGATATCTTTTTCCCCTGTTTTCATGTCACCTTTATCATCTCTAACTCATTTTACAGCACTCTTTCCTCCATTACCAAGCTTCTTCAACAACCTCCAGAATATTTTGCCACCTTCATGATATTTATTTTCTATATTCTTGCCGAAGTCCTCCCATAACTTTTGTTTAGCTAGTTTTACACAGTGTTTCGCTTTCTTACATTTGTCTCTGTATTCTCTAAGAGCAAAAGCTGAATTATTTGCCAGGAACTTTTGATATGCTTTCTTCTTTTCCTTCACTGCCTCTTTAACTTCCTGTGTCCACCAGGGAGTTCTGATTTTTTTATCCTTGCAGACAACCTCACCACATGGCTCTCTGGCAGAATCAGTCAATGTTTTCTTCAGAGTTTGCCACTGAATCTCCAAGGTTTGATTCCTGTTCTCAAACTCTTTCATTTTTTTTTCAATAATCTTTCTGTATTTCAGTCTACAGTTCACATCTGAGAGCTGCTCAACTTTTATTCACTTTAAAACTTTCTTACATGTTATTCTTTTCAATATGAAATTCAATTTTATCCTGCTCAAGACTAAATAGTGATCACTTCCAATTTCAAATCCTCTGTACACTCTGGTGTCCTGCACCAGGGAGAAAACATCACTATCAACAATAATATAGTCAATGAGACTTTTCTTATTCCTTGCCTCTTCTTTCCATGTAAATTTGTGCACATTTTTATGTTGGAACATGGTGTTAGTAATAACCAGTCCATGTCCTGAGCAGAAATCCAACAGATATTTGCCATTATTATTAGCTTTGCTCTTCTCTCCTTATTTTCCCAAAATATTGTTGTATGTCTCACAATCATTTCCTACTCTGCTATTTAGATCCCCAACAACGACCAACTTTTCCTTTTTCATTGTGTCAGTTGCTTTTTCTAAAGCGTCAAAAAATTCCTCCACTTCTACCTTAGTTACTTTCTGTGGGACCATAGGCACAAATAAGTCTCATTGTCCAGTTCCCCATTCTCATATTTGCCCACATTACTCTACTTGAGACTGACTGCCATTCAAGAAGATTAGCCTCGTATTTTGTGTTGAATACTATGGCTACTCCTTCTTTTCCTTGATTGTCATTGCCTGAATATAACCTTTTGTATTTATTGCTCAGAAAGATCTCACCAGTTTTGGTCTTTTTTGTTTCAGTCACCTCTATTATGTCGATCTGGTACTTATCTGGTACATTTCTTTGCCATTCAGGCCTCTTACGTTGATAGTACCGATCTTTAACTCTGGTGATGTTGAGTTGGGGTTTGTTTTCAGATTTGTTCCAGTAGCTGACTTTTCGCTGTTCGCCCTGGTTCCCTGGCGAAAACAATGGGGGCCTTGTTTAACCGGGCGACGTCCCAGCCGGCATGAAATTTTGTCATGTTGTACCATCAGTTTTTATTTTGGTTTAACCAATAAGAATACAATTTGGTCGGCTAAATCCCAAATTGCCAGCCCATCCTCGTTCATTCAGTATCAAAGTAGATACCCAACAGGGTGCACCACGAGAAGGTGATGATTGGACATTAGTTCAGAAGCCCTGGTCGGTTCTCCACATTCCTTTAAAGGCTATGTGGAGGTCTCCTCTCAGTTATCCAGCTTTGACCCTTAAGCACCCCATTTAAGCTATATTAGAGGATAAAATCATCAAAGTTGATAAAAATCAATTGCTTAAATTTTTATTTAATGTCTAAACATTTGATTGAGCTATTTGTTTTAAACAAAAAAAAAAAAAAAAAAAATTAAGTAAAGATTATTATTTTAATGGCTAATATAGCCTAGTTTTGTTTAGGAGTGCCACAATTTTTACAATGTCATTGGCTCTTTACCCATAAACTTAGGGCCTTACTGAAGTGTTATAAAACTAATATATGAAGAATAAAAAAGGAGGAAAATTTGGACATACTTTTTTTGGATGTTGTTTTCTGTCTCCTTATCCCGGCGATGTAACTTCATCTGCTGTTAAAGGCAGGTTTTTTTTTTTGTGTGAAAGTGGGGGTAAAGTAATGTGGGGGAATTATTTAAAAAAAAAAACATTTTTTTTATATGTATAATATTTTTATTACTAAGGGTGGGTAGAGAGACGGATCTGAAGGTAGAAATTATTTTTTTTTGTGGAAGAGGAGGAATTTAAGGAAAAAAGTCAGGGGTGGGAGTAACAGTATGAACCATTTCGACCCGCGTTATCTTTGGAACTCGTAGCCAAAATGGATGCTATGTCATGCGGCTAGGTGTTTCTTTCTTTGGTGTGCTTGTGTTGTCTCCTATTGGTCAGAGTTTTGACCTAATTTTTATGTTATGGAGCTTCCAACTCTCGGAGATTATGTAGGGTCAGTGGACGTTTATTGAGTTTTTGTCACATTTTATGGCTATCATTTCCGATGTTCTAAGCATTGTTTCGTTGTCTTGTATGTCTAATATTATGGCCTTGTCGATTTGCGGGGTATGTTTTTGTTCAAAGGCATGGACTGCTATTTCAGTTTTTCCTGTACTTTGTATCCTGTTTTTCTTTTTGTTGTTGCATTTGTTTAAATGTTCTGGAATAGGGATGTTACAGTCACGGAAGTGTTCTTTTAGTCTTGCCCACAAAGACCTGATAGTAGAACTTGTGTAGGTGACATCACAGTCTTGTTGGCAAGGAAATTTGTAAACAACATTGTGGTATTCTAATATTTCTTTATGTGTGTGAGATTTTTTAGGTTTTAGAAGTGTTTCCAATTTTTGGTTTGTGGTGAACACAAGCTTAAAGTCAGTATGTTTAAAAAATTTAACAACAACATGTACATCCAAATTTTCGGACTCCCTGTGGGACAAAACATCAGCAGACATTTAGCTGAATTGTTCCTAGAATCACTCCTACTCAACCCTTCCCTCCCTTCCCCTGGCATAACGTTTTATGGCCAATATGTGGACGATATTCTATGCATTGGAGAGCCCATATGCATCACCACCTTACAAGCATCCCTTAATGATTACGGCAACAACAGACTAAAATTCACCATAGAAACTGAACAGGACAAATCCCTAAACAATTTTCAATTTCCTAAACCTGACATTAGTCAGAATAAACAACAAAATAGTCACAAAAATATTCCACAAACCTACACATATCAGAAACTACCTCCATTTTAACTCTTCCCATCCTTATTCAATTAAAAATATCAGTCATCTTAACACAATTCATTAATGCTTACACGTTTTCAACTAATCGTAATTATCTGAACACAGAAATAAAGAAGTTAACACAAATTTTTCAAAATTGGAATTGCCCAACACAACTAATAAATTACGCCAACAAAACAGCAAAAACTAGGCAAAACCACCCGACAACCAAAACAAACTTCCCAACACAAAAAATTATCAAACTGCCATACATCTGAAACACATGCAAAGCCTACAAATACATTTTCAAACACACTGACTATAAGCTCGTGTTCACCACAAACCAAAAATTGGCAACACAGATGCAATTTGAAAAAAATCCAATCCTTTTCACAATTATTATTTGCTGAGCAATGTGTGGAATATTATTTGCTATGTAGTGATTGTCATCAGGAAGTGGGATTTCCTTTTTCATCTTGAAAAAAAAAGTATAGCCCAAACATTTGCAGTTGTCATTATACCACACTGTTGGCTATTGGGGTTTGGTAGCCTAGATGGTTTATCTGGGATTTTCCATTTCCTAGAACCTGCAATTCTGCTTATTAACAAAATTACTTAGCTTAAAATGAGCTTAATCTATCATTATTTTTCCCAAAAAGATTTGACATCAAGTTTTAAGAGCCCATCTCAGTATATAAGGCACACTTCAGCAGCTGCAAAGATGTTTTGAAATCTACAGCTCAGTAGAACATCCTACAGACATTTCTGAAACTTCTTGCATACTTTCATTCACACACACACTCATTTTCCATGGTCTGAATTGCTCAGGGTTTCCCTGTAAATACCCAATAACCGATTGAACCAAATTCATCACATCAGAAAGTTAATTATATGTAGGGCATAGTCATAGTGGAATATAACTATTTCGTTATCTGTGAAATTAGTACTTGCATACTTTTCTTTGCAAATGCGTTTTGCAAACACATTTTTGCACAGTGTTTGCAAAACACATTCCTTAAGGATACTTGAATAGTACTATATCTTTAACCTGATGTGCAGTTTGAATTTGTGATATAAATTGTTGCATTTTTTTTTAATTGTTTAGTACCAAAAATTGGAATACGCCTCAGATATTTGATCTCAAGGAAGGTAATGTCAGTTTAGTTGATCAAGCTGAGAGGTAAGATTATTTTAAGAAAAATATAATGTTGATTTTAGAATTTCAATTTTCAGGTGGAAAAATATGTCAATGAAGTAGTCAAACAGCAAGCAAAAGTATTGAGAGAGAGAAAAAAAAAAAGAACAGGAGGAACAAGATGTGAGATGACAATGTGGGAAGAAACAAGAGGAGAATAAGCATAGAAGAAGCTGAAGCGTAAATGTATTCAGGAGAGAATTAATGAGATTTAAAAATGATTTATTTGATTAGTTGGCTGACTAGAGAACATATCTACTTTTCAACTAATAGGCTGTTGGTTCAAATCCTTTTATAGGCATGGATGCTTATGAAAGTCTTTTGGTGGTAAGATCATTTTCATTGCCCAGTGTGAGAATCCTTAACTCACTCACTTTATAGAAAAATTAAAGTTTAAAAGTTTATCAGTAACAGAGAAGTTGGAAACTTTATGCTCTGTTTTTGACCCAAAAATGAAACAAAAACATGTAATTATATAAAAATATAAATTATTATATTTATATATTAAATAAAAATACCAGGGGTTCTTAAGGGTCAAAGCTGTATAACTGAGAGGAGACCTCCACATAGCCTTTAAAGGAATGCGGAGAACCAACCAGGGCTTCTGACCTAATGTCCAATCCTCAGGTCAGAAGCCCTGGTCGGTTCTCGTGGTGCACCCTGTTGGGTATCTACCTGGATACTGAACAAATGAGGATGGGCTGAAAATTTGGGATTTAGCCGACCAAATTGTATTCTTATTGGCTTAAACCAAAATACAAAATGATGGTACAACATGGCAAAATTTCATGCCGGCTGGGGTGTTGTCCGGTTAAACAAGGCCCCCATTGTTTTCGCCAGGGAACCAGGGCAAACAGTGAAAAGTCAGCTACTGGAACAAACCCTCCCAACTCAATATCACTAGAGTTGAAGATCGGTACTATCAACATAAGAAGCGTGAATGGCAAAGAAATGGAGCTAGCTGAGGAATTAGATAAGTACCAGATCCGCATAATAGGGGTGACTGAAACAAAAAAAGACAAAAACTGGTGAGATGTTTCTGAGCAATAAATACAAAATGTTATACTCAGGCAAGGAAAAGAAGGAGTAGCCATAGTATTCAACACTAAATACGAGGCTAATCTTCTTGAATAGTAGGCAGTCTCAAGTAGAATGATGTGGGCAAATATGAGAATGGGGAACTGGACAATGAGACTTATTTGTGCCTATGGAAGGTTCTTCCCACAGAAGGTTCTAATAAGGTAGAAGTGGAGGAATTTTTTGAGGCTTTAGAGAAAGCAACTGACACTATGATAAAGGAGGCAGTGATCAGAAATGATCAGATCAAGATTTACCATAGTTATTGAATTTAATATGCCATTTATGTTCCTTTTTTTCTGATAGGAATTGTGCATCCTGTTTTACCTATATAGGGCAAATTACAGGTACAATGTATACATTATACTCGAGAGGGGGGCCAGGCAAGGAAGGGATCCTTGGATGGATGAGTTGAGTGAGTTCTATAATTTTGCAAGAGGTTTAAAGGTTGCATTTCTGTAGTATTCTCTTTATTTTATCTGATATTCCTTTAATGTATGGAATGGTTACAGCTTTATTGTAATCTAGTTTATTTTTGTTTTCAAGTGAGGTCTTGTGAAGAATTTTGTTGATAGTATTTTGGCTGTAGCTATTTTTCAGGATGGTATTTCTGATAATTTCTAATTCATCTTTAAGTGCTTGTTCACTGGAGCAAATCTTCAAAGCCCTGTTTTGAAGATTTGCTCCGAAAACAAAAACTAGGTGTTAATGACACCTAGTTTTTGTGTTAGGTGGTGGTAGGAGTTTATGGGTATATATATTGGCCAGTATGTGTGGGCTTCCTGTAAATAGTGAAGAAAGGCTGCCAGAAGGAAGTGTATCTAGAAAAGGTGTATCTAAATGTTCTGACTTTCAATCTCAATTGTGAACTGTATGCATTTGTGTTGTTTGTTTAGGTGGCTGAGGAAAGTGTCTAATACCTGGCAGCCATGGTACCAGATTGTGAAATCATCAACATATCTAAGCCAAACTTTGGGTTTGAAAAAAAAGCTTCCATATAAAAGCAATTGGGGAGGAGGGATAATGGCTAGCCAATGGCTGTGCCCTTCTTTTTGTAGGTACAAAGTGTTTTGCCACACAAAATAGCCAGAACATAGTACATGTGCAACATCTGCTTTGATATTGGGAGGGAATTTGTCCTGTAAAAGAAGAATCGTATTATTGATTGGGACATTTGTGAAGAGGACAGAGATGTCAAAACTAATAAATCACATCACAGTGTGATGTCTTTAATTTTGTTTCCAAAGTGTTGTGCATTTTTAATATAGGAGGAGAATGACCTACCAACTCCTTGAGTGTTGATGCTAGTTTCTTTGCTAAATGATGATTGGAGCTGTCCCTTCAATTATACCTTCAACTATCAACCGGAGTGCTATGTTCTGCTTGTGAATCTTGGGTAAACTGTAAATTTTAGGACATTGTAATCACTAGAGCTGATAAAGGCAGTGTCACTGTTATTTTAAACTGAACAACATATTTAGAGAAAAAAAAATGAATCAATTAGTCTCAAACAACAGCATCTATCAACTTGTTAACTATAACCCAACCAATCAGCTAAAAAAGAAAACAGAAAAATTACTTAAATCATTCACTTCTTGGACCAAGAATACAGTTAAAAAAGTACTTCCACACTATGCTCGTTCCCCCAGACAGCAATAATTTCCAACACATATACAGCAGTAATTAATTTAACATTTTTTTAATTCTGGTTACTTGTTTGTATGTAACCAAATTTGATAATTGTGAAGTTTTGATAACATATACTATGCATAATTAATAATTTCTAGTTTTTTTGTGTATAACTTTTGCTAGTACCTCTGATGATGTATTTAAGTCTGATGACTTATGAAACTTGTAGGGTTATATTTATTTATTTTATTAAACTCATCTAAAAACATGTCTCCCAGAAACTTTCTACTGAACCGTTAAACCACAGAAACTTGTTTCATACTTATTATTTGATAAATAATAAATTTATTATTATTTTCATATGGTATTTCCATGGAGTCTAGAGGCTCATCATGGGAGACCTAAGCTAACTAATTATACACATAAAACCTATCATATTGCTCCTTAAACTCATTCAGTTTCAGGGAACTCTCAACTAATTCTGGTAATGCATTCTGCTCATTTACCAACCTAGTCCACACATCCCTACTAACTACACTCTTACACAACTTTAGTAAATGACTCCCTAGTTCTCTGACTGTCATATATTGAAATAAAATTTTACATCAGTTTTATAAAATATCTTAAAAGTTTCTATCGTGTCCGCTCTCTTCTGCCTGCAAACTTTGGGTTTCAGGGCAGCTCATCCAATAATTTTTGTCCAATCAAAATCTCTTCCATTACTTTTCTCGTCCAGTAGGACATTTTGTTCAATCTTATTCATCCACTGCTATTTGTACAATTGAAAATAATTGGACGAAATGCCCTGAAAGCACCTGTGTTTGAGGGCATTCAAACCCAGGTGCTTTCAGGTCAGGTCAGAGGGATCAAAGAGTGATCAGTAGTATCCGGAAGCGTTGTGTTCATTAACAATCTGATGATATTCCAGTCTTGAATGTAGTCTATTGCAGAATTCTTACTACTTTTTTGTTTGCAGTTAGAAATTTCATCTTCTATGCTTTTACTTAATTCTATTCACTTCTTTCTATTGTCATATTGGAACAGTTTACATGTAGAATCAGAGTGCATGTAGGTAGTTGTCGTGGGCAAATCGATGGGGATGAAATGCAAAATTTGTTGTGGGGCAAGTTTCATGATTGTGAGCAAATGAATAGGGAAAACAGCCTGTGGGCAGATAAATGGGGATATCAGTGGGACGGAACTGACATCCCAATTCATCTACCCACAACGACGTTTATTTGTAATCCCCATCCATCTTCAACTTTTATATTTCATTTTATATTTCACATTGTTATCCCCATTCCTTCTGCCCACACTCATTACGCTCAGCCCACAACTTGTTTGGTGCAATAGCAGGACAAGACAGCCCTTAACGACGTTTATCTTTAATCCCCATTCATCTGCTCACGGCAACTTTTATATTTTATCTGTTACACAGCAACTTGTAGTAGGTTAGTCAGTTGACATCGATGGGACAAATTGAGATTGGACGAAATGTCCAACCAGGCGAGTTGAGATTGGATGAAATGTCCGACTGGACGAGTGTTCCATTGGACAAACTTATAAAAGGACAAAAAATCTTGGACCAACTGCCCTCAAACCAACTTTGTAATCCACACACCTTCAACCTATCCTCATAGGGAGCATTCTGCAGACCTGCTACCAGCTTAGTCACTCATCTCTGATTCTTCTCTGCCACCTCCTGGTCCCCAAGAAATCCAGGTGACCAAATCTGTGCACAGTAGTCAAGATGCAGCTAGCCTTATAAAGAGGGATAATAACTTCCCCTATCTCTACTTGTTAGCATATTTTTCAAAGTCCAAGTAATCCTTTGAGCTATTTTACCACTTTTGTGATATACCCTCTGAACTTCAACTCTCTGTCCCATTATTGTCAAGTCCCTAGCCTTATCAATTTCCTGCAATGCAGTACCATCGATATGTATGTATTGATGGTATGCAGCCTTTTCAACCTAAATTGCATAACCTTACATTTTGCAACATTAAATTGACGATCATTATATTTTGCCCACAATGCCAATTTATTTAAATCATCGTACAGGATATCTACATTACCTTTATTAACTATTGTTCTTACCAGTTTTGCATCATCAGAAAACAACTGAATATCTTCCCCTTAAATCTTTCCCTATATCATTAATATGCATATTAAAGAGTAGTGGCCCTAATACAGAACTCTGAGGTACACCACTACTAGTCACCCTCATTCTCCTAGATTCCACTCCACCATGTACTACTCTCTGGTAAATGAGTATTTAGGCTAAGGTGCTGGTTTACATTCGTGTTGCACTTTAATAGAATAATCTCAACGTCTAAGGCTGGCCAACAGCACCTATGAGTGCACCTATCATAGGACTTTAGTCTTTACTTATATAGTCTTTACTCTTAACTTCGTTTCTTCCACTTGTTGTTTCTTGTGTGTTTTTGTGTGTGGTGTTACACTTTTAGCATTGTATTCCTGATGATGTCTCCTTGACTGAGACAAAATATTGAAATTGATTAAACTTATGTAATTATTTTTCTTTATGCTGTAAATTATTCCATTAAAGTACAACACGAATGAAACTACTCTCTGGTGTCTGTCAGCCATCCCCACTATCCATGCTACTAACTTCATATCCATTCCCATTTGCTCCAACTTTTGTAATAGTTTTCCATATGTTATTCTGTCAAATGGCTTTGCAAAGTCCAGCAGTATCTATTTTCTTTATCTAATTCCGCTGTCACTTTATTATATGATGTGAATAAATTACTAAGACAGCACCTACCCTTCACAAGGCTATGCTGCCTACTATAGAGTATTACATCTCTATCCACACACTGTTGAATTTTACCTTTAACTAACTTTTCCAATACCTTAACAACCACTTCTGCTATATTAATTGGTCTGTAGCTTGCTACCTATGTCTTGGAGCCACTTTTGTGCAATGAAACTACCTTACCCTCTTTCCACTCCCCTGGAACCCTGACAGAGCTAAGACTTAGATTGCACAACTTCATCAGAAGCAATGCCAATTCTCTTGCACATTCATGTACACAGGGCTGACATGCCATCCTATCCCACTGCTGTGTTCACATTGATATTTTTCAATATGCTGAACACTTACTGTTCATCTACCTCAATTTCGATGTGCATCTCTGTCACATCAGCAAGTGCAAAATCTCCACCTAGATGATACACCTTTGCAAAATGATCACTCAACAACTCAACTATTTCTTTTGCCTCTGTCACCTTCCTACCACAAGCATTGTTTAAAGTCATTCTACTGTAAAAATAATCATAATCTACAATTATGAATCTTTTTATAATAATTTCTCTATGTTTAATATATTATTAGTTTTTGTTTCGTAACACGTGTATCGGCATTGCGATGTGCCCATTATTAATATTATTATTGGCAAAGTGAAATGTAAAACATTTGAAATTTTGATGTACTTACTAGATTCTGATAGTTATGTTACTTTCAACTTTTGTAATTTAAAATTATTAGGTGTTGTGTTTTTGAAAAGACATTCTCGTTACGCTGATGGAGACAACATGTCTGCCATTATATTTAACTTCTCACTTGCCATTTACCATGGAGTGCGCTGCTCTCCGAGGAGATTTATGGGTGATTGACAGCTGACAGAGAGAGCATTCCATATCGGGGTAATGAGGAACACAAGAGAGAGCTAATGGAAGTTTAAGAATGCAGACCTGAGAAATTTTGTTCTTAGAAATTTTAAGTTTTATGTGACAGTCAGGAAAACATTAATAAAAGATTCCGAAAAGGAATCGTAGAACTATGAATCTTTAAACTGGAGGAATTAAGGCTGCCAACAAGTATTTAATAAATAAAAGAAAATATTGCAGTCAGCGTTCTAATTGAATGTTATAGGAAACACTGAATGTAAAATTTCATCTTCTGTCTTAAGGACACTGGATTACTATGGAAAAAGCAATTGGTGAAATTTTAAACTGTAAAGTGGCTTAACATGAAGAACCCTACTAGATATGTTATTTATGAAGTAGTAGAAAAAACTTCTTTCCCTGGTACAAAAATTAGTAAATTGTGCATCAAATACACCCTCTGTCCAAAAAAGAAACTGAACTTTTGATAGAAAATAAAACACAGGCCAATTATAATTGAGAGTATTTCAATCAAAATACTCTCCCTCAGCTTCGATACAGCGTTTGGCATGGTGAATTAATTGTTAAATGAATTTTTTATATCGGTCTTTGGGATGCTGTTGAGGGTCGTGGTTACTGCGCCTTGAACATTTTCAGTAGTGTTGTATCGCTTTCATTTCATCGGCATATGAAGTCGGGGTGAGAGAAAGAAGTCACAGGGTGCTAAATCAGGTGAATACAGCGAGTGATCCAACACACAAACTTGGTTTTTGCTCAAAAACTCTCTCACAATGTTCGAACAATGAGATGGTACATTATCATGCAAAAGTGTCTTCATGTTGGAGGCTTAATGGATTTTTTACAACACTCAAAAAGAATTAAAATAGAATTTAATACTTCCTATATTTCGTCCTAGTCACTAGGACATCTACGGGGATTACAAAAACAATTAATGTAACATATACACAAATAACAAACAATACTAAGCCCAACCACGTGGGTGACACTAAAGTCCTATCTAGGTAGAGCGCCCTCTAAGGGCAGTAGTAGGTAGCCTGGAATGTAAGGTGGGAACTCTGGTGATGAGTGTTTCCCAAATCTTCGGAAGCTTAATGCAACTGTATTTATTGAGATTTGGTTGGTTTTAGAGAGCTGCTGCTGCTTCTAAGAAAAGTCTCTCTTTCTTGAATTTGCTGTGGTGGAGCATGGTGGTTTTCTTCCATGATACCCTGTGGGTGGTGTCCAAAACATGGTTGTGTTTGAAGATGTAAGACTTTTGTTCCTCTAGACGGATGGATGCTGATCTGCCTGTCTGTCCAAAGTACGCCAGCTTACAGGAACAGAGTACTTTGTAAACTCCAGGCAGAGAGAGAGAGGAGGGAGCTGATCTTTCGTAGAACGAATAAGGGTAGCAAGTTTGTGGTGGGGCTTATATGCTGTGTGTAGGTTGTACTGTTTTAGTATCTTGGCTATTTTTTCGGATGTGCCACAGATGTAGGGTATGGTGATGGCATTTTTAAAATCTTGTTGACGAGAAGGACAGGAAATGGGGGAGGAGTTGATTATTTTTTTGATACCGTGATCGCTGTAGACATTGGAGAGGAAAGTGTTGTGTATGTGGTTAAGCTCAGTAGTGAGGGCGGTTCCACTGGAACAAAGATTACGGGCTCTCTTGGTAAGAGTTTTAATAATGCCATATTGTTGAGAGGGGGGGGGAGAGTTTGTGAATGTATCTGCCTGTGTGTGTGTGGGTTTTCTGTATACGGTGAAGGTAAGTGTATCATTAGGCAGGCATGTGACTAAGGTGTCTAGGAAGGGTAAACAATTGTTCTTTTCCTTTTCCATAGTGAACTGGATTCTTGGATATAGACTATTGAGATGACTGAGGAAGGAGTCTAACGTGTCTGGGCCATGAGGCCAAATAGAGAACACATCATCTACATATCTTAGCCAGACAGACAGGCAGATCAGCATCCATCCCTCTAGAGGAACACAAGTCTTACATCTTCAAACACAACTATGACCATTCAGGCTTGGCTGACCATGTTTTGGACACCACCCACAGGGTATCATGGAAGAAAACCACCATGCTCTACCACAGCAAATTCAAGAAAGAGAGACTTTTCTTAGAAGCAGCAGCAGCTCTCTAAAACCAACCAAATCTCAATAAATACAGTTACATTAAGCTTCCGAAGATTTGGGAAACACTCATCACCAGAGTTCCCACCTTACATTCCAGGCTACCTACTACTGCCCTTAGAGGGCGCTCTACCTAGATAGGACTTTAGTGTCACCCACATGGTTGGGCTCAGTATTGTTTGTTATTTGTGTATATGTTACATTAATTGTTTTTGTAATCCCCGTAGATGCCCTAGTGACTAGGACGAAGTATAGGAAGTATTAAATTCTATTTTAATTCTTTTTGAGTGTTGTAAAAAATCCATTAAGCCTCCAACATGATGTCCTCACAGCACTTAAGCCTCTACACACGCATGCAAAAGTTACTGGCTGCCTGCACCATGATATTCATGCTGCGCAACGAATTCTCGCTATCAATCCCTTCAAAACTTCTAGATAAAACTCACCATTGATCGTTTGGCCAGGCAGAACGAATTCTTTGTGGATGCCCTTGGAATCGTAAAAGCAAATCACTCAGCATTATCTTTACTTTTGACTTCTCCATACGACTTTTTTTCGGATACCCCTCTTCTGGTGGTCTCCACTCAGCACTCTGGTGCTTTGTTTTGGGCTCATACTCAAAACACCACTTTTCGTCACCAGTAACAATTGTTTCAAGGAAGTTTGAGTTTTTACGAGCGGTTTTAATGAGGTCCTTGCAGTGTTCAATTCGATACATTTTTGGTCATTGGTCAACTTGTGGGGAATAAATCGCAAATTCAATTTATGAAGGCCCAAACTCTCAGTCAAAATGTTGTGCACAGTTGATTTTTGGAATCCCCAATCCGTCTTCAATCAATCTCACGGATGATTTCGGGTTTTCTTTGATGAAATCACGCACTTTTTGGATGTTAACTTTGCTCAGTTCAGTTTTTGGATGGCCCGGCTTTTCTTCGTCCTCAAGCGTCACATGACCACTTTGAAATCGCTTAAACCACTCATAAACTTGAGTATGGGATAAGCATTCATCACCATATGCTTTTTGAAGCATTTGATGCGTTTCGGTAAAACTTTTACCAAGTTTAACACAAAAGTCAATCGCAGCTCTCTGTTTGAAACTCATTTTCCGACCTTCATCAAAACACACTGTCACTCTTGGCACTATAACTTGGCTTCTAATGAAACAAATGTCATAAGCAGTTGACACAACACTAATGAATTTTGCCGATTTTGACAACAAAAAGATACAACCGGTGGCGCCACTAATTTCTTCTATTTTCGAAAAGTTCGGTTTCTTTTGAGACAGAGGGTGTAGAACTGCAAGAGGTAAGAATATTTATACTTTACTGAGATAGGAATAATATTATATGCTGCATGAGGGAGATAAAAAAGGATCTCATGGAAAAGAAGAAACTTTGTGTATTTTCGGAAAGGGCCTAATAAAGAAACTGACTCCGATGAACATTTTTGTTGTTGCTAAAAAAAAGGTGTTTAGTCTGGTAGACATGATTAAGTATATGTCAAACAATTCCAATAATAGAATGAGTCAAAGAATGAATTATTTTTATTTTTGGATAAGAAAATCTCTTAAGGTATATTTATTTTAGAAGGCCTTGGATCCAATTAATTTTGTAGTTATTTATAGTTATTTAAAATGTATATATTATTTTAGTCCACACGGTTAGCCCAGTGGCTATGCATTTCACAACCTGGGCAAGGAGTGTCCTAGGTTCGATTCCCATCGACGATGTGAGGAGAGGAGTGTAAGGATCTTTCTCAGCCTTAGCCAAATTAGCCGGACGTGGACAGCAGAGCCTCCCCCCCCCCTCGTTTATCTGGGGTTTGTCATCTTGCAAGCAGGCAAACCAGCCCCTTGAACACACAGGCTACAGGCAAAAATACCCCCCTCCCCCCAATGGCAGGCTCGGCGACAGGTCGGTTGGGGGTTGTACTAACAAAAGTCGCATCACTGTAACATCGGACCCTGCATTGGAAGTGGGATAAATGCATAGAGGAAGAAGAAAATGTATATATTGTTTTAGTTTCATTAAATATATATAATTTTTATTTTGGTCTTGAGCCAGTGATTTTCTGGATTCTAAAAGAAATAGTTAAAAGTCATTGCACCAATATCGGAATTGAATCCTTATGTAATTAATAAACACTTGGAGTAAAAATAAAAAGCAATCTCTAAACACTACCATAGTCATTTTTCCTCTTACTTGTTGCATAATGAAATAACCCTTTTGGGTTAATTTTGCCTGCTTAGCTAATTTTCTTTCATAATCTGATTTGGCCTTCTTACTATACTAATCACCCTTCTTGTTTGCATTTTGTACTACTCTTGAGTATGCTGATCACCTTTTTCTTTATATCCCCTCCATAGTATTTTCTTTTTTTGCAGCTTTTGCTTTATATCTCTACTCATCCACTTAATCCTCCCACTTTATCTTCCTGGCCTTGGGTATGCAGTCTGATACTGCTTCTCCTAAACAACCTCTGAAAATTTCCCATGCATTGCTGACAAAAATTCCATTGAGGAGGATTTGAACCACCAACCTATGATACAAATATTATCCTACTGCAGTCTACCATTCTGCTAATTGAGCTATCAGCAGAAGATATATTATTTATATTATTATATTGTAATATACATTATTATATTGTGTGTGTATATACATATATATTATTAGTATATCATATATTATTTTATTATAATATATCATTATGTATGACATTTTTATATTTATAATGATAAGAGATGATACATATGAGATTTCGTTATTATACTGAAAATAACTTTTGTAAATTCAGTTATAGCCACTTATTCAATTGCAGATGTTTCCTACTGGTAGATGGAGGCGGATTATACCTTTACACATATGAAGGCCGTCCAGTAAGTTCTCCAAAATGGCCAGGTATGAGGCCAGATGTCTTAAACTCTTTCAACATTAGTCTGAGTAATGATACTGTAGCAGTTAGAGACAAAGCAGATGAAAAAGGTAACCTTTAATCATTCTTTTGTAAAATGTTTTAGCAAAACATTTCTAGTTAACTTAAATAGCAAATTAGTAATATCATTTAATGTAAAGCATTGTGATCTCCGATCTTCAAAAAACTGGAATTGTAGCATTAAACTAAGAGGACTGTTATTACTCTAATAGTTTTCAAACTTTTTAAACAGACACCTTCCCCTCCAAGAATTTTTTTTGTAAAACTTATTCTTGCTCCCCTACACTTTACATAAAATAATATTGACCTATAGTTTTCTTAGCATGTATTTTTTTCTGGTAAAACCATGATGTTCTTACAGTATTTTGATAGTTCACAATTATACTGTTATAATTCTCGTAGAAAGGCTTAGACATTGGTTATACGTGCTTATTAAATAACTTAAGGAATTCACAACATACAAAGGATATAAATTAAATTAAACTTTAATCTATATTTCTAATATTTCGGCAACGTCATGTTGCCATCTTCACAGGAACTTAAAATAAAGACATATGCACGCAGGCACTAAACACAGTAAATGAGGACGAAGCAGGAAGCTATTGTTTCTCCTAAAAGTCCAGTTGGTGCCCCCTAGGGGGCTATGTAGGTATTCTTGGCCATTGGGCTGAAGGCCTTCTGATGTAAGTCTCCCAAATTTGAGTCAGTCTCATGTCATTGAAGGACCATTTGCGCATGGAAATCAATGACTACATTGAAAATAGAATGGAGAGAAATCAGCGTGGAAACTTTGTGAACCCTAGCCTGCAAGAGGTCATGACTTGGGTGAAGAATTCATGGGATAAAATCACTGGCTTGCTAATGCACTATGAGAAGGCTACATGGACAAGAAGTGCTCATTTAAGGAGAGCTCTGTTGCTAGACATGAGAGATTAGGGCCAATGGTTCTACAGGAAATGGAGTTACAAGAAATTCAGGCCGGAATTTGGGGTTTGGAGAGTTATGACGCTGTTCCAGAAGAAGATGACATGACTGTATTTGAATAAATGTAGATTGTTGTACATGAAAAAATGAGGCATCCCCTGAAAATAAGCCCTAATGCTTCTTTTGGAACAAAAATGAATATAAGACCCGGTCTTATTTTTGGGGAAATATGGTAGGAAGACTAGTTTTTCAATTAACTGATTGCTGCAGAGGTCTTCAGACAAACACAAGATTCTCCTTCCAGCTGTATTGTTGGAAAATGGAACCATTTGAAGTCATTCTACATATGATTTGCCTAGCATTATTTCCACCAAATCATTTTGTGCGGGTAGCCAACATTTCTCCCATCAAATGAGACTTTTTACACTTAGCAATTCTGTAAGCAACCTTCTATGATGTAAGTATTTTTTTCTGTTACAGATGTGGGCTTTAAAAAAAGTTTCCTTTTGCTTATTAAGAACCTCTAATTTTCTCTGGAAAAATTCTCTAATTTTTGCCAGTGTTTTGCATGCACACTTTGAATATATCATCTCAATTTATTGGGCTTGATGCCATCAGCAGATGAATTATTTGTGCAAACTAAACACAGTGGTCTTTCTTCATCATCATCAGTAATAATCCTTGTGAATTCCAATGATAAATATTCTGGATAATATTTTTTTCAGACTTTGAACTTGTACTTTCTGTTCCTGTCTTTTTGACTCTTTAAACAGTTGACTGTTCAAACTTTGAAGTTTGAACTTCAGTAGACTTCAAACCAGTTATGTATTTATCCATGGTGAGGGGTTATAATTTCACTCTGAAAACAGAGAAAAAATAGTTAATTTTAAATTAATTTAAATTTAAATGAAATTAATTATAGCCATTCATAAGTAAGTTGTCCTAGGAACATATGACAGTAGAACTGATATATTATAAATTTATGGCATGTTTTTCAAAGTAGTGCATTGTAATGTATTTCTGTTAACAGAATAATTAATGATCTTCCTTCTACCAAACTATAATCCAATGTGAAAAGAATTTCAATACTCTACCAATAAAGGGGCCTCAGAACAAATATCAGAGATTTTTTGTAAATTCAAACTATATGCTTCCTTGAAACCAGCTGGAAACTGTCTTCCTTCCTACCATCTACAAAGGATACGTTACCACCTTTGATCTCACGAGGTGTCTATCAAGTACCCTGTTCTTGTTATCTTTGCTATTTTTTACAGACTGACCATTCTGTCTTGATTAGAATCGAAGAGCATCAGGACAATATTACACATTTGGAATCTGACAGGTCTAGCCTTGCTTCTCATGCTATTACACTAGGCACAGAGTTCTTTGGAACCAGACAAATTTGATCATCTTTTCCTTGAGATGTGAAATGCTACAAAATCATCCAAACCTCAGCTGATCAGACTGTATGTCAATCTCTAAGTTTTCAGAAGTGATCACTATTAATTGTTTATAAGTTTTTTAATTAATAATTATTTTTAATTGTTTTTTATCTATACAATTGTTTGCAGTTATTTCTTTAAACTCTAATAGTGTAATCATGTACTTCAGCCATGACTGAGACACAAGTTGATATACATAGTGTGACCATTAAGTAATGAGACAACAGTTATTGTGTCAAAATTGTCAATTACACAGATTCAAAACAATCTCCCTCCATCTCCACACACTGTTTACATCTGTCATTCAGGTGGTCGAAGGCATAGTGGAAGTCCTGAATGGGAATCCCCTTCAGTCTCTGGGTCATGCCATGTTGAATGTCCTCAATGTCACCAAAATGCCCCCCCCCCCTTTCAAGGCACACTTCATCTTTGGGAAGAGGAAAAAGTCTGCAGGAGCCAAATCTGGTGAATGGGTGGAGGAGGATATTCGATCACACAGATTGACGTCAAAGTCAAAAACTGCTTCACAAGTGCGGGCACATTGCCATGCAACAGAAACCAATTGTTGTTGTTGAACGGTTATTTCCTGATATGTCGCATACAGATATTGCATTACTCCTAAATAATACCGACCATTCACTGTAGTGCCCTCAGGAACATTTTCATTTGTCTGTGCAGAAACTGGCTGTCCACAGTGTGGTTCATCAGACAGCCCCCCATAAATTTTTTTAGCTCTTGGCACACTTCTGGAACAGTTTATCCTAATTTACAGTAAAATTTTATCACCACTTTGCTTCATGATGCAAGTTCTGACATGCTCCACTCACACTCTTACTTTAGTGGTTGTCACACGAAAACTGCTGCATCACCTGACTCAAAAGTTGCACCTTTTGAAGCTGCAATTACAACACACTCTAGCAGCCAAAACTATAAACACATTTGTTACTTTTATTCAAAGAACTGTCCTGTAAAAAATCAATCTCACTACTTAACAGGCACATTGTTTATGCATGATTTATGACTCATTATTGTGATTCATGTTTTGAACTTAGTTAATAGTCTGTCTATCTGATGATGTCCACATAATGTTGGATGAAATATTGGAGTTTTTGAATAAATTTTTATATTTTATGTTACATGTGAAAGTTATTTAAATATGGAAGTTGCCAGTTTTTCTAATATTGAAATAAGTGGATGGAATATAGTACTTGTGGGAGTTGCTTGAAAGTAAACAGTAATATTGACCATTACTTTATGCCCTTAGAAGGATCTCATGCCCCCCTCCCTTCCTCCAGGATACATCCCACAATTGGAAAACCACTGTTCTAAGGAATCGTTTCACCTCCATCAATACTTGCATACTACAGTATATTGAGCTCAATAACCATTTTGTTTCCACAAAGAATTAAAACACTTCTTTGTTGATTCCCTTTCAGTTAACAGGTGTATCCTGATGTGTTTCATTTTTTTTATCCCACATATTTTTTTGTAAACCATGAAAGTAGAGACACTGTCACTAACCAGGAAACATACAGATTGCCCACCTGGTTGGCCAAGTAGTTAGTGTACCCACTCTCCAACCAACAGAATGTGGGTTTGAATTTCTCACCACAGGCATGGATGTTTGTGATTGTCTTAAGTGGGAGATGAATGTCATCATCTGGTATGAGACCACTTCCTTGCTTATTGGAAGCCTGAAGTGGCTTGAAAAAAGAAGATCCGTTTTGCATGAAGCCTTTGGTTTCACATCAGCTTGGAAATTATGCAGACAGAAATGCACCTCTAACTTACACATCACTATTCCTGATCCAACTGCCAGAGTAAATGGTCAGTCTATTTCCACAAATGGAATCTCCATACTGTAATTGTGACAGTGTAACTCATACCATTGACATAACTGAAGCTTTATTGTGGATTTGGAATCTGACTGTTAAACTGCGATTCTTTTTCTGTTTTATGCAGTAGTTCCACTTGCTTATTCTCTTATCACTTTCTATATGTACATCATTTGCTACATAAATAAATACTTTCACTCATGCATCAGCTGTTCACAGGTCCCCTTCGATCATTGTAGTTATGCTACTGGAGGTGAAGTTCTCTGTATTCATTTGTTATCAAGAAATGAATACAGAAAACTAAGTGAAATGAATTCTAAAATTTTAAATGTAACATGCAAAATTTAAGGGTCCAATCCTATATGTATATATATACTAGGGGGCTCTGGCACCTATGGCACCTAACCCTTCCTTGTTCCAAATTGGTAGGCCAGTTCTCCTTGAATTCTGATGACTCAAATTTCGAAGACTCAACACTCAGAGTTTCCCCCTGAGGCTCGAGTCTTCAAAAGGGGCTACTCTGAGTGTCGAGTCTTCGAAATTCGAGTCATCAGAATTCAAGGAGAACTGGCCTACCAGTTTGGAACACGGAAGGGTTAGGCACCAGGGAGCGGAGTCCCCTGGTATATATATATACATATAGGATTGGACCCTTAAATTTTGCATGTTACATTTAACATTTTAGAATTAAGTGAAATGAATTTCACTTAATTCTAAAATTCATTTCACTTGCCCCCCCCCCCCCCCCGAGTTCTGGACTGGTAGGCCGGTTCTCCTTGAATTTTGAAAACTTGAAAGGGGGTCGCTTCCCCCCCCTCCCAGGTTTTCAGAATTCAAAGAGAACTGGCAGGCCAGTTCTCTTTGAATTCTGAAAACTGGAAAGGGGTTCCTCCCCCTGAGTTCTGGACTGGCAGGCCAGTTCTCCTTGAATTCTGATGACTCGAATTGAAAAGTCGAAGGGGGTTCTGGCACCTACATTGCCCAAGCCCCCCCCCCCCCCCCCCCCCCCCCGAGTTCTGGACTGGTAGGCCGATTCTCCTTGAATTCTGATGACTCGAATTTTGAAAAACTCAAAAGGGGGTCCAGTCCAGAACTTGGGGGGGGGAGACACCAGGGGGAGGAACCCCCTTTTCAGTTTTCAAAATTCGAGTCATCAGAATTCAAAGAGAACTGGCCTACCAGTCCAGAACTTGGGGGGGCACTTAATTC
This sequence comes from Typopeltis vanoorti, assembly GCF_054136105.1. NCBI lineage: Eukaryota > Metazoa > Arthropoda > Arachnida > Uropygi > Thelyphonidae > Typopeltis > Typopeltis vanoorti. The sequence goes on along the minus strand of NC_143569.1, from coordinate 69,225,012 downwards.
TAAAATTCATTTCACTTCCCCCCTGTCCCCTGAGTTCCGGACTGGTTGGCCGGTTCTCTTTGAATTCTGATGACTGGAATTTTGAAAACTGGAAAGGGGGTTCCTCCCCCTGGTGTCTACCCCCCTCTCCCGAATTCTGGACTGGCAGGCTGGTTCTCCTTGAATTCTGATGACTCGAATTTTGAAAAACTCAAAAGGGGGTCAAGTCCAGAACTCGGGGGGGGGGGGGGGGTAGCACCAGGGGGAGGAACCCCTTTCCAGTTTTCAAAATTCGAGTCATCAGAATTCAAAGAGAACCGGCCTACCAGTCTGGAACTTGGGGGGGGGGAAGAAAAATGCAAACGGGGGTTCTGCACCTTTTGTGTGTCCCCCTGTTGCCTACAGCATCCAACCTCCCAAGTTCTGGACTGGTAGGTCGGTTCTCCTTGAATTCTGATGACTCGAATTTTGAAGACTCGACACTCAGGTTATCCTCTGAGTTTCAAAACGTTTCAGATAACTTGACAAAAATCGTTACATGAAAAGGCTTATCATTTTATATATATATAGGGTAGATATATATATATATATATATATATATATATATATATATATATATGCCTGCTAAGTGTTAGTGCCCAACCAATTAGGTAGCTACCAACCTTTATGCAAAACCAGGTTTTTCATACAGGTTGTGACCAACAAAAAAAAATCGGTCAACATGAAATGTTTAAGTAGTCCAAAAATTTTTTGAAATTTCCAATGCATTTTTTCCAGCTTGTAGAACTTAAAAAACGAATAAATGTGCTCCACTTATGCTGTTCTGTCTTTATTTTCAAAATAAATTAATTCAAAATTGGGGAGAGAAAAAAAATAACATTCTGTTTTTAGAAAAGCCTATATAAACGCTTCACTCATTCTTTCTGTATGTTTTTTTTTATTTCATGGAATGAAATAATTAACGAGATTCTTAAGCTAACCTGGAAAATTTGAGTTTAAAAGAAATATCACCATACTGCTACAGTTTTTGTACTCAGCTAGCACTTTATCTCAGTGCATGGAAGCAAGCACATATTCATTCTAAAAAGAGAGAGAAGTTTGCCATCAAACGCCATCCTACTGCCATCACCTCCAAAATAATTGAAAAAAGTCATCAGCAGTCAGTTTCTCCACTACATAGATGCCAACCAGTTAATCATTGACCATCAGTATAGATTCTGTCAGTCTAGATTATGAATGACCTTTTAGTACATCCTGTTTCAATAATTAAGTAACAGATTTTGCCTTAAAACCTTAAACACTTATTAAAAATTAAGCACTTAAAAATTATCAAGATGTACTCTATATGCTGGAAAATTTTGACCTTTATTTCTGTTTGTTTTTCATTTGTAGCAATATATCTTTTTGATGTGCAGTCTGGAAAACTTGTGGGTGATGGGAAACCTTTTATTCATAAAGTAAGTTTAATTATATATATTATAATTTAATTATAAAAAGCTTAAAATCCTTATATTTAATTCTGTGATATTCAGAATTATTGGAGAAAATGAAGTTCACCTGGCATATGGGGATGGTTTGAAAAAATTGGAAGAAAAAAAAAAAGCAAAACTAATAATAATGGTAGGTATTTGCTAGATTTCTGTTCATGATATGGACTAGTCATTATTCACTGTCCCAACATAAAGATGTACACAAGTTCACATGGAGAGAAAATACAAGAAATAGAAAAGCCTTATTGTTAATTGTGATATATACTAGTTAGGATACAAGAGTGTGTAGATGATTTAAAGGCAAACATCATATTAAATCAAAAATAGTCATAGAAGATATAAATAATAGAACAGTTGACATTGTTTAATTATTTAGGTTGCATAATAACATATCTAAAAAAAACAAAGATATCGAGATGAAAAAATAAATAATTTCAGAAAATACAGTAGATCTGGTTAATTGGTTCACCAGTTGATCATGGCAGCTGTTTTATTGGACAAGTCTGGAAGAACAAAAACAAAATGAGAATATAACAAGAGTCTGCTTCATTTAATTGGGCCAGCCATTAACTGCTACCACATTGAGTGTTAGAAAAATTACGTAATCTTCCTTCAAAAATTTAGTATTTAGAAAGAAAAAAAAAATAGTATCTGCAGTGCTGACAAAACAGGGCTATTTCATCATGTCACATTGGGTGGTTCCCTTTGTTATAAACACACTATGTTGTTTGGATTAATGAAAGTAATGGATTGCAGTGTTAGGCTGTCAAATGTCGGGAAGCAATAAAAGAAAGCTGTTATTTATTAGAATAAGTGACAGGCTTCGATGATTTAAAGGGATTAGAATGGACAGTTTACCAGTTTGCATGGCACTGATACCATGCAAACAAAAAATACATAGATGACATCTGAAATTTTTAAGAATTGGCTTATGAGTTGGGCACATAGAATTATAATCTTCTTCTTCTCTTCCGTTTAAGACGGGTTGAGTCTTCTCTTGAGCAGGATATTCCAGTCTTCTCTATTCCTTGCTGTTCGAAAAAGTTCCTTATATGTTCTGCATCCCGAAATGTTCTTTATTAATTTCAGCCAGGTAATTTTTGGTCTTTCAGGTCTTCTTTTTTCCATTGGAAAAGTATTGATTAGGATGTTAGGAAGTCTGTCTGCATCCATGCATACAGTGTGGCCAAACCATTTCAGTTGTTTTCTAATTTTTTCTATTATTGTCTTTTTATACAATAGTTCTTGTCTGACTGTGATGTTTGTTTTCTTTTCTATCCAACTTGTTCTATTTATTTTTCTTAAGCATTTCATTTCAAATGCCAGCAGGAGTTTTTTCTCCTCTCTTTTCTTAACTGTCCATGCTTCTGCTCCATAGATGACTGTTGGTATAATTATTGCTTCATATAATTTGATTTTGGCCTGCTTAGATATCTTGTTTGTTTTCCAGATATTCTGTAATTTTCCCATGGTTGTCCATCCTATCGCTATTCTGTGTTTGATTGTTTTGAGTTCATCTATTGTTTCTGTTAGTTTTGATGCAAGGTATATGAAGTTGTCTACTTGTTCTATTTATTCTCTGTTTAGGGTGGCTGAGATGGTAGTTCCATTCCTCCCTATTTATTGTCATGTCATATGTTTTACAGGTTTCGTTTAGCTTGTTTATCAACTTTTATAGTTCATTTGGGGTTCTTGCAAGAAGGACGAGATCATCTGCATATTTGATATTATTCATGTTTAAACCATTGACATTGATTCCAGGCGCATTGTCTATTGCCTTCTTTACAACTTCTTCTAGATATATGTTGAATAGGCATGGGGATAATGGGCATCCTTGCATTACTCCTTTTTGGATCTCTATGGGTTCTGTTGTGAGTGTGTCCTTTTTAATTATGGCATTTGTCTTAGAGTAATATTTTATCAGAAACTGTATTATATATTTGTCTATTGCTTTTTCTAGTAAAATTTTAAGAAGGATTTCTCTGTTGATGTCGAAAGCTTGTTTAAAGTCCACAAAACAACAATATAGTTCTTTACGGTCTTCCCAGCTGAGCACTGCTAGTTGGTGCAATGTGAAAATTTGGTCTATTGTTGAATAGTTTCCTCGGAAACCAGCTTGTTCTATGCCTATCATTTCTTCATAGGTGTTTTTTAATCTATTTTATATAATTCTTATGAATATTTTATAGGTGTGAGGAAGTAAATTGATTGGTCTGTAATTTCTGCAGTCTCTTTTGTCTCCTTTCTTGTATATTGGGATGATCTTTCCAGTTCTCCAGTCATCTGGGATCTCTCCTGTTTGTAGTATTTTATTGAATAGAGTTGTTAAATATTCTATTAATATGCTGCCTCCATATGACCACAGTTCAGTAGGGATAATATCAATGTCTGGTGCTTTATTGTTTTTCATCTGTTTTATTGCGTATCGAACTTCTTCTTGTAAAAATTTTGGGTCATCATTATTTTCTTCTATTGTTGGCATTGTAGTTTTGTTTCCTTGGTGGAAGATAGTCTTAAAATAGTTTGACCAGATTTTTCTTATATCTTCAATATTCCTGGTTTCAGTCATCTTGTTGTTTATCATTGTTACTACTTTTGCTGAGAATTCCTTTATAATTTCTCTTACAGTATCATGGAAGACTTTTAGGTTGTTTTGTTGGTATGCTTCTTGGCATTTCTTAGCTTTTTCTTCTAACCATTTTTCTTTGGCTTTTTTGCATAGGTTATCAACTTCATTTTTTAGTGTTCTGTATTTTTCTCTTTTCTCTTCATTGTTTTGTTGGTTTACAAGTATCTTGGCTTCCCTTTTCTCTTCTATTGTAGCTATGATTTCTTGGGTTATCCACTGTTTGTTTATTTTGAGTTTGGAACCTAGAGTGTCTTTTGCAATTGATAACACCGTTTCTTTTCCTTCTTCCCAGTATTTTCAGTATATTTTGTGGTCAGTGTCGAAATCAAAACTTCTTAATGTTCGTACATTATTTACTGATCTTTTCCATTGTTTGTTTATGATGATATAGTCTATGCAGTTCTTTATATTACCATCTGGGGATGTCCATATATATTTATTATTAGGGTGTTGATAAGAACAATGTGTTTGTAATCATTAGATCGTTAGCTTTACAGAAGTTTAGTAATTGTTCTCCTCTGTCGTTAAGCTCTCTGTATCCAAATTTCCCCATCACATCTTTCTTGTCTGCTGTGAACTGTCCTATTTTAGCATTAAAATCTCCCATCACTATCATGAGTTCTCTATTTTTGGGATTATCTATTTCCTGTTGTAGTTCTTCATAGAAATTTTCTATTTCTTCCTCTGAATGGTTACTGTCTGGTGTATATATTTGGATTATTTTAATTATTTGACCTTTTTCTTTTGCTTGAAGTTTGGCTGTGATTATTCTAGGAGACACTGGGTTTATTTCCATTACTGAGTGTGTAAGTTTCTTTTCAATTAATAATGCAACTCCTTCTCTGTGTATGTTATCTTTTCTTCCTGAGAAGTATAGTCTGGTAAATCCATGAATCCATCTCCACTCCAATGTGTCTCCGATAAACCTAAAATACTCCATTTCAGTCTTTTAAAATTTTCCTGGACTAATTGCAATTTTCCAGGTCGGTATAGTGATCTTATGTTGAGGGTGGCTACATGTTTCACGTCCTTGGCTGACCACATTGCTGATTTCTCACCTACTCTATGTGGTCTTCGAGTAGGCGCATCGGTTGTCTCGTACACAGTAGCACTATCTCAGTTTGTAGACTTTCTCCTGCTCATGAAAGTTACTGGCATAATAATATAGCCAGCTTGCCATGCCTCTGCTACATCGTTTGGTCCATGGCTCTTTATTCTTTATTCAGAGCAACCCATTTGGGTTTCCACCATCTGCCACCCAGGGGGACATGCCTAGTAGGAGTGTGGTCTTCCCCAAGGGAGACCAAACTCCTACAATGGTAATGAAAAATTTTACTATATCTTTACATTTGCTAAGGAGGTCCATGCAAAAGTTAATCTTTTGCAGGAAATGCAGTTTGCTGCTGATTGTTGGTGAGGAATGAGCAAAAGACCATTCAAAAGTGTTTTTGCTCACTGTGGTTTTAACATTTCAGTCATGGATATGCCAGATATGGCTGATAATGAAAATGACATCCCATTAAACATGAACCGCATCAGAAACTATGAAGAGTTTGCATCCATTGATATTAGGTTTCAGTACTATTCAATAAAATTAAGGAAATGCATTTCCATTATTCTCATTATAGTAATTTTCAAAAATGAAGATAAGATTTTGAAGAGAAAATAGCAGCAAAATATTAGAGAACATTAGAAGAGCAAGAAAGTGATGATCAATGACACTCTTGAGCTTGAATGAGTATCTACTCAGGATGCGAGGAAAATTTATTACTGGATTACAACTCTATTTTGTGCAGAAAGGCAATGCTATATCAGCACTAAATACCTGCACTGATTTTTTTAATTGCAGTTAATCAAAAGAAAAAAAGAAAAAAAGCTACTCTTGATCAATTCCTATAACATTATTAACTGCATGTTAATATATATATACATGAAATTATTTTTCTTGCAAATATTTTATTCTAATTAAAGTTAATTGTTTAAGTTATTAACTTTGCTATGCACTAAACAAAAAACTTGTCTGAACTGGTATTTTTCTAATGTGCATTGACCATTTAAACTCTTGAAGCTTTGTTTAATTGGAGCAGCTGCTTAATTGGAACAAATTATGCTACTCCTGATGTGGCCCGAATCTACTGTATATAACTGGAACTCACTGTATATATATGTAATATTTTTATAATTCTTTATACTCATGATTGAATAATTTAAATTGTTTTAATGAAATCTTCTATGTATTTAATTAGATGGAAGTCATAGAAGTTGCTCTGGATCACTGTGGTCCTGCAAATGAAAGGAAGTTAGCTTTTGTTGACAAAAACTTTGATCTGTATCTTACCACAGTGCGAGGAATTCCAAATAGTGGAATTAGAACTGTCAAATTAGGTAGGTTTTTGTTTTTTGTTATCTGAAATTAAATTGAATTAAATTGAATATACTTAGATTTTATGAAAGATTTTCATAGACTGCCATGCGACAAGCTGTTAAATAAACTGAAAGAAATGGGATTGGAATGAATGAAAGAAATGGGACTAATGAGTTGGATCAGAGAAGTGGCGCACCCAGAGGGGGGGCCAAGGGGCCCCGGCACCCCCCAAAGAAAAGGAAAAAACACTAGAAAAATTTCCAAAAATCTTTTCCTAATTGAAATTCATTTTTTTTTATTTATGTTGTGTGCTACTTATGAATTAGCGATCACTGCAGATGCTCAATTATAGGTCGTATGTGATGTGTAGTGTGTATTCGCAAAACGTCCAATTAACTCACCCCCCCCCAAAGGTTAAATCCTGAGCGCTCGGCCCCCTCCAAGATTAAATCCTGAGTGCGCCACTGGATCAGAGACTGGCTGTCAGATAGATATCAGAAAGTTGCATATGGAGTGCAGTGTCCCAAAGGAGGAAGGTCAACTAGTAGTGTGTAGTAGTGGCCATGGTCATTCAATTTGTATATTAATGATATTGGGATAGGTTTAACTGGTGATATGCAGCTGTTTGCAGATGATGCAAAATTTGGATTGCAATGCAAAGTCAAACAGATGTTATTGCGTTACAGGAGGACTTGAATAGATTGTATGAATGGGCAGGTAAGTGGAACTGTCAGTTCAATGTTTCAAAGTGTAAAGTTTCGAGATTTGGTAAGCAATGAGAATGCAAAGTATACACTTGGTGGGGAAACTAATAGGTAGAGGAGATTAGAGATCTGAGAGTAGTAGAGGACAAGGACATGAAATTCAGTGGTCACGTTGCACAAGTTGTGAAGTCGTCACATCAGATAATGGCAATGATGCAGAGGACCCTTGCATGCAGAAATAAAGAGGTTATGATTATATTGTATGATGTCGTACATTGTGCACAGATTTGGTCACCAGGTTTTCATGATAATGAGGATATATTAGAAAGGGTCCAGAGAAGATTCACAAAGGTGGTCAGTGGGCTTTGCATTGTGGGTATGAAGACAAATTGAAGAATACCAATTGTAAAGCTTTGTGAATAGGAGGAGGAGAGTGGATATGATTGAGACATATAAGATTGAAACTGTTATCAGGTTGATATGGAAGAAATATTTCATAGAATGGGAGGGGGGGGGGTGCAGAACAATAGGCCATCCCTGGAAACTGTATAAGGAGGGTGTGAGCAAAGGAGTGAGAAGAATGAAAGTTCCTTTACATGGAGAGTAGTTGGTGAGTGAAATACATTGCCTTCGTGTGAATGTAGACGCATTGAATCAGTTTAAGATATGGATGGATAAGCTTTATGTATGTACCTCCCATGATGTGTTTCGACTCCGTGGAGGTCAGATGTTAATAATAATAATAATAATCTGGGAATAAGGAAAGGAAATTTCTTGTGCTCTTTAGTGACAACTATCTTAGACAACATGTAACAGAGAGCACACAAGAATCGAGTGTTAAATATGATCACAAAATCTTCATCATGGATGTGATGAAGATTTTGTGATCTTCGCTTGACCACACAAAGGAAGACTTGGTTTCGAGTCTAGTTGCGACTAGAGGAAATTTTTCTAAGTCTTTTTCGACTGGTTCCTGAGTTAGACAATCTCTGGCACGGGCAAGTGGGTTTTTCTCTCAGAAACTCGAGTTTTTTGTCCTGTAAACTCAAGAAAATTGACCGTAGAACGCACACTAAATCATTAGATTTAATCTAAATCATTCAGACATTAAATATATTGTATTAGGATTAGGGACCATGAGATGGTGGCAACTTGTTGAGCAATTCTCTTCACTGCATGCTGCTTTTATCTGCTTTTATAATCATGATGTCTGGGTTATTTTTTAAGGATTTAAGGGCCAATTTTTCTGTTCTGGTTAGTTTGTTAGAGTTTAATATGTATGATGTTTCCATTTGTATTTTGTCAGCTAAATTGGAGGGGAGGGATTTTAGACCTCTTTAAGTAAAGTAATTATTCTAACATGTGTATTGGGTCTCCATAATTAAACAGCAATTTTCCTGTTACAAATTTCATATTTTCTGATTTTTAGTTTTAATGTTAGTACTACAACACAAACTAAGACTTCAGGCATGGGCTATTCATCTATACAAGTTGCAGTGGATTTTGCATACAATAGCAAAATAAGGTGTAAACACCACCGTAGCAAGTCAGACTCTGTTGTCTTTGGCATTATGTTAAAAATAATGTTCTTTGAATTTCATATGGTACCACAGTCTTGATAGAAGTTAATTCTGTGTATATTGCTCTGTTTTGACCACTATGTTGGTAGTATTGGTTGGTTTCCAGTGTTGTTTAGAACAAATATAAGGACAAATATAAGCAAGAACAAAAGAATGAAGTCATTATCCAATTCTATCCTAATTTATGCTCATGCCTAGACCTACACTTTTACCATGTAGATATTTGGAACCGAAATCCTAAAATAGGTTGGTTACTCCTTATTCCAAGAGGTTATTATACAGTAATTTTATTATTATTATTATTATTATTATTATTATTATGTGACACCTCCAAAGAGTCCAAGGACTCATCGAGGGAGGGCACTGTTTAATTCACCAATACACAGAACTTCTACCACCATCACCACCACTGATATTTTTACTTCTAAATCGCTTGTGTTCTCAAGGCTGATTTGCATATATGTAGGATTAAAAACCTGAGTTTCCAGGAGAAATCACCCTGCTACCTCTAGTGATTCTCCTTCAATCGAAAAAAAAACATATAAAGATTCCTCTCATCATAATGTGCTACAGAGGTGCTTCTTGTATGGTATAATACAAGAAGGCATCAATCAATGCCTGCTCTGGCTAGATGAATTTTGATGAAATTCCAAATTAATTAAAAGATGCCAGCTGCTTTTGATTTTAGTTTCAGAAGAAAAACAATTTTAATTTCAGTGCTTATATTTTAGAATTTTGATGACGTTTTGTCCTTAAAATCTGGAGAAAAAGTTGTCAACTTTCACTATAAAAACATTCATAGACTTGTATGGAATGGTTTTATTAAGTGAAAGGTTTATTGTTAATTTTCTTTAGAATAGCATGAATGCTATTCTAAAGAAAAAGAAAAGAATGTTGTTATAGCTTTCTTTTCTTTTTCTTTATTCTTTAGCATTTTTTAAAATGCTGTTCTAAAACTAACGAGTTTGCCAACTGGATAGCACTCTGCTATTCAGCCAGTAGGCTGAGGGTTCAAATCTGCTACAGACTTGGATGTTTGTGCATGTCTTTAAGCAGGAGATGAATTTTATCATCCAGCGTGAAACCAACCTTCTTATTGGAGGCTTGAAATGGCTTTAAAGATGTCATGTTTGATCTGTGGGACATTATTTCTGAATTGTGTATAAGAAAAAAAAATTAGCCCATCCATGATACTAGTGTGCTATAGATTTCAACCCTTTGGGGGGGGGGGGGGGATCACATAGAAATAAATAATATATATTATATATTAGTGGTGGGCAAGTTTTTCAGTAATAAGAGCCACAGAAAATATTATTTTAAAATTGTATTTATAAATAATAAAAAATACAACTATATAGTAGTTCTACTCACCAAAGAAGAATATGTTTAATCTCTACTCATTGAAGGCTTTGATTGAGTCTTCATTTGTGCAGTAAATAGGTTAAAATCTGGTTGGTAGAATGTCAAAGCTGTTCTTAGAAGCTCAGTGAGGTGGCTGTTAGTGAGGATAGCATGACGCTTTGACTTGACAAATTTCATTGCAGAGAAGAGAGATTAACAGCAGTAAGTTGTCCCAAAAATAGAGAATATTTGGAAGCCAGTTTTCTGAAGATTGGGATACTTTGCTTCTGTGATTTGTGACAAAAGTCAGTTACAGATGAGCTTCAAACCCACGTCTTCTTGCAGCTCAATAAGTTCTGTCTCTATTGAAGCAACATCCATGGTAAAAGGTGCAACAACAGGACATCCATCATTGATGACATCAATCACAAAAGGATTCACAAGAAATTGAAAACATAGCTTCAACTTTTTTACTTTCTCAAACCTATTTTCAAAATCAATATAAAGTGGTTATAAGTTTCCTTTGTATTGTTTCAGTTTACTGTCTTTAATTTCAGCATCAGAAAAAGCAGTTATTCTTAATTTTACACTAGGTTGGGAAAGTGTTCAAATTTCTTTGTTGCCAGATCTCTTTGAAAAAGCTTTATTTCATTCTGAAAACTGTAAGCTGATTGGATAAGTTCTGTAATAACTTTGTTCCTCCCTTGAAGTGCCAGATTTAAATATTGGAGGTGTTGTAACATCTGTAAAGAACATCAGATCCTGTACACATCCACGATATTCTAGTTGTGGGTATTTCTTTTTCTTTTTTTTCATGAAAGTTATGATTGATTCAAAAAGAGCAACAAACGTATTCAAAAGATTGGAAGTTGATAGCCATCTTACAATACAGTAGAATGAAAGGTCACTTGGCTTTTCTTCAAGCTCCAGCTCCTCAATAAAATTGAAGAAGTTGAGCTCAGGCCAAAATAGGGTTGTCAGGATCAGATTTTCACCTTAAGACAAATAACTGAGAAATCATAGAAATAAAACAGTGCACCATATTGAAGTTTTTGCTTTTTTATTGTTGATCTGAAAAAGGCACATGAGAAAGTGCCAAGAGTAAAGCTATTCAGAACACTTATATGGTGTTAGTAGAGCAATATATAGCCTACACTGGTTCAAAAGCTAAGGATGAACTACATTTTTACCTGTATATGAAAACATTTTGTCCGCATGGTTAGCCTAGTGGCTGTGCGCTTCGCAACCATATGCCTGGGGAAGGAGTGTCTTAGGTTCGATTCCCGTTAGTGACATGAGGAGCTGAAGGATCTTCCTCGGCCATAGCCAAGTTAGCTGATCTTGGGCATGGACAGTAGGTTTTTCCCCCCAGTTTATCCTGGGGTTTTTTATCCTGCAAAGCAGGCAAACCAGCCTTGAGAATTCAACACTACAGGACATAGGACACGCTGGGGCATAGGGCTGACCACCTTATCCTGTGAACGATTTGAGGTCCGATGATTAATAAATAACCCTCGACACCACAAAGTAAAAGAGGATAAAAAGGAAGATGATGATGAAATTTATGACCCCAAATGCAGACATCAATTTATTGCCAGCATACTAATAAATTGTATTACATAAAAAAATTGTGTTATAGATTTCATACAAATTAAATTACAATACATTTTGGCAAAAGTTACAAACTTCCTAAGGACATAGTTAAGGAATTAATGTACAGTGCTTACAGAAAATTATGCAGAGAGACATTTCAGTGTGGACTATGTCCACTCTGAACTGCAATGCAGCTCTCACAACGTCATACCATGCTTAGCACCAAGTTATTCAGGAATAAAGCCTTGTTTGTTTTCTGGAGGGGATATTTGAGCAACAGTGGGATTTTGATCTGGAGAACATGCTGACCACTCGATTCAGTTACTATTCTCAGTCTCCAGAAGTATCTCCACTGCTCATGTATGATTTGGTGTGGCATTATCATCCATAAAAGTGAATTCTTCACCTACAGCACTATGGAACAATCAAAAAACAGTCATTGAAGAACTTCATTGTAATATCATTCACCAATCATAGTCCCTTTTTCCCACACTCGGTGCATCCATTAAGCATAATGCCTCCCACCACTATGACCCCAGCACCGCCATATCTATCCCTATCCTTTTCAAGAACATTCTCATGATGTTAAGCTGTACCACTTTCACTCCAGATCAAGTGTAATCTAGAATCAGAGGAAAGACTAAATGACTCTCATCTGTAAAGAGTACATTAGCCTTGGCATCTTGTCCAATTTTTATGGAGACAACACCAAAAGCGTAGAACACATTTTCAGAACACTGAAAATGTGTTCTACAATGAGCTGCGGATAAAGAGACACAGACTACAAGCCTTTGGCATAATAGGCCTACTTGTTGCAGGCATCTTGCTACAGTTTATTGAGATATCCATGTACCTGTGCTTGAATGGAGCCAACTTGCAAACTGACCTGCTGTGATGTGTTGATTACATTTTGTTGATAACCAAAAATCTGTCTTCATGCTCTGTGGTAGAGCAAGAGTGATGTCGTAGCAAATGTCTGGTACACATTCCATTGGTCTGAAATGCTGTCCAGAGCCTGTATTCAATGCTATGTGAGATTCAAAACTCTCTGGCAATATCAGTAATTCTGTGACCTTATTCAAGCTTTCCAACAATTCTTTCCTGCATGAACTCATCTAGATCAGCGATTCTTAACTTTTTTTTCCTGTGTCCCCTCCCCTGCTCAGTTTTACACTAGGTTAAAAAAAGGCATAGTTTCTTCTTATTATTATTATTTGTCACCTCCAGGGAGTCCAAAGACTCATAGACTCATCAAGAGAGAGGGCATCTACTCTACAGCTCTGCTTTCACCACTCACAATTCACCAATTGGCCGCAACTACACCAACGGCATCTACCACCGATCGCCACCACTAGTATTTCCACGGACAATCACAAACATCCATGCCCACGGCAGGATTCGAACCCGCAGCCTCTTGACTGGAGAGCAGACACACTAACCACTCAGCCAGCCAGGCTAGGTTAATAACTCAATAAAATATAATATATTATTAGGTAAACCTAAATTACCATCAACATATTTGAACTGATAGTTAATTAAAAATTAATTACTTTGATACAAATTAATTTTTACTCAAAAAAGATGTAAACTTACTGTATTTAATAAGCCAATGATTAATGGCTACCCTGAGCCTAATGAGATTCTGCTAATTTTTCAATATCAGGTTCAATGTTAGACAAACAAAGTCTCAAGTCTCCTCTTTCACTTATTTGCTTAGCTAACAATTGCAACATGATGCTGAATCCTTTTCCAACCAAGTATGAAGAAGGAAAAGCAATGAGCAGTAATTTTATTTCTTGTCAAAGCTGAGGATACTTACCTTGCATGTTTGGCCAGAATCATTCATACCCAAGCTGTTGAAATTGTACTTGAGCTTCAAATAATTTTTTAAGTCAGTAAACTCTGCACACAAATTTAGATGAACAGAAGTGACATCAGAAAGAAATGGATTTATGACCCAATCGGATATTTTAAGCTCATCAAAGTCTTTGAATCTGATCATTAAGTTTTCAATCTAAGAAGATGGAAACAGTAACAATCTAAATCCGTATCTAATATTAAATCATCATATATTATTTGTAGACTTGGGACTGCAGAAAATCATCATCATCATCATCATCAAATTCCTGCCATGTACCCTCAAGGGGTGTACAGGATATGACAGTACTACGTGAAAAAATTACATCATTACTAACTTCCTATCTACAATTTTCCTCCAAATCAGTCTGTTACTTGTCAAGACTCCAACATTATCAGATCTTATATTTCTATCGTCTAAGGCACTTTGTACCATATCAATCCACCTATATCTTGGTCTTCCTCTGGGTCGTTTTCCTGCCAACCTGGCAGAGAACACTTGTTTTGCTAATCTTTCCTCTCCCATTCTATTTAAGTGACCATACCATCTGAGATTAGCTCTGCTAACGCATTCCTGGATGCTGACAATGTCAAGTTCTTTCCTAATATCCTCATTTTTAATATGATATTGCCATTGATGCCATCTGTTCACGCCTCTAATCTTTCTCAGGACTCTCATATCTGCGGTCTCTAGTCTTTGGTCAAATGTTTTACTTCTGACCCAGCTCTCAGATCCATAAGTTAAAATTGGTTTGAACACAGTCTTGTATACAGCTAATTTAGTGTTCCAACTAATTTCTTTCTTATTCCATATGAATTTATTCAATTGACTTCCCACGATACCAGCTTTGCTGATTCTGTTGTCTATTTCTATATTTAGTTTACCATCTTCAGTAAAAATTGTGCCTAAGTAGCTGAAATGTTTTACTTGTTCCACAGGTTCTCCATTCACAACACAGTTGACATTTTCAATGATTCTGCCTATTTTCATTGTCTTTGTCTTTTTATTGCTGACCTTCATACCATATCTATTACAACAGCTATTCAATTTAGTCAGAGAATCTTGCAGACTTGTAGCGGATTTATTTAGAAGTATAACATCATCCGCATAAAGCAAAGAGCTGACATTAACATCTCCAATTTTGATATCAGGTTTAATACCACATTCCTTCATAATGTGATCCATATAGATAATGAATAACAGAGGGGATAATGTACATCCTTGTCTCACACCAGATTTAACATTAAACCATCTTCCTGTACTTCCTTCAATTCTAACTGCTGACTCACAACTCAAATAAAGACTAAGTATTGCTTGATATAATGCCCCATTGACACCATATAACTGCAGCGTATTGAATAGCTTCTCTCTTGGCACCTTGTCTTATGCCTTTTCCAAATTGACAAAACTTAAATACAGATCTTTGTTATATTCCCATGCTTTCTCGACTATTTGTCGTAAAGTGAAGATCTGATCCTGACAGCCTCTATTTGGCCTGAATCCAGCTTGTTCTTCACCAAGCTTTTCTTCCACAATTCTTCTCAACCGTTTCTCAAGTATACTTGCATAGATCTTGCCAGGAACACTCAGTAGGGAAATACCTCTGTAATTCTCACATTCAGTTTTATTTCCCTTTTTATATATGGGTACTATGAGAGCTCTACTCCAATCATCGGGAATTCGTCCCTCTGTCCAGGCTTTCTGAACTATGCAGTGCAGCCACTGTAAGACTCTTATACCACCATACTTCAGCATTTCTGGTCGAATATCATCTACTCCTGCTGCCTTTCCACATTTCAAGCCTTTGATGGCTTTTTCTACTTCAAGTATGGATATGTATTCCTGACTGCATGCCTGGTCAGTGTTTTTTATCACTGTGCTATCATCACTGTTTGTTTCATTTAGCAGTTTTTCAAAGTAATTACTCCATACTTCAAGGATATCTTTTTCTCCTGTTTTCATTTCACCTTTATCATCTCTAATTCCTTTTACAGCACTCTCTCCTCCATTCCTAAGCTTCTTCAACAACCTCCAGAATATTTTGCCACCTTCTTGATATTTATTTTCTATATTCTTGCCAAAGTCCTCCCATGACTTTTGTTTAGCTAGTTTTACACACTGTTTAGCTTTCTTACATTTGTCTCTGTATTCTGTAAGAGTAAAAGCTGACTTATTTGCCAGGAGCCTTTGATATGCTTTCTTCTTTTCCTTCACTGCCTCTTTAACTTCCTGTGTCCACCAGGGAGTTCTGATTTTTTTATCTTTGCACACAACCTCACCACATGCCTCTCTCGCAGAATCAATCAATGTTTCCTTCAGAGTTTGCCACTGAATCTCCAAGGTTTGATTCCTGTTCTCAAACTCTTTCATTTTCTTTTCAATAATATTTCTGTATTTTAGTCTACAGTTTACATCTGAGAGCTGCTCAACTTTTATTCGCTTTAAAACTTTCTTACATGTTATTCTTTTCAATATGAAATTCAATTTTATCCTGCTCAAGACTAAATAGTGATCACTTCCAATTTCAAATCCTCTGTACACTCTGGTGTCCTGCACCAGGGAGAAAACATCACTATCAACAATAACATAGTCAATGAGACTTTTCTTTTTCCTAGCCTCTTCTCTCCATGTGAATTTGTGCACATTTTTATGTTGGAACATGGTGTTAGTAATAATCAGTCCATGTCCTGAGCAGAAATCCAACAGATATTTGGCATTATTATTAGCTTTGCTCTTTTCTCCAAATTTTCCCAAAATATTTTTGTATGTCTCACAATCATTTCCTACTCTACTATTTAGATCCCCAACAAGGACCAACTTTTCCTTTTTCATTGTGTCAGTTGCTTTTTCTAAAGCCTCAAAAAATTCCTCCACTTCTACCTTAGTAGAGCCTTCTGTGGGACCATAGGCACAAATAAGTCTCATTGTCCAGTTCCCCATTCTCATATTTGCCCACATTACTCTACTTGAGACTGACTGCCATTCAAGAAGATTAGCCTCGTATTTTGTGTTGAATACTATGGCTACTCCTTCTTTTCCTTGATTGTTATTGCCTGAATATAACATTTTGTATTTATTGCTCAGAAAGATCTCACCAGTTTTGGTCTTTTTTGTTTCAGTCACCCCTATTATGTCGATCTGGTACTTATCTAATTCCTCAGCTAGCTCCATTTCTTTGCCATTCAGGCTTCTTACGTTGATAGTACCGATCTTTATCTCTGGTGATGTTGAGTTGGGGTTTGTTTTCAGATTTGTTCCAGTAGCTGACTTTTCGCTGTTCGCCCTGGTTCCCTGGCGAAAACAACGGGGGCCTTGTTTAACCGGGCGACGCCCCAGCCGGCATGAAATTTTGTCATGTTGTACCATCATTTTTTATTTTGGTTTAACCAATAAGAATACAATTTGGTCGGCTAAATCCCAAATTGCCAGCCCATCCTCGTTCATTCAGTATCAAAGTAGATACCCAACAGGGTGCACCACGAGAAGGTGAGGATTGGACATTAGGTCAGAAGCCCTGGTCGGTTCTCCGCATTCCTTTAAAGGCTATGTGGAGGTCTCCTCTCAGTTATACAGCTTTGACCCTTAAGCAAAATCTCATCTTGCAATGCTCTCCTTGTAGAATGTTAATTTGCTGATAAAAGCATTTATAATTCCCTTTGCTTTAATAAGATACATGTTGCTTCCCTGCAATTTGATGTTAACCCTCATTTAATTTGGTGAAAATATCAGAACGATGGGATGTCAGCATTTTCCTTTTTTTTTAGAACATTATTAAATGCTTTTATCATTTGTGAGAGGAATGTTTTTAGCATTAAAAAGTCTTTAACAACCTTAAATGTTGTAGAATTTTTTGTGTCAATTTTCAGTTGTTCAGCAAATAGAAACTCTTGACAGTTTCCATTTGAGAGCCATTCTAACTTCAGTGTGAATCAAAAGATGCTCAAATTCCTCTTCATTTTTCATGGCAAAGTTCCCAATTTTATTCACTGCTTTAATAACATCATCCAAAGTCTTTAGTCTTTGTCAAAACATCTTAGTCTACCGCTAAGATGTTTTGCAGCAAAGTGCTGTCTCTGAAGAATGCAATGAATTGTAAAGATATTTGGAACTGTTTCTTTTAAATGTGCTATATCTAGAGGGACGACCAATCATAGCTGGTGCTCCATCAGTTGCAGATGCAATAATATTTGCAAGAGGAATGTTTTTAGCATTAAAAAGGCTTTAATAACCTTAAATATTGTAGAATTTTTTGTCAATTTTCATTTGTTCGGCAAATAGAAACTTTTCAATCATTTCTCCATTAGTATTTATATAACGCACATAGACCATTAACAGAGCTTCGTTGTCACGTAAAGTTGTCTCATTCAGTTGCACAGAAAATTCTATGGTTTTTAAATCGTCACGAAGTTTTTTTTTTTTTTTTTTTTTTTTTTTTTTTTTTTTCAATGTCCTTTGCCATTTAGTCAAATCTTGTTCATACTGAACTATTGCTGAGAGGAACTGACTATGTCATATTACTTTTACCTGAGTCAATCATCATATCTAAAACTTCATTTATGGCCAGTAAGATGAGAATTCTGCCAGTAGTATGTGGCTTTCCACATTTGGCAATCAATGTTGAAATTTTGTAAGACACAACACTTCTCTTGGTGGTTACTTTGTTTTGCAACCAATCCTTTAAGCCCAGGACGATTTTTAAATTTAATCTTTAATTCGCAAAAGTACTCCACATCCTTTTCTACTTTATTTGGGTGCTTTGTTCTTAAATGTTCAATCATTCTTTGAAGGCTTCATTCCTTTGTCTGAGAAAGTTTTTTCCCATATTAAGCACATTGGTAATTACTTATTATTCATAGATGGAATAACTCCATATTTTAAATATTCACTTTAATATTGACCACACTTTCTTTTTTTTTTCACTAATTTTAATGGGCTTCAGTGCAAACCAGGTTGTCAGATAGGCATTAGGAAAAGTAGCAAATAAAGCTTATAAAACTCATGGATTCTGCTAAAAATAGTCCAAATTAATTATTTTCAGTGTAGAAAATTCAAACCAAAAAGTAGCCCAATTACTTAACTTTCAATGTAAAATTTCTAAAAAATGAGTAGTGAATAAATTTGAACAGTATTACTAGACATACAATGTAAATAGGGATGCTAGATTAAATACAGAATTTTTTGCTTTTATTGTATTAATAGTATTCACTGCTCCCTAAAGCTTACTGCCTCCCCCCCCCCCTCAGTGTTCACAACACCCTCAGGAGGATGCTACCTCCCAGGTTAAGAACCATTGATCTAGATGGTATCTTTGAGACATTAAATGATATCTAAGTTTGCAACTTTATTCCTTCATGAAAAGAGCTTCCTTCAAACACAATTTGCTTAGCACAGCCTTTTATCCTGTTGAATGCTACATGACCACTTGCATGTGACTTGAAAATTTAAATGTGTATCTGCTTTCTACTCGAAATCATCAGTTATACAAATTGCCGCAAGATTACAACTGGATTTGCAAATCTTCAGAAATAGTGTTCACTTTTAGGTTTTGGACACTAGCGTATATTTAAGTCGTAAATCAGCAGTTAAAATTAAAGGAGGTGCAGGTAAGATAGTTTATTGTAAAATTAGGTGTGAGACAAGGATGCACACTATATTTACTATTATTCATCATTTGTATGGATCACACTATGAAGAAAAGACATTAAACTTGAAATTACAATTGAAAGTTTTAATCTCAGCTCTTTACTTTAAGCAAATTGTAATAAATGTGGCATAAAAATCAGCAACAGGCAAGAATATTGCAAACATTAGCTGCATCCTGTAGAATAAGTCAAATCTTTCAGTTATTTAAGTACAATGTTTAGTAAAGATAGCAAATTAAATATGGAAATAGACAACAGAATGAGATGTCTTGGTATGGTTGGAGCCATTTGAATAAATTTATATCGAATAAGAGAGAAATTAGTCAAAACACTAAAGTAGCTATATACAAGACCCTGTTTAAAACAGTTTTAACTTATGAATCTGAGAGCTGGGTTAGGAAGAAAATAGTTTATCACAGATTAGAAGTCATAGATACGAGAAGTTTGAAAAAAAAATTAGGACAGTGAAAAGATGACATTAATCGCAGGATTATGGTAAAAATTAAGATATTAGAAAGAATCTTGACATTGTTAAACATTCAGGAATATGTGAGTAGAGATAACCACAGGTGGTATCACATAAACAGAATGAGTATGAAAGATATACATCACATTCATGTTTTGATCAGAGTCTAAGCACATCGTGGCTAGTTGGGCGGTTAAAAAAGAAGACAGAGACCGTGAAGATTATTGAGCTATAATTTTATTACACCCAGTGTACAAAACATATATAATAATATTTTGAATTCAGACCTAGATATATTTCAGATACTTGAGTTTCAAAAGTACAAAACAAGTTTGTAGATGATAAAAATTATGTGTAACTAATATTTATGTCTTAAAAATTATTGAGAACAGACAAGAATTTTATTTGGAGACAGCATTTGGAGATTATTAAAAAGATTTTAATAAAATACAAAGAGAAAAATTATATTGAAAGAAGATGAAACAACAAGAATATCCAGTACATTAAGTAAAAGCTATAAAGTTTGTATAAAGATACACAAGTAAAGCTCCTGTTAGATGATAGGAAGAGAAAATAATAATGAGGTTACGACAGGAATGTTGTTTGTCTCCAGCTTTATGCAGTATATTCATTATGCATGTATATATATATTGATCAAATTAAAAAATATGTATATGTGTAAAAGGAAAACAAATTAAGATATCCAATTAACAAAAAGAACTATTGTCAATATGTGGAGATGGTCATATATGCTACTAGATAAAAAGATTCAGAAAATCAATTTATGAATTTAATATGTCAGCAGTATAGTGTAAAGTTCTCAAAAAGACATTTAAAGGCAAAGATCCTATTAGATCAAGATAGTCATGGAAAATAAAATAATGAACAAATAAGATACAATTTAATTATTTAGTTTGTATAGTGACATTTAAAAAACAAAGATATTGATGGGGGAAAAAAATTTAGAAAATCTCTCGAACAAGGGGTGGGGGGAATTTATTAGCTAAAATAAAAGTATCAAAACTAGACTGTTGGCCAGCAAGCAGGAAACACAGCTGTGCAATAATGCAATAGCTTTAAACATTTGCTCATTTCAAAACTTAAAGAAATGATAAGCATATTCATATAGGGTAGAAGGATATCAACTATCAAGGAATCAGATAAATATAGACTGAAGTCAAAAACAGTGAGAGGAAGATCATTGGCAAAAGAGAAAGGCCTATGAAGGTGGAACAGGCAAAGGACTTTTTCGTGAAAAGAAGGGCAAAATGCAATAAAATAGTCGCATCATCGTGCAAACAAACTTGCTGTGCACATGATGATGGTGATGCCAGCAAGCAGGAAACACAGCTGTACAATAGCTTTAAACATATGCTCATCTCAAAACTTAAAGGAAATGGCTACACTTTGACACTGCTGGACTTTGCAAAGGCATTTGGAATACCACATGGAAGATGATTACATAAGTTGGAGTAGATGGAAATGGATATGAGACTGGTACCATGGTTAGTAGGTGGCTGATAGACAGACATCAGAGGGTTATGTATGGTGGAGTGGAATCAAGGCAAATGAGGGTGACTAACGGAGTGGCCCAGGTCCCTGTGCTAGGACCACTACTCTTTAATTGTATATTAATGATATAGCAGAAGATTTGAAGGGAGGGGGGGACATTCAGTTGTTTGCTGTTGATGCAAAACTAGTGAGGGCGGTTGATAAAGGTGATGTAAATATCTTACAAGTTGAGTTAAATAAATTGGCAGTGTGGGCAAAGACAATAGTTATCAATTTAGTGTTGTATAATGTAAAATGATGGTACTACTTTACAGAAATTGATGAGGCTAGGAATCTGGGGGTAATGATAGATAGAGATTTGAAATTCAGAGGATACATTGCAAGAGTTGGCAAAATAGCTTGCAGGATTATTTGGATGCTGAAGAACACATTGACAAGTAAAGATAGGGAGGTTATTATCCCTCTTTATAAGACTATGATTTGGCCATTTTGACTACTGTGCTCAGATCTGGTCACCTGCATTTCTTGGGGATTGGGAGGTGTTGGAGAGAATTCAGAGATGAGTGACCAAGCTGGTGACAGGTCTGTGGAATATTCCCTATGATGACAGATTGAGAGAGTGTGTGGGTTGCAGAGTTTAGCTGACAGGCAGAGGAGAGGGGATTATGATAGAAACTTATAAGTTACTAAAGGGATATTATAAAATTGACACAAGAAATTTTTCAACACATGGGTAATAGGGGGGAAACCAGGGATCACACTTGGAAGCTGTCTAAGAGTGTGGTTAGTAAGGGTGTGCAAACTAACTTCTTTTCTTTAAGAGTAGTGAATGAGTGGAATGGATTTCCATAGTGGTTGTGAGCACCCCAACAGTTGAATAGGTTTAAGGAGATGTATGACAGGTATTGTGTTAATGAATAGGGTAGGTCTCACAATGAGTCTTTTGACTCCATGGAGTGCCCATATAAATAATAATAATAAGCTGATATACAGAAGGTATGAATTCAGTATACAAAAAATGGTTATGGTTAGTGTATAATATAAGAAAATGAGATTGTAAGAAATTGAGAATCACCTCTATGTTGTTTCATGTAGAAATGAAATGTTCTCCTTTCTTCTTATTCTTATCTCATCTGGTCAAGTCCCCCATTTAGATTTTTTTTGAATCTTTCTACTTTTTTTTTGTCATTTTCTAGAAATTGAAGAATCTGGTATTTTTTAGCTTATAATTCAACTTCTTGGTCTTTCATGGTATTGCTTATTTCAGAAAATGAAACAAACATATGAAATCCTTTAAATGAGTTTATATGAAAGGAAAAAAATTTTTTTTTAAAATTACAGTAATACATTTTAAAAAATAATAACTAATTACTTTTTTTTTTACTTTTATACTGGAGTTACACTGTCTTGGTTTTGTTGTTTTTTAACAAATCCAACACTCTCCTCTATCATATATACTAGAGAGAGAGAAAAACAAACAGTAGCCTTGTATGGTAGTTTTATTGTGAATTCAGTTGAAACTGAATTCACAATAATTTTTTTTTATGTCACTTCCACCCATGAAATGCTATTGTAAACCTATAATACTTTGGGCTACTAAAGGGCTGTCAATGTGCAATATATAGTTTCTCACAGTCAACTCATCCCTGCCATTCCACGGTATAGCCAATTTCTGGTGAGCCCACTGCAAAAGTATACCTTCTCTAGTTGGAGAAAATGGCAAACTAGACCTCTAGGTAGTTGAGGTCTCCTGCCTTGCTTATTAGAGATGTGAAGTAGTTTCAACCATGTTCAGTCACTGGAGCAAGAAATTTGGTTTCTGTTCTCCCCCCCCCCTCCCATATGCAGTGAGAGAGAGATGCTCTCAATGACATGCCAGTCATACTATAGGAAGCCTGGGACTCATCTCCCATGCAGGGGTACAACAGAAAAACAGTTCCATGGGCCAGCCACTTGTTAGTACAGGATCAAACCAGTTGGTAATGAATCTGGAAGCTTTTCAAGCAACTGAAAACAAATCCTGCAGCCACTTATTTTACCAGTTTGTGACTGGAGGAATACCAGGTACAATGGCTGCAAGGAGAATTGTTGAGGCCACATATGGACAGGACCAGGTTTCCTCTGTGAGTAGTATGTTTGCAAGTCTGTCACCTCTCACTGCATACACCATTTCCTTTATATCTCTTCCTCACCATATACAGTGGATCACAGCCTAAAGAAATGCAATTTTACTGTGGATCACAAAAAATAGTTCACAAAATCATAAAATCCAACCAAAAAAATCCATAAGAAACAACAATAATGAAACAAACAAACAAAAAAAAACACCAACATTAATTCTTACCAATTCAAAAAAAAAAAAAAAGTTTCCTCATCTGCTTCACCAATAACCATGGCCTAACAGCAATATAAACAATGTGCAGTCATCTAAACCAGAACTACTATTCTTATTACTCCCCCCCAACTGACAACTTCAACAACTACTGTCCCCCTCAGCTGCCCAAACTACATATTAAACAGTGCTTTCTACCACAAAGGTATCACTTGTGCATCAGAACTGACATACCATACCAGATATTGCAAAACCTTGAATCCCCCACCTGTTTTATCTGCTTTACTCAAAATTTCTCTACCAAACTAACCTGCCCTTTTCATATGCTCTTTCTATCACTCTTCAAACTCCGTTAATGAGTCTGACCTCTTCAACACTCTCTCTCTCTCCAGTAGAAATACTCTAATGCTGAGGACAGCCTTCTTGGGGACTTCAACATATATTGGCTTCTCTTCTCCAGTTTCACCAATCAAGCAGGCAGGGATACTAAGGAGCTTGCCATTAGCAACGATCTATCATAGATCATCAATCTCCCTACCAGAATACATGACTACCTCCCCTCCTGTTTGCCAGTACACTTGATATTTTCCTAACAAGCTCCACTTCCAAGTATACTGTGGATGTCAGTTCTCCTCTTGATAACTCAGATCACAACATCATACAAGTCTCTTTTGCCACAGCGCAGCCTTCACCCACTAGTTCTCATTATTGTGTCCTTTGGCTCCACAAGGGTGCCAAATGGGACAACCTCTGTGACCTCTATTCCTCCTTTCCATGGTCCAAATATTGCTTCACTTCCTGACCCAAACACATGCTCAAACCAAATAACAGACCATCCTCACAGTTTATCATCATCATCATCAAATTCCTGCTATGTACCTTCAAGGAGTGTACAGGATATGAAAGTACTGCATGAAAAATTTACATCTTTACTAACTTCCTATCTACAATTTTCCTCCAAATCAGTCTGTTACCTGTCAAGACTCCAACATTATCAGATCCTACATTTCTATTGTCTAAGGCACTTTTTACCGTATTAATCTACCTATATCTTGGTCTTCCTCTGGGTCTTTTTCTTGCCAACCTGGCAGAGAACACTTGTTTTGCTAATCTTTCCTTGCCCATTCTGTTTAAGTGACCATACTACCTGAGATTAGCTCTGCTAACATATTCCTGGATGCTGACAATGTCAAGTTCTTTCCTAATATCTTCATTTTTAATATGATATTGCCATTGATGCCATCTGTTCACGCCTATAATCTTTCTCAGTACTCTCATAACTGCGGTCTCTAGTCTTTGGTTAAGTGTTTTACTTTTAATCCAGCTCTCAGATCCATAAGTTAAAATTAGTTTGAACACTGTCTTGTATACAGCTAATTTAGTGTTCTGACTAATTTCTCTCTTACTCCATATAAATTTATTCAGTTGACTTCCTACTATACCAGCTTTGTTGATTTAAATAGAATTTAAATTTAAATTCCTCACAGTTTAAATAGAATTAAATAGTTTGAATGT
Organism: Typopeltis vanoorti; assembly: GCF_054136105.1. NCBI lineage: Eukaryota > Metazoa > Arthropoda > Arachnida > Uropygi > Thelyphonidae > Typopeltis > Typopeltis vanoorti. Next base: position 69,200,006 of record NC_143569.1, on the reverse strand, counting down.
GATTCAAATTAAGAATTCCAAACCAAGGGCATTACTACCATTGAGCCTTGAAGGCTTGTAAAGGAAAATATATATCACTTTGTATTAGTTTATTATCATGTGAAACCTCCTTTTTATTGTTTTAGTAATCTGATTTGTGATATAGATGCATTTACTACATATTTTGAAGATTTTAAATGAATTCTTGTTCTGTAGGAGTAATGATGCAGTCTATTATGTGGGATGATAATACTAATATGCTTGCTGCTCTACAGGATGGAAGACTTTCAGTATGGTATTATCCTGCAGTAGTGTATGTGGATAAAAATTTGTTACAGTATACAGTCATTGACAGAGAATCTGGGTCAGTGTTATTGTTTCTCATTTCTTTTCAGTTTAACCATTTTGTATTTGCACTTATTATGTTTCTGTTTTCACTGTTTAAACTTTTAAATAAAGCAACTGCCAAACGTTTACATTTTTTACACTGATGTTTAGTTATCTGGTATGAAACTTTTGATCTGATCGTCATTAATATAATCGTGACATCTGCAATTTTAGTATATTGTTGTTCTTCTCTCTCTCTCTCTCTCTCAAAAGTTAATATTTGAATTTCAAATATTAACTTTTGAGTGAGTGGAACTATCCAAGAAAGAGTTAAAACAGTAGCTGGTAATTTTTAGCATATTTTCATTAAACTTTCTTTTAGTGTAACTGCCACCCACGAAAGGTTCTAAACTTATAGTACATTAGTACTGTGAATAAGCTAAGAGATATATTATGTTTTTCTATTTATTTATCTTTTTGTATAGTTTTTTGTTTTACTTAATAAAAAAAAATCCTACCTTAGAAACAAAATCTTATCTTGGAACCTTTACAAGCTTTCCAGGTGCCTCCAACAAGCACAGTGGTGGCTCACACTGGGCAATGAAATCCATCTCCCACCTAAAGACATCCAAAAATTTTCTTGCCCATAGTAGATTTCAAATCGGCATCCTGTTGGTTAGAAACCAATTATGTTAATTACTTGATTAATTAGCAGGCAAGCATGCTTATTAATTTAATTTTTCATCTGTTCACACAGGTTCTTCCTAATGAGTTACATCGCATGGTGTCACTTAAAGTGCTTTTCTTCACATGTGACAAGATTAGTTGACATGGATGATGAATTTTGTAGGATGGCCACCAAATAAATAGAACCTTTTTTTTTTTGTCTGTGTGTGTGTGTGTGTGTGTGCATTTATAAAAGTGATAGTCATATCTTCATAATAAACACAACAGTAAAGTAGATCTGAAATAGAATAAGATATGCTGTCTGTCTTGATACTTAGGAATGGAATGGAATGTATAAAAGATTGGAGGGTACCATTGAGCTTGTTGTTTTACAGTTTTGAAGAATTTTTAGAGAACGATCTAAAGTAGTTTCATACAAAAGTAAAAAAATCTTATCAAAACAGATAGCTTGATAAGGGAAAAAAAAAAACCATAACTCAGATAATTTTGATGAAACATCAAATCTATATAATACAGGTAACAGTTTTTTTTTTTCTAATAACTACTCAAACAAACAATTTCTCATGAAAACAAGAAACCACTGAAATTGCCAATTTCACTAATTATTTTAAAAATATGTCTTATCTTTCATCAGTAGAATCCCCTGTATCCATTATTATTATTATATGACATCTGGATTCACTGTGCGAGGGCACACTGCACATCACACAGCCCATTTTCTACGTTATTTAACCCTTCATCTATACATGCTGCATCACTATCCACCATCTACATGCTATGCCATCTACCTCCCCCCCCCCACTAATAGTTTGTTAATTGCATGTGTTCTCCGACCATTATTTTAGCAAGAACTATCATGACATCTGTGAAAGATTTACATTATACAGAAAACTTGATTGAGTAGTGGCGCTTTAGTAAAAATCCAATGAATATGTCAAAGTTATAGCTTGTTTAGGACACAAAGACCAGTTTTGGACTTATGTACTCTAGGCATGTAATTTTATTTTGCTTACACTTGCTGCTATACACAGTTTATTTGAAAAAGTTTGACAAATTTTAATACAGATTCTAGATATCCAACTGGTGTGAAATTATTAATATCAGTTTCAGTACAGTAATGAGGGTATGAAGCGCCTGTGGCAAGTGTCTAACTTGTGCAAAAATGACAAAAATTTTGAAAAATTTAAATGTAACAAGTTAAATTTTACTAAATGCAATATGTTAAATACTTACTATTAACCCCATCAAAATGAGCCGCAGAATTTGTGTGTCTAAAGCAGCTTATTGCTGAAATTTAAAAATACAATATAAAATAGGGAACTTTTATATCTATTTATTTATTTTTATTTTTCGTTTTGCACCGTAAACCTAGTTGTACTCGTGGAAGGCGCCTCTTTTGCCCCACCCTCGTTATGGCTCTGATCAGTTTGAATCATATTGTCAATAAAATGATTTAATTGAAACTAAAATCGAACTACATGGCACCTGATTTTTTTTCTCCTGTTTTCCTGTTTTATTAAATTCCATCCAGTCAGAGAGTTGTTGCATATATGATTTATGCAAATAATAGTCCAGATGTCGATTCATTTGAAACTGAAATTGAACTACATGACACCTTATGTTGTGCATCCTAAATCTTAGATTTTATTCACTTCACTATTGGATTACCTGTATATAGAGGCAAATGTATATGGACTTCACATTAATTGCCTTAATGTCCCATAATGCAACACACATAATCCCATAATACATAGCATTATACATATCCATAAGGATATGTGCATTGCATTATAGAATACTAAGGCAATTGATGCAAAGTTATTAACCTTTATATACAAGTAGCCCAGTCACGAAGTAACTTCATGCGCAAACTTTGTTTGCTTACACTTGGGTAAAGGATGAAATCAAGAATATAATTTCAGCAACTTTAATTTATTGATTTAGCACATTACATTCCCACCACCCTCTGTTTCCCTACACATAATAGTCCAGATGAACAAAAATTGCAATGGTTTAACAAATTTTTGTAAGGATTCAAAATAAAATTTCAATAAAAGTGGAATATTGTCCAAAAGATCAACTGAATTACCATGTAACTGCGGGTGTGTTGGGGTGGGCAAAAGTAGTATCTTAAATAAAAAAGACAGCTTTGTTTTTTTCTGGAGGCTGAAAGAGCTATTGATGAGATGTATTTGTGCCAAGAGAGACTTGGAGGCAAATATCAGTTCAAGGAGAAACATCACTTCCTACCTGATGATTTGTGTATTACTGAGAGAAAGAATAGATAAGCAGAGATTCCTTTTGAGAGAAAAAAATGCAAGGCTACATTTTGGTAGCATTTAGATGACTGGGTTATCCTTGCTTTGTTGAAGGATGATGTGGAGATCAGTGCTTAGAATCTTTGAGCACTGTATTGTTTGTTGCATGTGGGTGTACTATCATCAGCAGAGCTGTGGATGGGATTACTGGCAATTGATAGTAGGTCATGTGTAGGTGAAATAGAGGTTAGGTGATAGAACAGAGTCCTCAGGCACACTCCTTCATTGGTGGATAAGCTTGATGAGCAGGGCCGGCCATCTCGGGTGGGTGCAATGCACCCGGGCTCCACGATCGAGTGGGCACAGTCAGTACACATTTGCGGAAACGTTTTTTTTTCTTCTAATTTTGCTTATAACTAAAGGGATTTCATTGACAGGATTTTATGGGCCCCGGTAATAATAATATCTCTGTGTTTCTCTATTATATTAGTGTTTTGTGTTCAGTAAACGTTATGTTAACCTGTTATATTTCGAATGTGTTTTTTTTGTTTTCCTGTGCCAAAATCATTTGCAGGTAAGAGGTTTTACAATACGTTTATTTCGAATCCTTTAATTTTTACCTTTGAAAAATAATTTAGGGCCCCAAAAGGTTTCTTGCACCTGGGCTCCTTTATGGAGAAGGCCAGCCCTGTTGATGAGCCATCCACCCACCTACCATCCATGACATGCAATGAATTACCATAGAGCAAGCTAGATACTGAATTATAGAGAGTGGAAGATAGACTGAAGGATGGAAATTTACTGAACAGGCCTTCAGTCGAGACAGATCAGATGCTCTGTAAATGGCAAGAGCAACAGCATGTTTCTTTTCTCTAAACCTTTCCATAGCATGTGTCAGGTGAGATTGGCGACGAAGTGTAAAATATTTTCTGTGAATCTAGATTGGTGGAATCCATGCTAGTTGTTGATTAACTGGGCCTCTAGATGGTGGAAGCACAGGTGAGCAAAACTGCATCCAATGAACTTTGAAAGGGCTTAGAAGGTACAGCTTCCTGGACAGGAAGCCAGTTTGCTATTTTCCCTTGTGAAGTCAGATTTGGATTTATTGCTGGTGGTTTTGCATGTATTGCTTATTTCAGTATCGGGTGAGTAGGAAAGTGGATTTTTATTGTGCTATGCTATTCTTATCTGTGCTATGTTTTTTTTTTTTTTTTTTCCAACTGCTTTGGTAGTACAGCCTTTGTTAAACCATGGCTCGGAAAGTGTGTGAGAGTGAGAATTTTGTATGGAATCAGAAGTGAAGGTCTTTATAATTGGCCTTTTATGCAGCTCTAAATCCACTGGCATCCTTCAAATGGAAAACAACAATTTGTTGTAAGGTTTAAAATTTATTTGTCTAGTGGGCCATTATATTTTACAATTAAATTTAATTTGGATATCTGATTTGAGGCTATTAATAATAATAATGATGTGAAGACGTACTGTTATGAAGTTCCTGTAAGATCAGTGATTTTGTTGATTTATTGACTGTTTTCTTAGATTAATTTCTGTAACTTTAGTATATTATTGTAACTTTTTAGTGTTACAACTAATTGATCTACTTATTTTTTTTTATTGAACTAGTGCATTTAGTAACATATTTTAATAGTCTTAAGTATACCAACAAAATTATTATTATTATTATTATTTCGGGTGACTCCAGGAGTCCTTAGACTCATCGAGGGAGGCCCTAAACATCATGTCCACCCAACTATGCGATTACATTCTCACAGTATCTATCATACCTTGTCTTGAACTCGTTCACTGTCATAGCACCCACAACAGACTCTGGCAGCTTATTCCACTCATTTACCACTCTAAAAGTAAAGAACCCAGCTCTAACACCCATGCTAACACACACTCTTGCCCAGCTTCCATAGGTGTCCCCTAGTTCTCCCACCACCAGTCCTGATCTCAAAAATATCCTCTGAATTAATCCTATAGAATCCCTTTAGCAATTTGAATGTCTCAATCATATCTCCCCTTCTCCGCCTATCAACTAGTTTCTGCAACCCACAAATCTTCAACCTGTTCTCATATGGTTCATTCCATATGTTCATTCCATAGACCTGTTATCATCTTAGTCACTCGCCTCTGGATCCTCTCCACCTCCTCCCCATCAAGAAGGAACCGAGGTGGCCAAATCTGGACACAGTAGTCGAGATGAGGTCTTATCAAGGCTCGGTACAGAGGTACAATAACTTGCTTGTCTCTGCTCGTCAAGGTATTTTTCAACAACCAAGTGAGTTGATGAGCTGATTTAGCTACTTTTGCAGTGTGCCTAGTAAACTTCATCTCCCTATCCACCAACACTCCCAAGTCCCTGGCCTCATCAATCTCTTAGAGTACAGTTCCACCAATGTGATATACTGCTGCTAATCTTTTCACCCCCAAATGCATAACCTTACATTTTGTCACATTAAATTGATATCCATTCTCCTTAGTCCAGAACTCCAATCTATCTAAGTCATCCTGCAAGACTTTGACATCTTCTGCATTCACTATTGCCCTACCCAACTTTGCATCATCAGCGAACAAATGAATTGTTCCACTTAGATCCTTCCCTGTATCGTTAATGAACAGATTAAACAGCAGTGGTCCAAGAACAGAACCCTGCAGCACACCACTAGTCACAGGCCGTCTTTTGGACTCTACTCCTGAATAAACTACTCTTTGATATCTCTCCATCAACCAACCACCTATCCACCTCACCAATCCTATATCCATTCCCATATATTGTAGTTTACGGATTAGTATTCCATGTGGTATCCTGTCAAACGCCTTTGCCAGGTCCAGCAGTATCACTGTAAACCAATTTCCCTTATCCAGTTCAGCCGTCACCTTGTTATAAAACTTGAGCACGTTACCAAAGCATGATCTACCCTTCACAAAGCCATGCTGTCCCCTGTACAGTATCTCGTTTTCATCAATCCATTCCTGAATTTTTCCCTTGACTACTTTCTCTAAGACCTAGACAACGACTCCTGATATGCTGATCGGTCGGTAATTTGCAACCGTAGTCTTGGATCCTCCTTTATGCAGTGAAACTATTTTCCCCTCTTTCCACACCTTCTGGACTAAGCCAGACCTGAGACTCAGATTAAACAACATGGTCAATGGCACTGATAATTCTTTAGCCGCTTCACGCAAGACCCGTGCCGGTATACCATCCAATCCCTCAGATGTGTTCACATTAAGGTTCTCTAATAGACTAGTCACCTCCACTTCATTCATCACTCTTCCCGTATAGACTAATGGTTCCTTCATTTTTTCAATGTCACCACCTGGATGATATGCTTTTGCAAAGTGCCCGCTCAGTAACTCCACTATATTGACTGATTCAGTGACCTCCTTACCATCGTCATTCCTTAAAATCATTTTACCGTGTACAGTTTTTTTCTTACTTGCAGCATATTGAAAGAACTGTTTTGGATTCTCTTTTGCTTGCAAAGCTAGTTTCCTTTCATAATCCGCTTTTGCTTTTTTTACCACACTCGTTACCTTTCTGGCCTGCACTTTATACCGTTCGTGTGCCTGCAGGTCACCCCTTTCTTTAAATTCCCTCCACAGTTGTTTCTTTTTTTGCAGCTCAAGCTTAATGGTGTTATTCATCCATTTAACCCCTACTTGTTTTACTATTCGGACCCTGTAAATGCTCTTTGACCACTTCCCATGATCTATCGACGTCCAGCCCTTGCAGTTGTACATGCCATGGCACTGATCCATGGCATTTACAACTCCTAAGCTTGTCATACCTGCCAGCACGGTAATTCCACATATACCCTGTCTTAATCGAAATTTCCACACCTTTAGCCACCTCCCAGGTGATCAATCTCACCAATAGGTGGCAACATGGTCATATTCATTACAGTCAAATTCTCAGATGCTATTACCAGGTCAAGCACTCTCACACCCCTAGTATTTTCAATTACATGCTGTCTCAGATAGTTATCCCTTAATAATTGAATAAAATCCTTTTCCTTCCTCACATGTGTCCTCCTTCCAATCAATGTTACCATAGTTGAAATCCCTCATAATAATTACCCTCCTTCCACTCATTTCATCAATTTCCCTATGCATACTATCTCCACCATCTATTCCATCACCTGGTCTATAGCAGCACCCAACTGTATATTTTGTTCTGCCAGTCTCAATCTCACACCAAATAGCCTCAAATGAGCTCCTTTCACTATCCGATACAACTTCAATTCTCCTTGGTTGCAGTTCATCAGCTATCATCAATAATACCCCTCCCCCCATTTTATTCTCTCTGTCCCTCCTAAACACACTATAACCTACACATTCTATCCCACTAACTATATCTTCTTCCGTCAGCCATGTTTCACTAATGCCAATAACCTGTGGCCAGGAAGAGCCAATCAAGGCCAAAAATTCTTCCTTCTTGTTCCTAATACTCCTGGCATTAGTATACATGAAATGCAGTGATCCCTTAGTCCCACTCCTATATTGATACGTTATTCTAAATGACCCATTCCCGTTTTTTGTCCTTAGTGCTGGCTCGGGTACATTATATACATTCTTCACTCATCTGTCTCACTGATGTCTACATATCCATCCCCCCCCCCCCCCTCCTTGGTAGTTCTAGTTTCCCTGGTTTTGCACATCCATTTTCACTTCATTCAGCAACACTCTTTCCAGTCTCCGCATACCAAGTCCATTCAAATGCAGGCCATCCATCTTGTATAAGTCCTTTCGCCCTTCAAACTCATTCCACACATCCACGAATTCCACACCACACTGTCTGCATAACCTACGCATAATGTCATTTGCAATTATGGCCCTCCTCCTAAACTCTTCTCTGTCATACCGCGGCAACAGACTAACCATTCTAACTCTGTCACTCTTTTCTTTCGCTACCTTTAACAATACTTTCAAGTCCTCTCTCATAAAAAATTTATCACCTTTCAATTCATTCATACCCGCCACAATTATTAATTCTTTCACCCTCTGTTTTTGCACTCTAATACTCTCACTTACATCCTTAAATTTCGCACCCGGTAAGTACGATTTAGTTACACTGCCATCTATCACCCCTCTTAATAACGAGTCACCATACAACACTCTTTCCTTTATTTCAGAAACTCTCTCATTCTTGCACTGTTTTTTTACGTTATCCGAATCACTCTGGAAAGAGTTTTGCAGGTGCTCTAATTGTCGCTGCGCATTTTGTATCACTGCGCGCAACCTAGCGATCTCACTTCCTACAAATAATTCCTCATTATTTTTATCATTTAAACCATTTAAACCATTAATCCAAAATGCAGCACAACAGGGCAGTATGTAAAACACAAGTTACTACTGAAGGGAACATTTGCCTCAATGAGCAGAATTGTTGCAGCAGTGATGTTGATAATATGACTGAGGATAATCTGATGTTGGAAATATCCCAATTAAAGAAATTAGAAAATTGACCTGAGAATTGAAGAAAAAAAAAAGTGGGATAATGTAATATACTTGACAGGATAAGAGAAATAATCATTATAAGAAGATACAGGAAAGCACTGAACTTGGTAATAATAATAATAACAACAAGGTACTTTGATTAAAATCTAAGAAAAATAAAATTTGCACTTGCCGATAGAGTCACTATTTCTATCCTCCCAGGGGCAAAAATTAAAGTATGACAAACATAATAGAAAAATAAAAAGAAAAGTCAAAGAGATGGTGGTTCTTGTTGGAACTAATAATTTAAGTAGCAACAAATATAATATGAGAGAGGATGTGAAAGGTCTGTTTGAAGAAGCAGGAAAGAAATGTGAGAGTAAATATTGTAGGTTTGCTACTCAGATATGGCAGTATCAAGTTAAGAAGGAAGGCTATGATAGCAAATGATTCAATGTGCAGGCTGTGTAGAAAACACGAATGCAAGATTTTAGACGTGTGGAGTGCATTTGATGACAAAAAAAAAAAACTTTTATAAGAGGGATGACCTGCATTTGATTGGATTTGGCATCAGGAGCCTGGAAAAATTACTTATTGGGATGAGACCTAATACGGAGAGTCAGCAAAATTAGATCGCCATGGGATGAATAGCGAGAATTTGTGTGAAAGGTTCAGCAATGGTATGCAAACATAATAAAGATCCAAATGGCATTGAACATGGTTGTGTATCTGGTGAAGGTGGAAATATCCAATTTGGGCTCAGACATTTTGAGTATGTCTGAGGAGGGAAAAGAGAAAGTTTTACAACAAGGCCAAACAGATTGCATATTTAATTATAAGAAAAGTCCAGGTGGCAATTTGTTATGCCTATATACAAATAGATGACAACACAGCATAAAGTTATGCAGTTTGGCATGATGAGATTTCCAATGGCATGTTACATTAGTGGGATTATTCTACAAGAAACTGACGATGGCTAGCGATCTTGCCATAATGATGGATAGGAATTTGAAATTCAAAGGTCACGTAGCAAAAATCTCAAATAATTGTGATGTTGAAGTGAACCTTGACATGTAAGGATAAGGAAGTCACTTTGCCTCTTTATAAGGCCTTGATAAGACTGCATCTGGGTTACAGTGTGCAGATTTGGTCTCCTCAGTTCTAAGGGGATGAAGAAGCTGTGGAAAGGGTGCAAAGAAGACTTACAAAGATGATATTGGGATTATGGAATGTAATTGCGAGGGCACATTGACTACAAATTCTGGTTAACAGGAGAAAGAGGGATGATATGATAGTGGTCTATGTCTTCTGAATGGATGTTATAGGAGATCATCTGATGAAATTTTTCATTATACGGAAGGTGGAAAGAGAATATAGGGCATCCATGGAAGTTAAGTTTGTTTGTGGTTAAGAAAGAGGTAAGAGCTAGATTTGTTTTCTCACAAAGCAGTGATGAGTGCATCTAGTGTGAATGGATTTAAGGGAAGGTACACATTACCCAAACAGCTGGTTTGGTTGATGTGTAACCTCCCTTGAGTCCCTGGAGGTCTCATAATAGTAATAATAATTTAGAGATACTAGTTAAGTTTAAGCAAAAAGAGAGAGAGAGAAAAAAACCTTATCACCTTATAATTGAGTATAATTGTAATTTGTAAAGAGAGGAACATTCCTAATAAATTAATAGGTAATAATTTTCTAATAATTAAGGGAAGGTACACATCACCCAAACAGCTGGTTTGGTTGATGTGTAACCTCCCTTGAGTCCTTGGAGGTCTCATAATAATAATAATAATTTAGAGATACTAGTTAAGTTTAAGCAAAAAGAGAGAGAGAGAGAAAAACCTTAACACCTTATAATTGAGTATAATTGTAATCTGTAAAGTGAGGACCACATTCCTAATAAATTAATAGCTAATAATTTTCTGGGATTCAATTTACACCAATGACTGCTTTTCTTTCTGTAGTGATTTTGGGAAAAACCCACAAATTGTCAGCTTTGTTGGGAATCATGTTAGTATTCGTCGAATTGATGGCTCACTAGTATCAACAGCAGTGTCTCCTTTCCCTTCTGTTCTTCATGGCTATGTTTCTTCTTCTCATTGGGATGATGCAATCAGGCTTTGCAGATTTGTTAAGGTAAATTTTAAAAACAGTAATCTTAATTGCAAATATTTTAATGCTCATTTTATGTAATATTATATTTAATATTAAATATAATATTAAATAAAATAATAGTAAATTTTAAAAAAGTAACAGGCCAATTTTAAAAACAGTAACCTTAATAGCAAATATTTTGATACTATTTTTATATAATATTATATTTAATAAAATATTATTGTTTTATGTAACAAATATTGCATAATATAAATATTATTTGATATTATTTTCATGTTAATGGACAAGTTTAAAACTTAATCACAAATAAGAGTTTATATTCAGGCATGGAATACTCTCTTTTTAATATTATCATAATTTTATCATATAATCTTCTGATGCTTTATCTTATCTCTATAATATAACTTTTTTAACCATCTTCATCGAAAAGTCATGTATCTTCATGATTGGAGAGATTCTGTTGTTATCTGTTGGACAAGCAAACAATTACTCTTATTTGCTTCTACTTAGGCATAAATACGAAAATGCAAATTTGCCATCTATGATGGCTGATTACTTTTTGAGCCTCTATACATCTTTCTGCTTGGGTAAGTGAAAGTAGCTAGTCAAATAGGCAAGTGAAAATATTTAAAGAATAAAATAAAAGTACTAAAAAAAGAATGTTTAACAGGGAGTGGAACCTTCTAATGTGCATACAGTGCTGAAAATCAAAGGATGTGCGTATTTAAGATTTAAAAAGATGAAATATTATACAGTAATACACACACACTGACATACACGCCACTGCAACTCTAAAAAGTTATCTGTGAATGTTATCTGTATACATGCTAAAAGCATCAGTGATAAGAACTGTACATCCCGTCATATTTAGCATCATGAAATATACCCATGGTTCTCTGGCAGAGTGGCTTTGCTTGCATTTTTCTGGGAAAAGGATTTAAGATCATCTATGATTAGAGACCTTTTGGCCTTTTTCCAGGCTGGACTCAGTCAGCAGATCTTAGATGGAAACAGCAAGGTTTTTCTTTGGCTAAATAAGCACAGTCAACTGAAAATATTTTCAGATAAATATACATAGGCTGCTGAAAACTACAGCCACCAAACAGCTGAATACTTACTGGCCACAATTCTAGTTACATAAAAGTGAAAATGAAGAAATTATCTGTTTATTCAACCATTGTATCATTTTTACAGATATAAGTAACACAATATACACACCTACCAAACCATGTACTTGAATTATAAATTTCTGTAGCTTTGAAAAAAAAAAAAAAAAAAAATTATTATTATGAATAAGCAATACATGAGATGAGATGAGAGTCTTATGAATCTTTATTCTGAGTTTTTTCATTTCTGAAATAGTAATTGGTTATAAATACTTGCAGGATGAAGCTCTCTGGGCATGTTTGGCAGCAATGGGCACAGCAGCACGTGAACTGAATACTGCTGAAGTAGCTTATGCAGCAGTTGATGAGGTAAAGAATAAATATATTTATCTTCTTATATCTCAGTAGCATTATTATAAATAACATTAACACATATAAAGTAGCATAATCAAACTTAAATTTCCTTAAATAATTGATTAGCATTGAGTTATTGAAATTTTATCATAAATCTCAGGTATAAATAGTTTCAGAATAAAATTCCTATTCCACTTCTCTTTAATTTGTCATTACAGGCTGACAAAGTTCAGTATATTCAATTTATTAAAAGTTTACCTATAAAAGAATGGCAAAATGCTGAGATGGCATTATTATGTGGAAATTCTAAAGAAGCTGAGGCTATCCTTCTTCAGGCAGGCTTATTATTTCAGGCTATTATGATGAACATCCATCTTTTCAGGTGGGATAGGTGAGTTAATTATACATTTCTTTTACTAGTATTTTATTTCAGTGTAATCAATGATTACAATAGTGTCATCATTGTAAACAAAGTACATAACATGTTATCCCATTCATGTGCTGTCTCCTATCTAGGAGGTTGACTACCATGATGTGACTCATGGTTAACTATGGGCGTAACGACATGTGGTGAGGACCCTATCTCTTCCACCTATTATAACACATTATAATGATGTTATTTAAGGAAATGATAATATACACTATATATTAATTAAAATAACTTGGAAATCATAGTATTTTCACAGTATTTAAGCAAAGTAAAATTGCCATCACCAGAGAACAAGGAACCAATTGATAGGTGCACACAAGGCTGAACAATAAAGGCAAGTCTTAAATAGCCCCCCCCCCCACTGAGCAAGGATGGATGTTCTTGGCTGTTGTGCTGAAGATCCTTAGAACTTCAGCCCAACAACCTCCTTGAATGCATCTGCCTGTGTGTGTGTGTGCGCGCGTAAGTGCATGCACAGTTGTAGTGGTTGCTGTAAACTCAGAATGCCAGTTATCAGGTTGGTATGTAATCAAGTATCTAGGAAAGGCAATACTTTTTTTTTCTCTCAAGATGAATTAGATCTTGAGGTATTGGCTATTAAGATGTGTTAAGAGCCTTCAAGTCCTATGGCCAAATGGAAAACACTTCATCTACCTACTGTTTGACTATGCTATGTCATGTCATATCCCCACGTGACCCAAGGGCACAGAGGTCTGACATATGTCAGTTTACAGGCTGAAGTTAACCTTGTGAGAATGGCCAGTCCTCAGCAGAGTGACAGCAGCATCGAACAATTGTTCCCCTTCCAACTATTAACCACACTCAGACTTGCTTAACTTTTTGCGTGAGTCATTAGTAGCAGAGACTCTACTAATCAACCAACCTTTGCTGGCATGCTATGCTATATAGATGAAGTGTTCTCCAAGTTGGCCAGTCTAAAGTTAAAACTTTTTTTCTTCAAAGATTTCTATGTAATAGTTTGCCAATAGAGAGGAGAAAGTGCAGATCCTATAACTGTCTCCTCTATTTGTTCATAGAATTTTCCTTGCCAAATAAAATAGCTTGAGTTCATGGAGAACTTAAGAAAAGGCTGAGATATCGGTTGGAAATTCTGCTTGGATAAAGTCTAAGGTCCTTAGGAACATTGCCATCTTAATTTTTGTTTTAATGTGGCTTCCACGATATATTTGTAAACCTATAGTACATTCATGCCATGGGCAGCTAATAATTTTTTCTATTTTTTTATTGATTTCATAATTTTTTTGTATTTTTTTACTTATTTTTTACATGGTTCAGAAATCTTGTGCTAGAGACCAAACAGAGCAGGGGGGGGGGGAAAGGTCTCACACCAGGTGATGGAATTCATCTCTTCCACCTAAAGGTAATCACAAATATCCATGCCCACAGCAGGATTGTGGATAGCATTTATTCATCCACATGAAAACTAGCCAAACATTTAGCAAAAGTGCTTACCCAGTATACTGGAACCTACTCGCTTTAAGGCCAATATAGAAAATCTCATATTCTAACACACTGACATAATGGTCAGTTTTGTCATCGCCTCTCTATTCACCAGTGTTTCCCTTAAGAAAACCATAGACCTTATCCAAGCAGAATTTGCTCTTAATATTTCAGCCTTGTTTAAGTTTGCCATAAACTGAGAGTGTTTCTTTTGGCAAGGAATATCCTATAAACAAATAGAGAGAACAGCCATGGGGTCCACTCTCCCCCCCCCCCACACACACACAGAGCAAACTACTTCATGGATACCTTTGAAGAAAATGCCTTAATCCCTGCCCCACACAGACCTACTGTTTGGCTCTGCTATATAGACAACATGGTCTCCATTTGGCCACACAGCTATGAGGCTCTTAACACCCACCAAAAGATCATCTTTATTGCCAGTTCCTCAAGATCCAGTTCACCTTGGAAAAAAGAAGAAAAAGAAACAAACATCCTCCTTTTCCTAGACACCTTGATTACATGCCAGCCTTAAGGGTACTTAGCATACTCAGTTTACTGAAATCCCACACTCATAGATGGATACATTCAGCAGCAGGCATTTCCCCACCTCCCAACAGTATGGGATTATTAAAAGCCTATACAACAGAGTAAAATTGATTAACTCTGTTATATAAAATATAATAAATTTAGTTTAATCCTTTATCCAAGTGTGAGCAAACAAAGTTTTGTACCTGAAAATGTCTTCAGGACTGGGGTAAGGTAGTACAACACCGGGCAACTCGTAGCAAAGGTGGACCAAGCTAACATCACTCCTATCTCAGTATCTCCCATAATGCAAAATACATTTCCTTGTGGATATGTATAAAGTTATGCATTAAGGGAAGGGCCACTACCCAGACTAGTTTCGACTTTTATTGAGATGTCTTCAGTGGGAGCCAGGCCCAGAAGTGGAGATATCAGTCAGAAGCAATAGCGAGGTCATCTTTACCTATAGGAGTTGCCAAAAGGTGTACCACCTTTTTATTAAATTACAGTCCTGAAGATATTTATACTGATGAAAAATAAACTTTCAACATCTGTTCTATAAAGTTGCATTCACAACACTTTCTTAGCCAATAGATGCAATCAGTCCTCACCAGATCTAAAAAAAATATTACAATATCAACACATTCTTTTTCCATCCAGAACAGAGGCTACACCAAATCTATTACCATCCCATATATCTGTGGTACATCTGAAATACTAACAAAAATCCTCAAAAAATACAACCTTGTAATAACTTATATAGACCATATGGCTACAATCCCCATCAAATCCAAAAATAAAAAATAAATAAATCCTAAAACTGTTTTGTTGTCTCCAAAATAGAGACATCAAATCTACCACCATCCACAGCACATCTGCAAAACTAACAAAAATCCTGAAAAAATACATCCTTGTTTCTGCTTACAGACCATGTAAAAAATTGTCATCCCTTATCTGTCCCCCCCACACACACATACACACCACCATCCAAAGAACAGCCCAGTTCCTAAACCTGCCTGGTGCCTTGCAGCTGTAAGCCGTCCTACTAGGGCCAAACAAGTAGGACTACCAACATCAGCATTGATAAACACAAGGATTATATCCTTTTCCACCACTAGAACCATTCAGGACTTACTGTAGTGGAACCTATGGTTCTAGTAGTGGAGACCCAGCACAGGATACAATGGAAAAAGGCTACCTTATTCCATTTAGATATGCAAGGCTTTTCCAGGAATCTGCCTCGGCCTTGAACTGCCTGAAATGTGGGAGGCACTTATCCATAGAACCTCAGAATAATAGTCAGGAACATCCATCCTAGCCCATCAAGAGATACTATTTATGACTTCAGACTTACTTTCGTAATTCTTCTTCTTCAGTCTTATTTACCCAGTGTATTGCTTGCTTGCACATATCAATTTGATTTTTATTCAAATTGTTATCTGATGATAACAATTTGAATTTGCTGAAAATGGAAATATTAATTAAATTAATATATAGTGTACATGGTAATATCCTTAAATAATATCATTATGGATTTACAAAAATAAAGAGCCAAAGGCTTCATTTCAGTGATGCAAAATTATATAAATTAAGTGGATATTAAAAAAAATCTAACATGATTTCAAAGCTGAATACAGAAACTATAAAAGTTATAAAAATTTTGTGCGAAAATTGACCAGAGAGCTTGCGGGAATACACCACTGCCATACCCGAGTTGCCCTGGCCGGACCTAATAGGAAAAGCATGAACACTAAAAGTGCCCATATATTGCCTTCTGTTGGTCCACTTTGATAGGTTTCACTATCATATTTATCATGTATACCCACACTTCACTGTGTAGGCATTCAACACGAAATCCTATGGAATAGGTCGGTTAATCCTTATTCCAGGAGTGTCTTATGTCCGTAGATGGGTATGTGTGTTCACAGGGCCAGTTTGCCTGTTCTGAGGGATTAAAAACTGAGTTTCCAGGTAAACAAAAACCCTCTACCTCTATATGAGACCGGCTAACTCACACATGAAAGAAAGAAAGTGTTCTTAGTAAGAATACATTGCAAGAATACTTAATAAGCATATATTACTGATTACTATACATAAATATAGAAAGTTAAATAAATAAATATATATATATATTATAGTATACAGCTATAATAAAATGTCGATATTTTTTTAATATTGGCATACTGAAATGTATTTTTAATCCCAGATTTTCTAATGCTGATTTGGTTTCAATGTGATATACACCCTCTGTCCAAAAAAGAAACCAAACTTTTGATAGAAAATAAAACACAGGCCAATGATAATTATTCAAATCATTTATTTCAATCAATATACTCTCCCTCAGCTTTGACACAGCATTTGGCACAGTCAATTAATTCGTTAAATGAGTCTTTTATATTGGTTTTTGGGATACTGTTGAGGGTTGTGATTACTGCCGCTTGAACGTTTTCAGCAGTGTGGTATCGCTTTCCTTTCATCGGCAAATGAAGTTGGGGGAAGAGAAAGAAGTCACAGGGTGCTAAATCACATGAATACGGCGAGTGATCCAACACACAAACTTGGTTTTTGCTCAAAAACTGTCTCACAATGTTCGGACGATGAGATGGTGCATTATCGTGCAAAAGTGACCAGCTGCCTGCATCACGATATTCATGCCGTACCCGACGAATTCTCACTATCAATCGCTTCAAAACTTCAAGGTAAAACTCACCGTTGACCGTTTGGCCAGGCAGAACGAATTCTTTGTGGATAATGCCCTTGGAATCGTAGAAACAAATCAGCATTGTCTTTACTTTTGACTTCTCCAAGTGAATTTTTTTCGGATACCCCTCTTCTGGTGGTCTTCACTCTGGCGCTGTGTTTTCATACTCAAAACACATCACCAGTAACAATCGTTTTCAAGGAAGTTTGAGTCCTTATGAATGACGGGATAATGGTGCTGGAGCATCGCTGGAATAAATGTATGTCTTAAGGGAGATTATGTTGAAAAATAAAAATAATTTTGAAATTATGAATTCATTTTTTCATTGTTAGGCCAAGAACTTTTCAGACCACCCTCGTATAACCTTAAAAGGTTAAAAAAGAAATACAAGGTTAAAAAGAAAAAAAAAAAATTACTGTAAGATTTAGAAAAAAAAAGATCATTTGATATGATCATATATTGAAGTTTCCCAGTGATTAATTTCCCTGGTTAAATATATAGTGTATTTAATATAATATATAGTAAATTTAGTATATAAAAAATATACTAAATGCAGTTATCCTGAACTGCATTTAGTATTTTTTTTAATATTGGCATTGCTGATTTGGTTTCAATGTGATATATGTATATATTGATATAAGAATTATAATCATTTTTAGCTCATACAGCTATTATTGGTTGCTTGTGAATTTCCCATAGTTTTTTAGTCATACACTGATTGTGATATAACTATATGAAATATTTATATTTAGCTTTATTTAGTGAATTAAATTTAGTGCTTTTTAATGTGTGTGTTAAATTTAAGGCCAGTTAATATTGCTAAGACTGATCTGAGTTAATTGGACAGCAGGCAAAAACTGTATCAGTTATTGATATGAAATACAAGAATACCTCGATTATCGCGATTCTCGATAAATCGAGAATCGCGATAATCGAGGTAATTTGATACCAAAATTCCAATTATTGCGCTCCCAATTCAAATTATCGTGGCCACAAGATGTAGCCCACTACATATATGCAACCAGTTCCATTCGCCACTCTCCAGGTATCGCTCTCTTATAGCGCTTCGTTTTTATCCAACGGCACCTGCTCACCGGTAACTGTCCGCCTTTGCCTGAAGTACATGTGGATATTTATTTTTCTTCTTATTTACCCCTACAATGAACTAAAAGAAACAAGGATGATATCAAGTCTACAGCTATCAAGAAGAAACGTGGAGTGATCAGCTTAGAAGATAAGTTGCATATGATAAATAAGTATGAAGCAGGCATAACCAAAGCCAAAATTGCAAGAGAGTACAGTCTAAATGAATCAGCTGTTTGCCATATTTTAGACCATGCTGTAAACTATAAGCAACTAGAACAAAGTGCATCGACCTTGTCTGGGTCCCAAACTATGAGAAATAGAAGCCATCTTATGATTGAAATGGAAACGCTATTGTCAGTGTGGATAGAAGATTTTTAACCAAAAGAGAATTCCTCTTAGTCAAATGACTATAAAAACAAAAGCATTGAATTTGTTTGAAACTTTAAAAAGAAAACAATTAGAAAGTGAAAATGATTTGGTGTCAGTAGTGGAAGAAACTTTCTCTGCAAGTTCAGGGTGGTTTGATTGGTTCAAAAAGCGATTGAGCATTCATAGTGTTCGTGTACAAGGTGAACTTGCAAGTGCCGATGAAAAAGCAGCAGCTAGTTTTCCTGGTGAATTGCAACAGATCATTGAAGAAGGAAATTATACTGATGATCAGATATTTAATGTTGACGAAACAGGCTTATTATGGAAAAAAATGCCCACTAAAACATTTTTAGCAAAAAATGAAAAATAACAGCCTGGCTACAAGGTTTTGAAGGAGCATGTAACACTTTTACTATGTGGCAATGCTTCTGGAGATTACAAGATGAAGCCTCTCTTTATTTATCGTTCACAAAATCCTTGCCCACTTAGAAGTTTAGATAAAAATTTTCTCCATGTTCATTGGAGATTCAATAAGAAAAGCTTGTATGACAAAAACTATTTTTGAGGATTGGTTTAAAAAACTGTTTTTGTCCTGCAGCTGAAAAGTATTGCAAGTCATTAAATATTGATTTTAAAATCTTGTTGATATTAGATAATGCACCTAGTCATCCAACAGCACTGAATTATTTGTGCGAAAATGTAAAATTATTTATTTACCACCTAATACCACTTCCATCATCCAGCCAATGGATCAAGGTGTAATCGCATCCTTTAAGGCATATTACCTACGAAGAACTTTTTCACAAGCAATAGAAAAGACTACAAGAGATGAAGCTATGACTTTGACAGAATTCTGGAAGACATTCAATATCAAAAATTGCATTGAGAATGTCAAGGAAGCATGGAGTGAAGTAACGTCTAGCAACCTGAGAGCAGCGTGGCAAAAGATTATTCCTCATTGTGAAAATGATTTTAAAGGATTTGAAAATGAAGTAACCCATGTTATCAATGACATAACTAAGCTTGGCTTCGATCTAGGACTAAAAGAAATTGAAAAGGTGATGTTCAGGACATGCTTCAGTCACATGATAAGGAACTGGATGATGAAGACCTAATTAACCTTGAGAGAGAATGTGCTTACGATGCTCAAATCGATGATAATGAAGAACAAATTGACGTGGCAATGGAGGAATTTACCCTCAAAGAAATGGATGAAATGTTTAGAATTGCAGAAAATTTTAAAGAAAAAATCTTGAATGACGATCCTAATCTCGAGCGATCAATGAAAGTTTGTCAGGAAATTGAAAATTCCGTCCATTGCTACCGAGTTTTATGCGAAGAAAAAAGAAAGAAAAAATTCCACCAGACAACTCTGCACCAATTTTTATCCAAGAAAGAATAATTGTATGTACTCCTTATATATAAATAAAAATTGAAGAATAATCTTGTTTTTTCTAAATGAACCTTCATTTTTTACTTAACACGTTTAACACATTTCTTTTTTACTTCATATATAAAATTTAATTAATAGATTTCAAAAATCCTTGGCAATGAACACCCATTTTACATGCATTATTTATCCCGATTATTGCGGTATTTTTCGTGGCAACAATAACCACGATAATTGAGGTATTCCTGTATATACATAAATTTACTTGCCATTAATTAATCTGATGACAGTTAAAGTGCATAAAAATATTCTTATGAATTCAGAAGTATCCCCCCAAAAAAGAATAATTTATATATAATTGAATTGGTGATACTAAAGATATGAAATAATCAAATTTTAACTTATTTGATAACTGGTATAAGATCTTTTGATTATTCATAGTATGATGTATGAAATTTAAAATGATTAATTTCAACTTTATACCCAGAGATAAAACTATGTATTTTTTTGTTCAGAGTAAGTTCTGTTCAATGCAATTTGAAGCTTTGAACTCTGTAAAAATTATGCACTTTTCCATGGCAACTGATGACTATTCAGATTTAAGCATTTCTTCCTTAATTAAAATAATTACACATTTTTTATTAAGACAGAATTGAATAAAATAATAAACTGAACTTTCAATAGAAAATTTTTTATTTGTTAAATTAATTTATGTACGTCACGTTGTTTCAAGAAATTGATAACATAGACTAGATAGTAATTTAAAAAATAATTAATTATTACTTCCTGTATTTTGCCAAAGTTAATTATTACTTCCTACATTTTGCAAAAGTGAAATTGGCAACTTCAGGGATTAATGCATTGGCTATCAAACATGTGCATTCAGACGTACTTAAGTAACAAAGATGGAAAAACAGGAGAGATACAGGATGACCACCTATTGGCTTTGGTTGCGCTGAATGTCTTGGGATAGTTGGCGAGCTGCAGCAAATTCAATGAAAAACCTCTCAAATTTAAATTTGCTTTGGTGGAGTAAGGTGGCTTTTTTCCAACAGATTTTTTTGCCAGGTGCCCAGGCATGGTTTGCTAATCCTGAGTGGCCATAATGGTGGAAATGGATGTAGTCCTGGTGCTCTGATATATGGATGTTGCCAACCTGCCTTTTTGGCCATAGTATGAATGGTTACAGCTGCACAGTTCCTGGTTCACTCCAGGTAAAACCAGAATCTCCTTACTCGTAGAAATAAGGAGATTCTGGTTCCAACGTATATGGCTCTGATTAGGCCACATATGGACATACAGATCTGGTCACCTGGTTTTCAAAAGAATGAAGAGATGTTTTCTGATCACTGGAATGTTAAATATGAAGAAAGGTTGAGACAATGCAATTTGCAGAGTGTATGGATAGGAGGAAGAGAGGTTATATGATAGAGACATACAAGTTGGTAAGGGGTTGTTATAGGATTAACGTTGAAGAGGTTTTTCATGAAATTATGGGAGATTGGGGGAGAACAAAATATTTTATTTGTCACTTTTATTTCAATTTTGCACATATTAATTTTTCATTTTTAACAATTTAACATCATCAAAAATGTTTGTTGCTTTTAGAAGGCATTTAAAATTGGTACATCTGTTTAAAATGATGTGTCCACTGAGAAATTTGTGTCTCATTGAAATATCACCATACGATTAATATGTATGCTTCAGTTGCTGCCTTACCATCTTTTCACAAAACTTAATGTACATACACTATGTAATTTTTAACTCCCAGACATCATGAAATACAGCATGCTGTAACAATACACTGATTTTTAGTAGTGATGACAAATGACTAATAGCATAGTATGATGTGATCCTGTTTACAGAAGTAATAACTTCTCAAGACACATAGTGCATGAATCATATACTTCCTAGAACAACTTAATGACAATTTAAAAGTGATAGTGCATTATCATTTGAAAAGATGCTGTGCTGTGCTGAGAAGATTAAATAAAAATTATTTACCAGATTTTCTGATAATTTTTTTTTCTTAGCCAATGCAACAGTTTGTGCAGTTACCTCATTTAAAAGAATAAATCATTTGAAACCTTGAAAATAAAAGAATTTGAAACAGAACATATTCTAAATATGTTAGTAGAAGTCAGCAATTTATTGCTTGCATTTGTAAATTCTTGCTTTCGTTTACTCTGTATTCAGTGCTGCTAAGAGCTTCAAAATAAACCTATACAAATGCTAAGAGCTTCAAAATAAACCTATACAAATGCTAAGAGCTTCAAAATAAACCTATACAAATGCTAAGAGAGAGAAACATACATTTAACCTTGGTAGCCAGTTCAGTGAATAAATAATAAATGTAATTAAATTATTATTATTATTCGTGACACCTCCAAGGAGTCTGAAGACTCATCATGGAGAGGACACCTACTGTACAACTCTCCGTCTCCACAACTACACCGAAAACCTCTACTACCAATCACTTACATCAACGCCATCTACTTCCCACTGCCACCACAGCTGCATGAACATAATTAGAATCTTTTATATGCAAAATATAATGGTAGAAAGCTGGTTCCTGACATAGTGTATTTATTTATTTGTTTGTTTGTTTTCCTTCAAGTGTTATGCACATGTACAAAATACCAGAATTCATTGTTCCTTGGATAACATTTCAGCAACTACAAATTTTGAAGATTCCCTCTTCTTTTCTATATAGAACATATAATACTCAGCTGTGGCCTGAGCTACTTTGGCATTAATTCTAAATGAACTTAACATATTTTGAAGTTAATTTGGTTACTGCTATTTTTTTTCCTCTAAAAGTTGCACTAAAATTTTAAAATTCATATCACATAATGTCTGACAATAGAAATCTAACTACTTTTAAACCAAGATTATTTTAGGTGATTCTTGTTTTAATTTTTAAATACAAAAATTGTCACCTTATCATTGTTTATTTATAGAGCTCTTGATCTTGCACTTAAACATAAGTCTCACCTTGATATAGTATTGGGGTACAGGCAGAAATATCTTCAGAACCTTGAAAAAACAGAAACTAATAGAAGATTTATAGAATCTGCTAAAGAGGTAATATTCATTCAGTAAAATATTTAATTAAGACTATAATAATTTTTGTATTGCATGAAAACTCCTAGGGAGTTTTTTATATTGTAGGAGACTCACTCTGCTCACACATTACCACCCATATCTATCAATGAATTTAAGGAAAGGTATGATAGGTTGTGTGTATGTGAACAAAGCAGTACTCCCATGGTGAGTTCTTGAATTTTCTGGAGTTCCTATAAAATTCTTTTATCACTTTGCCTCTATTATATTACCTCTCTTCAGCCTGTTCACTAGAGTTTATAACTAAATTCCTTTGATCTTCCTTATATTCAAAATCTTGGAGTCCTAATATCATCTTGGTTACCCAGCTCTCTATCCTCTCTACTACTTCCTGATCTCTTCAGGAACATGGAGATGAGATCTGAGTACACTACTTTAGATTTGGTCATTACAAGACTGTGTAAGGAGCACCTGATCTCCTATTCTAACATGTCATTAGTGTCTGTCATTTTCAATATTTTCTGTGTTATTTTTAATACCTTTGCAATGTGGCCACAAAAAATTTCATTTCCTCTTCATCATCAATCTATGCCTGCCAAAATTTTTTCAGCCTAAAATACATAATTTTTCATTTGGCAACATTGAACTGTTATCTATTATCATTTGCTCATTGTTTTCAAGTATAAGTCATCTTTCATATAAAAGTCCTTTCACTCATTTGCTATCATAACTCTTCTCTGTTTATGCTTATAATAATCTTGACTCTCCTGTTTTTTTTTTTGCTTCCTATCTTTTATGTTTTCTCTCATTCTGTTCCTTATCACTATTCAAATCATTTATACCGCTGAAATAATTTGTACCTGCTATTAGCTCTCTCTCTCTCTCGCTGCATTCCAACTCCATTAGCAAAATCTTGAATCTTATCTTTCAGAAGACAATTTTGTTACTTTTTTTTTCAAGTACATCCTTAGTCACAGAATTACCATACTATCTTATTTCTCTCCTTCTTACACTCTTTCATATTCTCCTTTATTTTCCCATTACTTCATCCTTTTTCTCATCTCTATTATACCATTCATCACTTATTTTATGTCTTCTCAGGCATATGCTATATTTGGGTATAAAACATAGCATATGATTGTTATTACTTTCTTGCCAATATCCTTATCCATTTCCACTTTATACTTTATTCATATTGCTGAGGTTTTCTTGCACTGATGCTCACATGTTCATGATGTTATCATAACATATACTATTGGAACTTTTTTTTTTCCAGAATTTTTGGCTGTCTCTCTGTCATCATCCAAATGCTACCACCTTTGTTCAGTAATTCTATAATATTTTCATAATTTGTAATTTATTGTTTATTATATTATTTATGATGTTACTTCTTTAATCTATGTATTTCCCCTCTTACTTCATTATTTTCATAATTGCTTGAGTTTGTACAAAATGACTATATGCTCTAATCTCTAACTCACGTATAATACTATTATTTGACTTTAGTCCTTTCGTAATCTACTTAGCTTACTTCCCCCCCCTTTCAATGTCGTAAAGTATACTCTCACACATGCTAGTATCGTAGCGTTGTGTCCCAATTTACGATTCTACTCTAATCTTACAAATTCCATTTATCTATATTCTTCTAACTTCTATGCCCGAGATTTTACCAAAACTTATACCAACATCTAAGTTATTGCTCCCCGTAGTACCCCTAATATTTGTATTTATACTGCGCCTTTTGGGATATTTAGTTTAGGATATTACATACATAAACAAGGAGAAAGAACTCAGATATATCTGAAAGTGTAACTATCGCAGTCGTGACACTTAACTCGATTCTCAACTTAAATTTTCCGCGTGACTAAGTACAATATTTTCAAGTGGTTATCAACTGCACCATTTATGTTGTCATAAATAGGGAGAAAGTCAATCTCGAATATATCTCTTAGTATTTAAATATTATTGCAGTCGTGACTCTTAATCTCTTTCCTCAACGTTAAATTTCCTGCGTGATTAGGTACGATGATTTTAAGCGGTGCATTGGATTAGCAACACCAGACAACTCTTTTATCATTGAACAAAAGGTTTATTAAATTTCTAAACATGGTACAATTCAAATACTAAACTAAAATACTTATAGACTAACATTAAATCATTACAAGCAATATGGCTATTTGTGATTATGCCGCCATACACATTAATTCATAAATTCACCTGATGTGAACAAATTAGATCAATTCACACTATCTGATTTTTCATACTGAAGTAGATTGACAAATTATTCACTGCTAACACATACTTGTGACATTTCAATTATTTTATACATTACATTAGGCATTCAATTCTTAGGATACGTAATTACTTAATTCACACTATTCCATTATACCGTTATTTGCACCAACACACAATTATGTCATTTAAATATCTTGTGCAATATAATAGACATGCAAAAATACCTTAGGACTCTAAATCATTCACAAATCTTTAACACTAGTCAATCTACACACATACACATTCTAACATATACTAAAGTCCTAGTATAACTTCAACAGTTCTGTATTGGAATCACGATACTTTTCACAGACAAATTTCTAGCTAACATAGGTTATGATTTACAGTACCTTTCTTGAGCTCTTCGTATGGGCCTTTATTCTTTTCCAAACGAATCTCTGGTATAACTTCTCGTAACTCTGGAATACTTTAACACACATATATTTACTCTACTATCAGCAACGAGGACATCGATTTCTTTACAGCTTTCTGCTTTGCGTAGTTATCACTAGCATCGAAACGAAGAAGATCCCTCCTTTTCTAGGACTCTATGGCAATTTTTCCTTTGCTTCCTACTCAGGAAAACGGGAATCGAAATCCCACTCACTTTCGTTTCCGTGTTGTGACGAGGAGATATCACCCCTGTCGCCACTCAGGAAAACCCCGTGAACTCCACCGGAACCAAAACCAAACTCCAAGGCCAAAAGCGACTATCCAAAAAAAAAAAGTCCTTTCCAGGGGATTACTAACCCTTTTATAGCTGCTCCCCCTAACGGCACCTTTTCTTACTTCCTTTCTCCTCCTACTTGTTTTTTAATCATCAACCAATTAGGGTGGCGTTTTCTCGCCAAACGTCATTTAATCGGCAAGCCCGTTCTCAATGTTTCAATCCGGGGATCGGCCCTTAGCGATAGCTTTGCTTTTCTTGTGCTAGCCCGACTTAATCCCCTTTCAAACTTTTTCTATGAATTCTACTTAATAACTTAATCTCTCACATAACGTATTTTATGACTCACCCCTTTCAACTTATTTACTTAACTCTCTCATTTTTAATCGTATTACAATATTAATCTATACTTTCCTTTGTTAGCTACTTATTTAGTTAGAATTCCTTATTTTAAGTCATATTACAATATTAATACATTCCTTCCTTTGTCAGCTACTTTAACAACAACCCTTACATTTTATACATATTACTGGATGCAAGAAATTTTCCATTAAATAATTCATTTTTTTATGCAGGGGTTTTAATTTATGATATTTATTCTTCATGTTACACCATGATAGCTGAGAATACTATATTCCTAAGATATCAGGTGTAACAGTAGGCTTAGGAAAAGCCTCTGGCTGGGACTAAATCCTTAAATCTACGTTGCTATAATTCAAATGTATTAATCCTTAAAAATTTATTTTTTGTTAATGACTGTGCCATGGTCATGTAAAAGAATTTTCTATCTTTCCTTTATGTACAAGAGAATATTTTAGCTAAGCACGTACGATAACCCTTAAGTCAATTTTATCTCATGCAACTCCAAATTACTCAGTTGGGACTATTACTTCACTTAGGTCAGACACAGGTATGGTTTGTTTTTATGAGACAGTGCATTGGCTAACAAAGATCAGACAGGCTATTAACAAAACCAAACATGTTTATTTTAGCTTAGACAATTTATATACAAAAGTTATGAGACATGTCACACACCTGATTCTCCACACATTCATTAAAACAACTCACTTAAAGCATTAGACAAAGAGATTATTTATGCTTAACTTATTAGACACGTGGATGGATTTTAGCACACATAACCTTACTCTCATTACAAATAATATAAGGCAAAATTATACTCTACACATTCTAAGCATTATATAACACAAGCATTATTCAAGTCTACAGTATTCTTTTAAGCACATTCAAACTCACGTTCGGCTTTCTGACCTCTTCAACACATTATGCCATTAGTTAAACAGAATCAACATCTATCGTCTGTACACACACACACACACACAATCTAGGCTATTAACATAAACAATCTACTTACAAGCTCACTATATCATGTACAGTCCTGGATCCTAATGGGTTAAAGGTGAATTCCGCTGGTTCCCTTCTTAAACTTGCGATCGGGCACTATCCGACAGTAGTCGCCTGGTGATTTCCTCCCTTGTAACAGTACTGCATTTCTTCAGCAATGTCTGGAACTCATTCGGCTGCGACAAATCAGCACTCACATGGATCGGTACATTCATTGAAGAATTTTACAGAAGGATATCTTGAAATATGGTCTCTGCTGCCAGCAAATTCTCCATGATCTCCAGGACTACTGCTTGTGGGACCCTGACTCTTCCCCTCCTCAAAAAAAGCTTGCTACAGGAACAAAAAAATAAGAGAGACCTCTTTCGCTACTCAATCTCTGCCTTTTATATCATTTGCCATCCCTTGGCCTTCCTTCCAAAACTTCCCGGATTTTCTGAAGGCTCCCTTACGTCACCCATGCTTACATTAGGTTTTGGCAGCAAAACTCATATAATCCGGTGGCCCTTGAGACTGTTGTTGACCTTCAGTTTACTAGCCTAATCCCGTCTGATCTTTTTTAGTTACAATTGCTTGTGGTTCTACATTCAGTTATTCTAACATTATATTACAAAATTTATTACATCACAGTAGGTTATATACACTTTTATTTTTAAGTATTTTATGGCCCATGTAAAATCTACATACGTGAAAAACTTTCTATATTTCGCCACAAGAGATTTTACAGTTCTGTAATAGATTTCACGGTTTGATATGAACACAGATGATTAAGAAAATAACTATTTATTAACTTAAAAGCTAATATTTTGCTGGTATTATATCCAGCATCTTCAGAGCACACAACACAAAGTTTGTTACAAATGCAAAACAACCACAATCCGGTGTAACAGTGGGGCTAGTAAAAGTAATTGCAGCGTGCAACACAAGACTAAAGTCCTAATATGGCGCCATCTAGGTTTAAAAAAAAAAAAATTCAAAGTTTTGAAATAGTAGTCCAAATGATAGTCTTAGAAAGTTTGAAAAAATGAAATAAAATAAAAGTAATAAATATTGATTTGGTCTTAAGATGACTGTCTCCCAAATCTTTGGTAGATTTATACAGCCATACTTGTTAAGGTTTGGAGTATGTTTTAAGGCTTCTGTTGATTCCAGGAACAACCTCTCTGACTTGTAGAAGCTTCTGTGCATTATTTTTGTTTCTTTCCAATTGATCCTGTGTGCAGGGGTATCCAAAGCATGGTCTGCCAGACCCGACTTGCCATAGCGAAAGTGTCGGATATATTTTTTGTGTTCACTGAGGCGGGGTCCACAGTTCTTCCTGTCTGTCCATAGTAGGCTTGATGGCAAGAACAGGGCACTTCATAGACTCCTGGATGTAATAAAGGAGTGCATTTGTCCTTAGGTGAATGGTTGAGAGTTGCTAATTTTACATAAGGTTTAAATACTGTGCGTAGTTGGTGTTTGTTAAGCACCCTAGATATCTTTTCAGATGTGTGCCTTTAATGTATGGGATGGTGATAGTTTTGTTGTAGTCTTCTGTGGTAGATAGAGGGGATTTCTGGGTAGCATTTAGTATGTTATCTATTTTATGGGGATTATAACCTTTGGTTAAGAAGGTGTGTCATAGGTGAGAAAGTTCAGCAGTGAGAGCAATGTCATTGGAACAGATTGCTCTAGCTCTATGGGTTAGTGTTTTTAAGATACCATATTGTTGAGAAGGGTGATGGTGTGATTGTTTGTGTAAGTATCTCATCATATGTGTGAGTTTTCTATAAACCGAAAATGATAAGGAACCTTCTGGAAGACGTGTGATCAGTGTGTCCAGGAAGGGGAGGCAGTCATTTGGCTTCTAGTTCCATTGTAAAGTGGATTTTAGGGTGCTGGCTATTTAGATGCACTAAAAATGTATTCAATGTGTCTGGGCCATGTGGCCAAATAGCAAACACATCATCAACATAGCGTAGCCAGAGACTAGGTTTGAGAGTGGCTGTGTTGATAGCTAATTTTTCCAGATGCTCTATATAGAAATTGGCTAGGGGGGGGAAGGGGCAAACCCATAGCTGTCCCATCTAATTGTTTGTATATTTTCCCTTTCCAAGTAAAATAACCTGCCTGTACTGTGAATTTAAATAGCTGAAATATATCTCGGGAAAATTGTGAATTTAGTAAGTTAAGTGTTTCAATCAGGTACATTAGTGAATAATTATTATTATTATTATTACTCAGACCTCCAAGGAGTCAAAAGACTCATCGAGGGAGGTCCTTCCTAAGACATAAGTCTGTCAAGACTCATCGAGGGGAGGTCCCCCCCTGAGAAACACAAAGTTTATCATACCACTCTTTAAAGTCACTGACCGTTCTCGCTCCCACCACTCCATCAGGCAATGCATTCCACGGCTCAACCACCCTCCACACAAAGAAACCACTCCTTACCCTCTTGCTCACAGTTTCCTTTCGTAACTTCCAGGGATGGCCTCTTGTCATCACTCCTTCCCGCTGATCAACCAAGCGAAAGAACTCCCCAGTGTCAACCCTGTAACCACCTCTCAACAGCTTAAAAGTCTCAATCATATCACCTCTCCTTCTTCTATCCACCAAACTCTGCAGTCCACATTCTCTCAGCCGATCCTCATAACTATCCTTGTACAGTCCTGAAACCATCTTTGTCATCCGTCTTTGTATCCTTTCCACAGTTAATTTATCCCCTTCAAATCCTGGGGACCAAATCTGAGAACAATAGTCCAAGTGTGGTCTGATCAGAGACTTATACAACGGAATGATAACCCTCTTATCTCTGCAGGTCAGTGTCCTTCTCATAATAGCAGCAATCCTCTGTGTTACCTTCACCACCTTTGCAATATGTCCCCTAAACTTCAGGTTTCTATCAATCATCAACCCCAGATCTCTTGTCTCCCCTACCTCCTCCAGTATAACTCCTCCCATAGAGTATGCAGCATCCCATCGATGTTTCCCAAACCTCAAGACCTTACATTTTGCTGCATTAAACTGACATCCCCATTCATTTGCCCATCTATCTAGCTTATTTAAATCCTCTTGCAGGGCTACCACATCTGCGCTATTACTAATAATCCTTCCCAGCTTCGCATCATCCGCAAACAACTGAATATCCCCCTGCAATCCACTGGCTATGTCATTGATATAAAGGTTAAACAATATAGGTCCTAGTACTGAGCCCTGTGGGACCCCACTTGTAACCCTCTGCCTCCTGGAAACTGCTCCACCATACACAACTCTCTGATACCTATCAGACAGCCAATCCTGAATCCAGTTGACCAATCTGACATCCAGACCCATGTGCTGCAACTTAAATATCAGCTTATCATGTGGCACCCTGTCAAATGCCTTCGCCAAGTCTAAGAAAATTGCAGTATATGCCTTTCCCTCATCTAATGCTCTTGTAACTTTATTATAAAAGGCTAGCATATTGCTAAAACAAGAGCATCCTTTCACAAATCCATGTTGATTCTCACAGATAACATTACCCTCATCTGCCCAATGCTGTACACAGTCCCTCACTACTTTCTCCAAGATCTTAACAACTACTGATGACACACAGACTGGCCTATAATTAGACACTTCCAGTCTGTTACCACCCTTATGCAATGGCACTATCTTACCTTCCTTCCATTCCCTGGGCACCTTTGCCAAAGCCAGACTTTCATTGTAAAGCCACGTTAAAGGTATTGTCAATTCGCTAGCACATTCTCTCAAAACTCGTGGCGAAATACCATCCAGTCCCACATCTTTACTGACATCCAGAGTACTCAGTATCTGAAACACACTCTCCTCCTGTACCTCCAGACCTCGTACCAGTCCTATCCCTCTAGCATTAAAACTGACTCCTCTAGGATGAAATACTCCAATAAAGTGTTCATTGAACAATTCCACTATGTCCTCTGCATCAGTCACTCTATTCCCATTTTTATCCCACAATATCATTCTTCCACAGTCATTTCTCCTCCTACTGGCCACATAGCTAAAAAATTCCCTAGGATTTTCTTTGGATCTTAGGGCCAATCTCCTCTCATATTCCAGTTTCGCTTTCCTTACCACACGAGTCACTCTTCTGGCCTGTGTCTTATATTCTTCATGCATCTTATCTTCACCTGTCTCCTTATATCTCTTCCATAGCCTCTTTTTCGCATGCAGTTCCTGTTTAATGTTGTTTGTCATCCACTTTACTCCAAATTGCGCCCTCTTCTTCACTCGTGGTATACAACTTACCATTGCTGATAACAAATATTCTTTCACAATTTCCCACGCACTGGTGATATCCCGGCCGTCCAATTCCTCCCTCCATGAAACTTCCCGAAGTTGACGTCTAAGACTATTATAATCACCTGCCTTATAATTCCACATAAGTTCCCGTCTCTTTGATACTCCTGCATGTCTATTCATTTTCCATGTCAACACCATATGGTCACTCTCTCCAACTGGTGGGAGAGACGTCAACTCAGTTATTATCAACTCTTCTGATGCTATAACCAAATCCAAAATTTTTGAACCTCTTGTTCCCTCTGTTACATGTTGCCTAAGACATTTGTCCCTCAAGAATGCTAGAAATTCCATTCCCCTATTGTTACATGCATCTTCCTCTCTCCAATTTATACTACTGAAGTTAAAATCTCCCATAACAATCATTCTTCTTGCACTTGCCAAACTTAGCTGTCTAAACATCTCCTGGTCCCCATCCTCTGTGCTCCTGGGTCTGTAGCAACACCCCACTAAATATCCTGTCTTGCCTACCTCTACCTCACACCAAATGAGGTGAATATAATGAGGTGATATCAAAACTCACCATTAGGTTTGAACTATTTAAGGTGTGGTTTTCTAAAATACTTTTTAGGTGGGTAGAATTTTTAACAAAAGAGGAAGAATTGTTTGTATAAGTGGTTAGTAATTTGGCTAAATGTTTAGCTAGTTGATATGTAGGACTGTTTATACTATCTACAATAGGATGCAAAGGGATATCTTGTTTATGTATTTTAGGAGCACCATGTTTTAATGTGCACGGTTTGAGTTTTTTGACAATTTCTTTTGGCCAGGAAGTGACTTTGTTCAATAACTTGCACACCTTATTCTTTTGTGAGTTGGTGGGATCTCGATTTATGATTTGATATGTAGACCGGTCTTGGAGCAGTGTATGCATTTTGCTTTCATATTCTGTTGTATCCATTACTACAGTGGCGTTACCTTTATCTGATTTTGTTATTGTAATGTGGTTATTACTGCATAGTTCTTTTAGAGCTATTATTTCTTTATGTGAGATATAATATTTTTGGGAGGCTTAGAATGGATAAGCATATTGGCCACGTCTAACCTAATATTATTGGCTATAGCTGGAGGCAAGTGGTAAATCCCACGTTCAACAGAAGCTATTATTTTGGTTTTAGGCACAATTTTAGGAGTAACGGCAAAATTGTGTTCAAGACTTAATACACTCAACTTTCTAAGACTCATTTGGACTACTATTTCAAAACTTTGAATTTTTTTTTTTTTAACCTAGATGGCGCCATATTAGGACTTTAGTCTTGTGTTGCACGCTGCAATTACTTTTACTAGCCCCACTGTTACACCGGATTGTGGTTGTTTTGCATTTGTAACAAACTTTGTGTTGTGTGCTCTGAAGATGCTGGATATAATACCAGTGAAATATTAGCTTTTAAGTTAATAAATAGTTATTTTCTTAATCATCTGTGTTCATATCAATCCGTGAAATCTATTACAAAAATGTCTGACGAACACATAAGCCTATCCACGCGTATTTTACAGTTCATTCTCATCCAGTGGCACGATTAGATAAAATATGGATGAAGTTGAACTATAAAAGTTTTGTAACTTTGAGTTACAAAAGTAACCAAAACAGTACATCCAATAAGTACTATTCACCCAAAATAGCCACAAAAATGCACACTGCTTAAATATGCCTAAAAATGATGAACAATGATATTCATAATGGAATACCAAAACTGGAAGGGATGGGTTAGACAGAATTATGATAGTTGTCCTAATTGTAAGGAAAGTTGAACACTACCTTTATAGGTTATGCAGAGAATAAATAAGACAGTAAATAAATACAATAAATAAGACAGGATTCAATTTTACTAATGTTGAAATTAACAAGGTTATCCACTCCATCTGCCAATTATTTACCTTGGTAACACTATTCTAATTTCATTATTAAGAAATTTAAAAAATTTCTGCAACCACTGCTGTATCAAATTCATGGTATCCTGTGAAACTATTCTTCAAGCATCAGTTTGACTTTATGGTAATCTATACATAAAAGAATGTTCAGCCTATAGTATATTGGTATTATAAATGGCAGAAACGTTGACATTGAAGAACTGTTGATTGCACTCTTTAGGAAAGTTTTTCGAGCAGCCTCCCTACATGAGAAGGGAGACTGCTTGAAAAGACAACAGCAGAAGGAATGAATGAAGAGAAAGAAAAAATATTCTGTAAGTTTTGAGTTGAACTGGGAAGAGTATTGAATAGTTGTTGCATGTGTTTTAACAAATTTAGAGGAGGATGTGGGCATTACCAATGTCAATTCTGATGAACAGTAACTATGGAGATATTTGTTGGAAATACAAATATCTCCATAGTTACTGTTCATGTGCAGATTTGTGATTTGAATAGAAGTCAGAAGACAACATAATGTTCAGAGGCAAAATAATGCTTTGAGCAAAAGAGAAAACCTAATTTCTTGAAGGCTGAAGAGGCAATATTTTGTAGATTTGAGTATTGTCAAAAGTAAGTACTAGAAGAAAAGATTGGAGGGGGGGTGGACAATAAATAAGAATAAGACAGGATTCAATTTTACTAATGTTGAAATTAACAAGGTTATCCACTTCATCAAAGGGATTGGGAGATTGGAATTTACACTTGTAGAAATTGATATTCTGGAAGTCTTGTTGATCTAGTAATGCAAGGTTTGTGAAATGCAATGGAGTATCATCAGCAAAATTATGAATTGGTCAAGTGGAAAAGATTGTAATATATAGTAAGAAAAAAGAGCAGTGAAAAGCAGAACATTGTGGATTCCAGCACTGGCAACAGAGTCTGAGGATGAAGATCCATCCATCAGTAAGTATAATCTGTTACCGGAGAGAAAGCTGGCAGCCAGTGGTAGAAGTCGGAAGACAAGATCATATGATAAATGTTTATTTAAACAGGCTTTGTTACCAATCCCAGTTAAATGCCTTAGTGATAATCAAAGTTTGGTTGATAGGCAGAAAAGAGTGGGTATGATAGACACAAGTTCATAAAGGAGTTTTATAGAGTATATGCTAAAGAAATTTTTCAGTACATGATTAGGATAGGAGAAAAACAAAAGAGTCAATCCCTGGAAGTTATGTAATAGTGTGGTTAACAAGGGCACGAAGGCTTTGCTTGTACAATGGTGAATGAGTGGAAGGAGTTGCTGGTGGTGGTAGTGGTCACGAGTGCTTTTTGTTAGGGAATGAATTTAAGGAAAGAGATTATTGATATTGCGTGAATAATAGTTAGTGCAGGTTTCCTGTGATGAATCTTAGGAAACCATGGAAGATCCCATGTAATAATAAAGAAATAGAAAAGAAATTATCTTTTATTTGCCCTTAAATCTATTTATCGCAACTTCTTAAATCTTTTTAGTTGGAAAGATCTTGGTTTTGAATCCTGTCTTGATTAACTGACATAATACTTTGGTCTCATACCCTTAGTTTCTTTAGTGATCATTCTGACCAATAACTCATTCCTAACTTTTTGCCAATTCTCCATATACCTTTGTTCTCTATTCCTATTATTCTTAATAACTTCTAGTTTCATTTCAGCCCCTCTGCAATTCTGCATCAACACCAGCCCAATATATGTCTTATAGGAAAAACCTGGTAAATGTTATAAATTCTTTTTCTTGTAATCTAAAATCTAAAAAGAAGAGTTCTGGAATAAATAATAGCTCAAGTTTGTAAAACAGAGGTGTTGATTTCTAATCTTGTTTCTTGTTCATTAGTAATTACAAGAAACATGCAACATAACAGAAATCCATATACATTAAAAATTTAATTAAACTAAATTGATATTAACAATTTAACACGTATAAAACCAACAGTAATAACTTTAATGAATTAAAGGTACAAATATCTGAGGATTAAACTAAATTGAACCAGAGTACCTAATCACATATACAGGGTGTTCGGGATAAATTTGACAGTTTCGTAAGGAAAAAGAAAATCTTCTTTGTATCTATTAAATTTAATGAATTGACAAAAAAACATTACAGGCAGAGTTAATTACAATACTATCAACAAGATTTACTCAAAATAACCACCATTAGCATCGATCACAGCTTCAATTCTGCTTCGGAACCTCGAACAAGCTGATGCTACAGTCTCCCTGGGAAGGGCCGCAAAAACTGTTTTAATTTTATCCATTAACTGGGCTTTTGTATTACTGGAAGTGCGATTGGTGTCTTTTTCAACTGCGCCCCATACAAAATAATCCATGGGGTTAAGGTCTGGGGAGTTTGTAGGCCAAACATTTGGACTGGTGAAGTCGTAGAAATTTTCAGACAACCATTTTTGACTTTTCCCAGAGGTGTGGCAAGGGGCCGAATCCTGCTGCCATACATACGGCCTACCATTGGCTACCCTTGTTATCCAGGGCTTGACTACAGTTAGCAACTCCACGAACAAAGCCCGAATTCCAATGCCAGGGTTCTTCAGCACCTGTTCCTGCAGATTTGCGAGGAATTCTGCTGTACGAACGCAATCAGATCGTCTGCTAGGGATCTTTCTTCTTGCTACATCCTCGTAGTCACCATTGCAAGTCTCTAGTTCATGCCTGATTGTTTTTACTGTATTCAGGGAGCATTGGGCAGCAGTCGTAATATCCTTATTTTGATGGCGGGCACGAATCATCATGATACAAGTTATTCTCTTCCATGATTCAGGTGGGTTCCAGCTATCCATCCTTTCTGACATCTTGTATATGAATGAAGAAGGGTCCAAACTTTTAAATGAAGAGAAGTGTGTGTTAATACATGTAACTTACCGAAAAATATAATTAATTATAAATATGTCAAATTTATCCCGAACACCCTGTATTGCTAAATATGAAAATTAATTAGTATATTAATGAAATTAAAAATCATATTCTATTAAAAATACATTCATTGTGAATTAAATATTGATTTGGTTAATGTTATTTATTTATTAATAATTTCTTTGTAATAGGTGACTGTTGACTGGGATGCAATTAAAGCAAAAATTAATGAAGAATACGGTAAAGCAAATCAAGCCATTCCATTTGCAAGAAGATAGTTTCTTTCTGCCATAAATGAAAGATTATTTTGCTGTTTGATTTTAAGAAGCATTGTTGCACAGTGAGACTTATTTTGATCCCCACTCAGTGTGTAAAAACTACATAGATTTAATGGAGGTCACAGAAACTGTTACATTTGCCACCTGCATGTTATTTATTTTGTTTATTCATTTGTTATGTCATATTAATAGGGCTAGATTAATATAATTTAGAACAATATTTCAGCTCTAAGGTGGAACAAAACCATGGTGAGGTTATTTTATGTAAAAGAAGAACTGGCATTCACTTTTTAAATAGGATTATTATCATTTGATAAACAAAAAAGAATAATGGATGCTCTTAATACTGTTTATTCATATATTTGTCTACATCGTGATGAGTATGTTGTCCTACTGAGTGCATCCATGAAATAAATGAAATGCCTCTTTGAGGTCAGACCAAGTTGCATTTTTTTCTTATGTGAAGTTTTGTTTGCTGAATTTCTTATATATGTGTCACTAAATGCAGTTCTCAGCTTTTAATTCAACATGCATCACAGAATTTATGAATGTTTAACTTTTTCCCATAGTTTTCTTACCTTGCAACAGTGAGATATTGTTTATGAGATGAACAGGTGGGGGTGGGAGTTGGATATGGAAATATGTTATGAAATGGCTGTTATAAATGGAAATATGTGCAATTAGTTTTCTAGTCAATAACTCTTTTCACTTTTTTGTCAAGACAGCATTACTGCATTCAAATGATGTTATACACTTTATACTTCTACCTTTTTATATCAGCAGTTTATTTAAAACATTGTAACTGCACTTTTATAGCATCATAAATTACAAGATATTTTCACTTTCAACTAATGATCATAATTTATTTATTATATTAATTTCAGTTGAAATGTTTACATAAAAAGTCTGGTATATGAATATTAAAAGAAAATTTTATCTTCATATATAACTGCATATATACATACAAGAGGAAGTTTATAAAATTATTAAAAAGTTTGGGGTGATGAAATAGAATTTATTTTTCAACTTAATCTGTAAATATTTTTACACTAGTCCCAAGATTTTATCAAATTCTGGAAACCTTCTCCTTGAAATATGATATGGGTTGCTGTTTAAACCACTGACACATTTTCAATTGCTATTCACCAGTAAGTCAAATGAATAGAAATCACTCAGGGAAAGGTCAGATTGTGGATGCTCAAGCGCCCTTCCCCTCATCCCCAGTCATCAGTGGTCTCTTGAGTTGTATGTATTTTATAGGAGCTTGTATTGCTAGTCAACAGCAGACTGTACATCTTATTAGCCTGCATTGTTTCCTCTGAATTGAGTTCCTATGCTCTTTCAGAGGTATATAATATGATGCAGCATTTCGTCTCTCTCTCTCTGGCTTTTGTTAAGTGCGCAACAATGCTAGGACATTCTTGGAATACAAACAGTTTCCTTGTTAATTGCATAGCCTACTTTTTCTTGGGGGGGGGGGGGGGGGCAATGAAGTTTATGTTTTGCTACTGACAAACAAACCTATTTTGCAAGCAAGTCCTTTGTGGAACATTTTTTGTTTAGATTTCAGTTTACTGAGAACCCATTCAAAATTGGAGGTGAATGTGAATTGGACTGTGCATTTATATTATAGGCTGAACCAATGGAACATTCTGTGACACATGTCCTTAACTATATTTCAAGTTTATTGATTTCACTTAGGTTACAATTGTGCTAGTTCTGATTTCTACTGTAGGTCCTGACCTGACACTTTGAAAAATTTTTAACCCAGTTGTAAACAGCCTTATGATAAATGGTTCTTGCCATATACCAGAAGAATGTGTTTAAAATTTCTATTTAATTCTCCCACATTGTCTAACCCTCCCCACATACACACAGTAGTTTGGACATCGCAGAAAGAAGAAAAGCAACAACACCCAGAAAAAGGTATGTGTAAACTTCTCTTCCTTTATGCTACATATATTTATTGGTAAATATACATCTACAAATGCCCTAAGAATCCGTGAGTAAAAAAGCCAATGACATTTAAACAGGGGCACTCCTAAACAGAAGCAGGCAAAATAGGTGTAAATATAAGAAGCATTTGGAAATATTCTAGGTTAAATTTCATTTGTCTCATATAAAATGCAAAACAGTATAACTGTTCTCTGGTTGTATGCTCTACTTATAGTTGCCATCCTGTAAAGACTAACTATTAACTGACTAGCTATGAATAATTAATAAAGTGTACTAAATAACTGTTCTCTGGTTGTATGCTCTACTTATAGTTGCCATCCTGTAAAGACTAACTATTAACTGACTAGCTATGAATAATTAATAAAGTGTACTAAATGATCATAATCATTTAGTATTTATGTGACTGTTGTTTGTGTAGGACTTGCTGATTCTCCTCTTATAATCTGGTTGTAAGTAGTTTGCACATCATTCATTGTATCATCTTTATTTGTATGAAAAATATCATTTCTTAGTTTTTAAATTACATTCACCGCCCTCTTCCCACTTTTGTTCATTTTATTTTATTTCCATACATTTACCCAGTTAAATTTTTCTAATTTTTCATCAGTTTATTAAGTCACCAAATCCACTGTTTTTTTTTCTTTCTTCTGCTTAATGTAAGTTTATTTAAAATAAATTCAGACTAATTAATCATATTTATTGATGATTGCTGCAGCTAGTCATTTGAGAAAGTAATTGTCTTTTTGCTGTGAGCACATTTTTTGTAATATTTTATTTGCAATAAAATATGCTAATTTTCAAAGCTATAATTTTAACTTTTTTTTTTTAATTAACGGTTTTGATGTTAATTTGCTAATAATTTAAGTTGTTTTGTTTAGGCAAGTTATTTACTCATCTTCCACACAAAATGTTTTAATAGCTGTCATTAGCTTTCAACTGTGAAAGCTAATGACAGCTATTAGTTTTCACAGTTGAAAGCTAATGCATATAACTGTCAACAATTTGAGGAAAAGAATTCTTGAAGTGGCAAGGTGACAAAGCTCATTTGTTCATAATTAAGCAGTTTATCAATGGTTACAGTGTTCTTGATGTGATAAGTTGTATTATTTAATCATTACTAATTTGGAAAAATGAGAAATCAAAATAGTTACTATGCATCTCTTTCACTTTTCACTTATGTGAATATTATGAAATCTTCTGACATATCAAAATACTTTTACAGCACATTAAATAACTTATGGTAATGCACTGAAGGCAAAAAAGTGTTGTCACTTTCCCTCTGCTTATGTGTGTTTAATTTAGAATTAAAAATATCACTGTACAAGTTTGTTTGAACTATTATTCTGATATGACAGCACATCTGCTATCTTCTAAAAAGCTTTTATAAATTAAAAAAAATTAATATTCTAGGTTTTGAATGAAGCAGTGAAAGAAGGGAATAGCTGTATTAATCCTTAAAAATCACAGTTATAAATTAATGTGAATTTTGAGATAAATGTAGCTTAAAGCAAAATAACATTACTTTTACTGGCTAATGTAAATTAAATAAGTAAATTCTTATTACTTTTTATATTATGATAATCATAATTGAAATTTTTTAAGTGAAAAATTAAATAATATTAATACAACAAGAATGTTGTTGTTGTCTTTTTTAAAAAAGCTATTTAATAAGTATTCATGATTTTTTTCAAAAAAAATTAATTAACAATAACAAAACAACAAGTAATACATTTTATATAACCTATTGTAATAAAAAGTGGAATTCTTACAAAGTGTAATAAATATATATAAAAATATTATAGTGATCATGTGCTCTTAGAGGATATAAAGAAAAATGCAGGAAAGCTATGTCTAAAAGTAGTTAAACATATGAGATTATTTTGGGGGAAAAAACATTGATTGATATCATCATCATTAAATTTCTGCTGTGTACTCTCAAGGGATGGACAGGATACTATGTTAGTACTGCATGATTAAGTTTATTATTATTAGCTTCCTGCCAACAATGTTTTTCCATATTTACATGTTACAGTTAACTATCACAAAGCAAACCCATAAAAACCACAAGAATAGTTTGTTTTAATACACAGTTGGCTGTGTTAGCTTTTCTTTGTAATAGTATTTGTGCCATCAGCACTTTGGGACTTTTCAGTAGTTTATTATAATATGCTTTCTGATGTGAGAGTTGACTGTACTTGTCAGGACAGCAAGTGACCTTACCACCTTAGGTAAGTGGTATGGTTGCTTGAATTAAAAACAGAGATCCTAATTAATTTTAAATAGTGATTCTGCCATTGAAGCTAATATCTTCACATCTCTAATTTTATTCAGAACTCTGATAACTATGATTTCTAATCTTTGATTATCTGTTTCATTCCTAACCAGATTCTTAGATTCATAAGATAAAATTGGTTTAAATGCTGATTATTAATTAACTTAAGGAATTCACAACGTACACTAGAATATAAGTTAAATTAAACTTTGCCAAAATATTGGAAATATATATTAATGTCATGTTGCCATCTTCAAAGGAACTCAAAATAAAGACATGCATGCAGGCACTACACACAGTAAATGAGGATGAAGCACTGAAGCTAATGTTTCTCCTAAAAGTCCTGATGGTGCCACCTAGCGGACTGTGTAGCTATTCTTGGCTGTTCGGCTGAAGGTCTCCTGATGTACGTCTCCCAAATTTAGCACAGTCTCATGGAACCAAATTTGTTGAGGTTTGGCATGTTTCTTAAGGCTGAGGCTGATTCCATGAAAAGTCTTTCAAATTTGAACTTGCTACGGTGTATTATTGTGGCTTTCTTCCACCGTATTCTGTGGCATGTGTCCAGAGCATGGTCTGCAAGACCAGAGTGGCTGTATTGGTGAAAACAAATGTAGTCCTTGTGTTCTGATATTCGCTGTCCTGCCTGTTTGGCCAAAGTAGGACAGCTTACAGCTGCAAGGGACCTGGTATACACCAGGTAGGTCTAGGGGAAGTGGTTGGTCTTTAGTTAAGCGGATAAGGGATGCCAATTTTCTATATGGTCTGTAACAAGAGGTCAAGTCATGTTTTTTTTTTTAAGATTTTGGTAATTTTTCCGAGGTGCCTCGGATGTAGGAAATGGTGATGGATTTAGAGTAATCCTTGTGAAGGGGGAGGGTTGTGGTTTACTGGTTTCAATATTTTGGGGAGGGGGGGAATAGCAAAGTGTTGAGGATGTGATTTAGTTCAGTGGTTAGGACACTGTCATTTGAACAGATTAGTTTAGCCCTGTTGTATAGTGTCTTAATAACTCCATATTGTTGTGGGAGGGTGGGGGATTGTTGGTGAATGTATCTGCCTGTGTGGGTGGGTTTTCTATAAACTGAGAAAACCAAGGTTCCATCAGGCTGGTGGGTGACTAGTGTGTCTAGGAAAGGGAGGCTGCTGTTTTCCTCTTTTTCCAGGGTGAACTTGATTCTGGGAAGTTGGTTATTTAAGTGTGTTAAGAAGGAGAACAGTGTATCAGAGCCATGTGGCCAAATAGCGAACACATCATCAATGTAGCGAAGCCATATAGTTGATTTTTGTGGCGCAGAGTTTAAGGCATTCTCTTCAAAAGTCTCCATAAAAAAGTTGGCCAAGGGTGGGGAGAGTGGCGAACCCATGGCTGTCCCCTCTATTTGTTTGTAGAATTTTCCCTGCCAAACAAAATAGCCTGAGTTCATTGTGAACTGAAATAGGGCAGAGATATCGTGAGGAAATTTAGCTTGGATTAGGTCTAAGGTCTCTTTGAGTGGGATATTTGTAAATAAGGAGGAGACATCAAAATTGACCATTATGTCAGTATGTTGGAGTGTAAGGTTTTCTATGCTGGCTTTGAAGTGGGCTGAGTTTTTTATGTGTGATTGTATGTTGCCAGTATAGTGTAAGAGCACTTTGGCCAAATGTTTAGCTAATTTGTATGTGGAGGAATCAATGCCATCCACTATGGGACGTAATGGCACATTTTTCTTTATGTATTTATGTATTCTCTTTTCTCTTGAATATTTCTCCACATCTGGTCTATCATTGCTTGTCAGGAATGTATATAGCAGTATTTGAAGGTAGATAAAAAGATACCTGAAATGTAAAAAAGACATCTGAAAAGTAAAAATAGATGATCTTGCCATAAATACTGTTACAACTTCTGCATACTGCCCACAGAATTGCGTGGGCCTGGTTCCCTAAGTAGCGCTCTGCACAGCCAACATTCGTGTGTTTATCAGTAGAGAGTTGTCTGTATGGATTAAAATGTAGTAGGGAGATTATGAGAACTGTGTAGCAGTAATAGCACTTCACAAGGTTGGAATGCAGCCACCTGTTATTTTCAACACGCTAAAAACATTTGGGATCAGTAAGATGTTTATGTATAGACTATTATAGTGATACAGAAGATGTATCTGACCACTAAAGAACAGGTCGATATGGTGTGTTGGGATTCAACAGCTTGTAAGGGCTGTCAAGGCATGCCTCCACCATAATCCTGTGAGAACGCAGAAAGTGATGTTGCGAGAGATGAACATTTCACAGAGAACGATGTCACGTATACTAACTGATGACCTGGGGTGAGAGCCTATTTTCCTGCTCAACAATGCGTAAACCGCAACTTATGTGGCAGAGGATTATAAAATCAAAGGCACTTCTGATAGTATACGAAAAACAGACACAGAGATATCTTCACAGGTGAGAAATTTTCATTGCAGAATCATTTAACTGCCAAAACAATTCTATATCCCAGATGATCGCACAGCAGTGCCATAGCACCCAGGATTCAGAGAGGTCATCACCTCGTATCAGTGATGGTTTGGTGGAAGTGATGTATCAGGGGATATCCAAGTTGCATTTCTGTGAGAAAGGGGTCAAAACCTCTGCCAAAGTGTATCAAGACACTGTGCTGTGATATGACCCCTGAACAACATCTTATTTCACAGTAGGCAGTGGACCTTCCAACAGGACTCAGCCTTTGCACCCAAGATGAGGACCACACAGTTGGAGGCAAATGTGCATAACCACATATCACCATCTGATTGTCCATCTGGAAGTCCCGATCTGAATATGCATGTCATGCATGTGCTCAGAGCCAGTGCTAGGGTCTTTGCTGCCCACATGCAATGCCTATCTAAGCGCCCCTGTAACGATCTGGGCTTGTGTGGTTCTTTTACAATAATAAAAATTTAAATTATTTGAAATTTCTTAAATAAATTTTGACAGAACAGCCACACGTTGGTTCGCTAAATGTAATGAACTGCGGGTTTTGACTAAGCAGGATAGTTAAAAACCCGAATATTCAAAAAATTCTCAAAAGTTAAAGCAAATTTTGATAAAGCCACTTCACTTTAATCGTTGAATATAATGATACAGGGATTATAGCCTTCTCACCGACCCTAATTGCTAACAAAATTAAAATGAATTTTAATTAAAGTTAAAATTTATTTGAACTAAAGTTTAAAAAATTCTTTCATTTTACAAGTTACTAAATTCTTAGTAACTTGTAAAAATTCTTTAATAATTTTTATAAGTGAAACTATCTTTTAGGAAAATAAAAGAAACTCAAGATAGAGGAGAAAATAAGAAAAGAATTCTGAAATAATTAGAACATTTAACATAAGTATTCAAAAAATAACATCTGTACAGAATAACAGAAAATAAATTAAATTACATAAATATACTTGACATTTTTTTAAATTAAAATTTTAGGGTTTTTGATTACATATTTATAAATTAGAAATAATGGTCTTAACGTCTAATTCGCACATATATCATTTTCAATAGCTATTAACGCCAAACTAACAAGCCTTTTTTATGACATACTTGTTCTTAAGTAGGTTTTAAATTAAAACCTACTTTTAATCAATTTCAACTTGGAAAAGGAGCATACACTGCTTGCTACACTAACAGGTA
Source organism: Typopeltis vanoorti (assembly GCF_054136105.1). NCBI lineage: Eukaryota > Metazoa > Arthropoda > Arachnida > Uropygi > Thelyphonidae > Typopeltis > Typopeltis vanoorti. Next base: position 69,155,211 of record NC_143569.1, on the reverse strand, counting down.
AGGTTAATAGTATTCTTAAAGCAATTGAAAAGTTAGGGAAAGATAAATTATTGGACAAAATAAAATTAAGAATATCGAAAGGGTTTTTTGAATATTTAAATTATCCTTCCGAAAAATATCCCAGAAAGTACATAACTCGTTATATAATTCTGTTGCATTTACGTCTTTATTGTCACCGTCCTTCAAGAGAATCTCTAAATCATCATAATTTTTTCATAAATCTTCGTTATTAATTTGTAGTAATCTATAAAGAAATTGAAATTATCATAATATGTTTTTAGTTGTTCAAAACGTTCTATTAACGAACACATTGCAATGTCTAGAAGTGTATAAAACACATTCACTGTAAATTTATCTTCTGGCGATTGTGGCGTTTTGTCATGATGCTTGTAGTCAAATTGCCGTGTCTTCTTTCGTTGTCGGACTTTTAGTACCAGTTTTAAATTCTTGTTCTCCGTCCACTTCTTCACTCAGTTCTTTTGCCGTTTTAGAACTTCTTTAAAATTTGTATCTGATCGATACTCTTGTAAGAATATTTTTAAGTTTTCCATAGATTATAAAGCAAGTGTAATGTTCATATTTTTGTCTTGAAGCATTTTACTCACAGGATTTATTCTGTTAAGTAAATCATTCCCAGTTATAAGAGAGCAAATAAATTTGTAGTCATTTTATTTTAGCACATAATGTTTGTGTTTCATGCTGAGTTTCTTTATTAATATCTTCATTATTTAAAATTTCAAAAAGTGCATCTTAAATTTCTCGTAACTGATATTGTAGAGGGCGGATTGCATTAATTTTACTTTCCCATCGCGTATCTGATGGCTGTTTCAATGTTAATTTTTTTACGAACTTTATTGCCCAACGTTTGTAAGAGAATGAAAAGAAATTGTATATTTCTTGAATAATTGCAAAGAAACTAAATGTATCTGCATTCACTTTGGCTGAATCGTTAATGATTATATTTAGAGTATGAGCAGCACATGGCATGTAAAAATTTGCTCGAGGATTTTTGTTTAAAAGCAAATTTTGGAGACCATATTTTCCCCCTTTCATATTTGTTCCATTGTCATACCCTTGACCTCTCATGTCTTCCATGGGAATGTTCCATTTTTCCAGTTGTTCCATTATTGTTGTGCATAAATCACGTCCTGTGTAATCTGATATATTTGCAAAACGTAAAAAGTTTTCCCTGATTTTAACAATTCCATTGTCACAGGAAACAAAGCGAATAACAATGGTCATTTGTTCTGTTTTACTTACATCAGGTGTGCAGTCTAAAATTATGGAATAATATTTAGATTTTCGAATTGATAATAAAATTGTATCCTTGATTGCATTACTTAAAGTTTCCAATATTTCATTTTAACTGTCTTTAATCAAATAGTGTATTTGATTAAAGACAAATATAAAATGATTAAAGACAAATATAAAGACAAATATAATATAAAATGGAATAGCGGCAATTTAAAAAATTGCCGCTATTCCATTCATATAATTTATCAGATGATCTGCAAAAAGCTAATGTTGGCTACCAAGGAATTTTATAATTACAATCAAGCGTTCTAAAACACTCATCCAATGTTTCTTTTCCATTGAGTCTCTCAATCAATAATAGTTTTGTTTTTTAAATTTTTATCAACTTCCTTCCATTTTAAGAAATTTTTCATGTGAGTTAAACTAGTCTAATGTATATGCAAAGTTGTACTTACATTTCTCCAATCGTTATAGCCTTCTACAAGACTACTTGATTCAGTAGGTGCGAAAGGTTTGCAACAAAAGCAAAAAACAGAATTTAAAGTTTCAGAATAAATGAGCCATGTTCTTGGCACGAGGTCACCGTTTTCCATTTTTCAATTATAATACGTGTCGCCAAATTTATGACCATATGTATCTCTGGGATATATTATATTTTTCTTTTGAGCAGGCCCCATTTCAATTAAAACAACTCGTAATTTTTCATCAATATTTCCCCATTCACTGGATCTTCTAAATTTACAGAGATTAACAATGTGTTAGTTTCGTGGCCAACTACAACTAAATCTTCTCCTAACTGTTTTTCACTTAAATCATGGTCTTGTTATCTTGTTCAATAGTTGCAATAGTACTTTCATGTAAACTGGATGATGTGCACGGTTCTTCGACTCTGATTTCTGATGTATCGAGTTGGTTACAATCTGCATCAGAATATTTTAATATTTTAACAAATTCATTAAGAGCCCCAGTTCGTTTCTTAATAACTGCTTCTTTCGCAGCATGACGCATACGATTTTGTGCACCGGATAACTTTTTTTAAAATTTTTGATTCCATTTCTATTTTATACCCACAAGAAATTATTACACAACACGACACAGAGACGAAATAATAGTCCACATTGTGCTACTGTCAGTAGCCTACTGAGATGCGTAGACTGGTTAACTAGCAACAGATGTTTTGTACAAAAATTCGTTTCTGCACATATAAACCGTTCACCATTTCACTTTAGATAGACTGCAGTAGACACAACATTCTTTAGGCAAGCATTTAGCCTGCTCGCGCTATAAAAGTCGAAGAACCGCTTATGCCGGCCCTGCATGTGCCGATAGAGGAAAGGTTTATTCACTGTTGTTTTATGGTTTGACTAGGTAGATAACCAGCCGGCCTGGTTGTCCGAGTGGATAGTGTATCCAGTCTCCAGCCAAAAGGCTGTGGGTTCGAATTCTGCCATGGGCATAGTTGTTTGTGATTGTCTGTGAAAATACCAGTGGTGGTGGTGGGCTGTAGATGGCATTAGTGTAGATGATGTGGTATTGTAAATGGTGGATTGAGTGGTGAAGACAGAGAGTTATAGAGTAGGTGCCTTCCCTCGATGAGTCTTTGGACTCCTTGGAGGTGTCATGTAATAATCTCATCTCATCTCATCTTCCTTTTCCCTCTTTTTACCTTGCGGTGTCGAGGGTTTATTAATCATCGGACCTCAAACCGTTCACAGTAGAAGGTGGTCAGCCCTACCTTGGTGTATCCTATGTCCTGTAGTGTTGAGTTCTCAAGGCTGATGGTATGAAAGTTTAGCAGTGGATAAACTGTATAATCAATCTAGGTTGCTATAGTACAGATCTCATGTTATTAGATTTATACAAAGGGGAAAGAAAACTGAATATAAAAATTATTTAGGAATTTCTATACTAAGTATTTCCAGGAATGATTTATACAAGCATACTTGAGAAGGACACTAAGGAAATATATTGAAGAGAAAATTGAAGGCAAGCTTGATTATATGAAACAGGGATAGACAAGATCAAATTTTTTACCTTACAAGAAATAGTCAAGACATCTCATGAATGTAATAAGAATATCTGTTTAAGTTTTCTTAATCAGAAAATAAGCATGTGATAGGTGCCGAGAAAAAAGCTGGTCAACTCTGTGCAATGCAAGCAGAATCTTCTACAGTATGTATATAGCTGCATAGCTATATACAAGTTTTTAGTGCTCTTGGCAAATTCTTAGCTAAGCAACTTTTATAGCGTGACAGTTTCAATAATTGATAAAATATCCTACCACTGGCACACTTCTGACACAAGTGTGTCCTTGGAAACTGCCTCAGTGTCAAAGCATTCCTATGCCTCAAACAGTGTGGTTTACAGCTTATTCTTACATTACATGTAATCGATATTGGTCAAATTATTAAGGAAAGTGATATTCAACATGATATTGTTGCTTTGGTAAATGCATTGTAGCCTAAAATTGTTGGCTCTCAGATTTAGATTGTTGTAACTGGAATCAAGTCCATAGGATACAGTATTTTTAGGAATGATAGATGAGAGTAGTGGAGTACTACTAATGATATCAGATAACTTGAGTCCAGATAGGATAGAAACACATGAAAGCAGTAATGTTGATAATGTCCCTTTGAGGCTATATGATGTGAAGTAGATGTTAAACATGATGAAATACTGGGTGGGATGTTGCTACAGACCTGGAAGTTCAGTTGCTAGGAATGGAGAAATGCACCACCAAATTACCCTAATGAGTACTAACAGTTAATTATTACCGTGACTTAAATGATCCGAATTTGATTAGGTAGTTGAGAAAACTCATGATAAGAATGAAGTAAAATTTATTGAGCTGTTGCATTACAACTTTCTCAAGCAGCATGTGAAAGAAGCAACTCATGGATAAAGAGTGTTAGATTTCATCATAGCATCAGAAGGTATCTCAATTAAGGATGCTACTATTTTATCACCAGTTGGTGATAGTGATCATGCCGTAGTGGCTTGGGAAGTAGCCAATTATATGGATGTTCCATTTAAGATAGGTTATATGCTGAACTACAAATCTGAAAATTATCATATTATTCAGTACTTCATCAGGAGATATTCAATAATCCTGATATTATTTAGGAGAATAATATCTTTGGTTCCGTGTTATCATGTGTTGAATGGGAAACTTTGAAAACATGCTTAAATAATGTTGTATTTGAATGTGTACTTAGAGTTGGAAGAACAAATAAAATGGGAGTGAAATGATGTGCAGTCTCAATAACCAAGAGATTGATGAGAAGATGATGGCGTGGAAGGAATATCTTGAGAATAATAGTTTGAAGAGTTAT